>NW_011494708.1:4998305-5008702 GCF_000754665.1 Bison bison bison | reverse complement strand
ACAATATACAGCCTTGACATACTCCTTTTCCTCTTTGGAACCAGTCTGTTGTTCCATGTGCAGTTCTAACTGTTGCTTCCTGACCTGCATACAAATTTCTCAAGAGGCAGATCAGGTGGTCTGGTATTCCCATCTCTTTCAGAATTTTCCACAGTTTATTGTGATCCACACAGTCAAAGGCTTTGGCATAGTCAATAAAGCAGAAATAGATGTTTTTCTGGAACTCTCTTGCTTTTTCCATGATCCAGCAGATGTTGGCAATTTGATCTCTGGTTCCTTTGCATTTTCTAAAACCAGCTTGAACATCTGGAAGTTCACGGTTCACATATTGCTGAAGCCTGGCTTGGAGAATTTTGAGCATGACTTTACTAGCATGTGAGATGAGTGCAATTGTGTGGTAGTTTGAGCATTCTTTGGCATTGCCTTTCTTTGGGATTGGAATGAAAACTGACCTTTTCCAGTCTTGTGGCCACTGCTGAGTTTTCCAAATTTGCTGGCATATTGAGTGCAGTATCTTTCAAATGCATCTGTGAAAGTGCAGCACTTTCACAGCATCATCTTTCAGGATTTGAAAGAGCTCAACTAGAATTCCATCACCTCCACTAGCTTTGTTCATAGTGATGCTTTCTAAGGCCCACTTGACTTCACATTCCAGGAAGTCTGGCTCTAGGTCAGTGATCACATCATCGTGATTATCTGGGTCGTGAAGATCTTTTTTGTACAGTTCTTCTGTGTATTCTTGCCACCTCTTCTTAATATCTTCTGCTTCTGTTAGGTCCATACCATTTCTGTCCTTTATCGAGCCCATCTTTGCATGAAATGTTCCCTTGGTATCTCTAATTTTCTTGAAGAGATCTCTAGTCTTTTCCATTCTGTTATTTTCCTCTATTTCTTTGCATTGATCACTGAGGAAGACTTTCTTATCTATAGTGGTCCCATATTAAGGCCAGTGAGAAGTAGTTTTGTTTTGATTTTAGTGAAAGATGGATGCAATTTAAAAATGCAACTGTATTTACCTGCCTGATTTTAATTATGGTGAGATTGCTCGATTGAAAAGCTTTTCTTTAGGAAGTGAAAACAGGTTTTTTTCCTTATTTTTCTCCAATGTTAAATGCCTATCTTCTTTTAACATGGTTGTGAAAATATCCACGTTTTCCTTCAGTGAGACTAATCCACAAACTCAAACAGAAACTTGTTTTTGTGATTTATCTCAACTCACAAACTTTGATAAGCCTTTTTTCTGAGTTACCTAATGTAAAAAGAAACCTCAGGAATAAAAGAATTTTAAAAAGAAAATGCATTTACAAAATATACACCATAAAATTAAACATTAATACTTCAAAATCAGTGAATGATGTTTTTGTTAGGGAATTAGCCAATTATAGGAAATATTCACTTGTTCATTTCTTTGATGAGATGAGACAGCGTGGCATCATTTATTGTTAGTGTGTCTTAGGGTGGAAGAGGTTTTATAGTTGTGACTTGGTTTAAGTCCTCTCTAATGCACACATAACTTTGTTAATTGATCTTTCTAATTGAATTTCATTAATTTGATATTTTACTCCATTTGACCATGTGGGAAGATGATACCTATTCTTCAGTAAAGGACTTTTGTTATAATTAAATAAATAAATAAGATCTGTGGCCAGGTCAGTTAAATCACTGATTTATTCAACTTTGTCCTGGTGAAAAGGAGAATAGCTTCTTACTCAATCTACAAAAATAACAATATAGCTATGAAAAATAAAGGTGCCTAATACAGAAATTTTTTTGTAATAATTAAATATTGTTTTGAAGAGTTTGTTAGACTAATAAGTATATGACATTATTTTCCAGAGCATTATTTTTGTTTTTCTGATGATTTATTTATATAAAGATCTTTCCTAAATTTTTTTTTTCCTGAAATCTGAGGGATTTGATTTTAGTTTATGTAAGTATGGAGTTTAAATTGAAAATTCTGTATTGGAAATTTTAAATTAAGATTAGAAAATATTTTTCAGAAATTCATTTAAGAATTAAGTAGAATATTAGTCATTATTGAATTACTTATTTTATGCTTTATTTTTTAAGCACATATTTATCTTATAACTGGAAGTTTGTGCCTTTTGAGCATCTTCACCCATAACTTATTTTAGTATCAGGTAATTAAGTTTGTTTTCCTGGTCTGGATTGAAGGAGTCTGTTTTCATGAGGTCATCAGTATCTATCTGCACTATCAGCATTCTGGAATTTGTGACTCAGTTCTTTGGTTTAGATGCTTTTCCTAGTGACAGATTATACTGAGAAAAATGCTTCCATTAACTTATTCTTTCCAGTATCTAAACCTAAGAGTACCTACTACTGTCCTTAATTCAGCCTATAGCAGGGGCCTTTGACAAAGAGAAATAAAAATGAGAATATTATTAGGAGATTCACTGTGGCTAACTGGTTATGATAACCAGCAATCCCAGAAGGGAGGAAGATGAACTCCTTTTCTGGGAAAAGTCAAAATCATTTCCTATGTTGTGTGAGTGCCCTGCACCAGAAGCTGAAAGTTGAGTATTATTTTCTTAAGATAGCATTGCAAGGCCCTCTTCAGCTTCAAGGGACCTGATATTTGATAGCAGAAAGATTTGAAGTTTGAAATGAATAATATCAGTTTGCTTCCTTGCTCTGTTCATCACTTTTGTATAAATTTTTAAAAGTTGAATAATCTCTCAAAAGCCTTTCTTCTTTTGCAAAATAGAAGTAATACTTATCACACAGAATTATTAAAATAATTAAACAAACTCTTCTATAAAATAATGGACTTTCTTTCCATCAAAAATACGGCTAATATGCCATCATAAAGTGGACCACAAGAGAACTACATGAAAGAGTAAAATTTCATTCATCTATGTAGTTAAGATCCCATAGGTTCTTAGAGAATATTTTTTAGTACAGAATTGAAATATTCGTTATTTACTTTCAACTCAATTTATTTCATCAGCTACTCATTTTTGGTGCAATTTTCATTGTTAACATTAATAATCAAAAGGAATCTCCCATATCTAATTTTTATAATAAAACATAATGTTTCATGATAGTGAGGATCATATTTATTTATTCACCACAGAAGCTGCAGAACAGTACTGTTCAATAGAAATATAGAAGCATGGGTTTTCAATATCCTAGTAGACACATGAAAGATGTAAAAAGAATCAGATAATACTATGTTAATCATGTATTTTATTTAAGCTAATATATCTAAAACATTGTCATTTCAATATATAATCACTGAAAATTTTTATACTGCTTCAAGTATTTTTATTTTACTAATTAAAATTAAATAAAATTAAAAATTTACTTTCTTAGTTTGCACGATCACATTTTAGGTGCTGGATAGTCACATGTAGCTGGAAACTCCCATATCAGGCAGTGTAGCTCTAGAAGCTAGCATGTACTTCTAGAGGAGGCACTCAATATAAATTAAAAAAAGAAAGAAAGAAATAGATGAAAATAACTTCCATATCTCATTATGTATAATGTCTCTGGCCAGTTGTCTTCTGTGAAAAACATCACTCTCATAGTTGTTCAAATAGCTGTTAAAGTCTTCCTAGAAGTAATCACTAATCAAAAGATGAGAAGTTATCCCACAATTCAAATGAAGATATTTTATTAAATTATCTCCTCAACTTCACACTCAAGGTCAGAATCACACTCAATATATAAAGATTAGGTACAGAAGATATATTTTCATATTAAAAGAATAACATGGTAATAATTTTAAACTGATTTACTTCCATAATAATGTAATTTTATATATTTTACTATATTTTAAGAAAGAGGAAATACTCATTTTAACAAATTCATTTTCTTAGTGAAGTGTCAGAAAAATATATCATCTGAAATATCTTTACAATAATAGCCTTGGAAGTTCTAAAGCAGCAGATATTTCTGATATTTTTAATATATTTTTGAAGCTGTTTACATTTATATAACCCATGAATGAAGGAAAGCACAAATTCTAAAAGCCTCGAATCTCTACCCCTATATCTCAGTAATCAGGCATGCCATAAGAGATGTAAGCCTCCCACATTTGTGAAAGAAGTTTTAAAAAATTTGTTGTTAAATTTAAAAGGCATACACAAATAGAGCAGAGCAGAGAGGTAAACTATCTTCAGGAGACTGGCTTCTAAGCCAGCTGGGCCTTATAATCATATAACTAAATACACAGAAATTTAAAGGTAATTGTCAAAGAGGATGGCCGCTGATCACTGTTGATCGCTTGAAAAAGCAATGTCACTGAGGCGAGTTTGGCAGTGCCAGTCCAATCATAAAAGGAAGGAGTCTCCTCCTCCCTGGGCAGGGCTACCCTGGTGGATTTGTGGGTGAAGAATCTGCCCACAATGCAGAAAACACAGGAGACAAGTTTAATCTCCTGGTGGGGAAGATCCCCTGGAGGAGGGCATGGCAACCCACTCCAGTATTCTTGCCTGGAGAAGCCCAAGGACAGAAGAGCCTGGTAGACTGCAGTCCATGTAACAACAATTCCCTGGACAAGGAAATTCCCAATGAGACCGTGGATGTAAGCAGTGTGGTCAATTTACTCTGAGTGTTCTCATAATTTATGCCTGTTGCAAAAACTTCAGTCATCATATATGCTTTATCCTGAGTCCCTATTTAACAACAAACTCCTTTTATAACCTGGCTTCCCCTGTGGGCCTACTTTCAGGAAGAAAATATGGTCTGTATAGAGTTTCACAGGATTCTGTTTTACAGCACCTTCTGACACTGTTATCAGTCCTTGGACATGGTTAATGTGAATCTGTACCTATGATAAATCCATCATTGGGAAACTGACAAGTCAAGTTTTCAGTGTTGCAATATGAGAATGCCAGACATTGGACTGTGGAACATTCACAGGGTAATCACTGACACTCTGTGAAGACTCTTCTGCCAAAACTGGAGGAATTTTCCTTGGTAAACAAACTCTGATTTCGTTATGATGACTTACTGGAGTTATTTGCATTTGCAGAAACTCTTCAAAGAGGCAAAATAAAATGCAATGAAATGGTGCATTTTATGTTACTAGTTCAATGCTTGCTTTTTTTTTTAATTTTTAAATTTTATTTTATTTTTTAACTTTTACAATGCTTGCTTTTTTAAAAAGATGACTAGTGCCCTAAAGTTTAAAGCAAATAGAACTTTAAAAGGCAATCAGAGACCTCTGTGAAGTACAACATCTTGTCCACGCTTGAACTACTCAAAGGAAACAAGGGATAAACTAGCAAGGAAGAAAATGATTAGGAGATAACTGACAGTCTACTTCATTGTCATCAATCATTAATGGTGTTAGTGATTTCCTAGATCCCACAGGCATACTTGGCCAGAAAGAAAGGTGTGGAGAGGGGGAATGCAAAAAGATAGTCAAGAAAGGTATTTAAGAATAATTCAGCTATTAGGAAGCTATTATTCAGACTATTTTCTGCACCCCTGCTTTTTTTTTTCCCCTCAAGGAAAGGTGTAAAACTGCTTTAATTAAAAAGAATCCAAAAACTTAGTGATAGTGATAATCACTGTTTTCAATATTACTTTTTATTTTAATAAACACAAATTTAAAACATTGAAGAACTACTGACGAGAAAAAGGCAGTATATTATGAGTCAAGTGATTTATTTTCAGTATTTTTAATATCAGCGCATTATTCTCTTTCACTACTTTTATGTTTATATACCACTGCTATTTCTCAGGTAAATAGGACATTGTAAAGGAGTAGGTATTTAAGTTAAACCAATGGCTGTCTCAAATACCTTTATGTGCAAGTAAAAGTATTATGTTTATATAATTAAACCAATGTTAAAAAGAAGAGAATATATCTATTCTTGGTCTCACATTGTTCAGATTTCAAGATCAATCCTTTTTAATACTCTTGACGTATTTTACTCTATTCTTATTCAAAAATAAAAATAAAAAACTACCAAGTTAGCTTTAAATTTTGCATTCTGCACCTGAAAACCTAGCCTAATATTTACCAGGTAGTGTTTAAAAAATTCACCTTTCTGCAAAGAGAATATGTGTGCTTGAAAGCTAGTGATCCAATTGACTCTAAGCATTCTAAATGCCTTCCAGTCATGGATCCCTGGCTATGTAATAGAATGCGGAGTCGCCCTCAAGATCACCACTGATACAGAATAAGCATGCAATACTATGTTCTCCTTTGAAAATAATGACATTTTCAACTGAAAGCTGGGTGAATAGGAGTTCGATAATAAAAGAGTTCCTCTGAAAGTCAGATTCCAAATCACCATAGAGTTTTCCTTGCTTCTTTCTTCCCTGTAGTGGAGGCACAAAGTTTCTCCAGTTTTACCCAGAATCACCAATTTTCAACTTTTCATTCACTTAGGTAATTCTTATGACCGAACTGCTCCTGATTTGTGTCACTGAGGAAAGAGAAGGGTATAAGTTACTGAGCAAGGAAGCTAATTTCATTCTGTTCTAATTTCCTTAGGCCATCATATTTTAAAGGAAACCATCATTACATGCAATCATTGGGTTTCTCTTTAATTGACCAACGGCCTGCAAATTATCTTGGGTAGGCCAGCAATGCTTAGCTTTCAGAAAATCAGTACAAATATAGTACATAATTCAGCAACCAAGACGTTATGGAAATTTAACATGAAATGAATGTACTTAGCATTTAAATGTCCTGTCAGATTTCAGTCGATATTAGTTGTCACTGTGATGGAAAAATAAGAAGAAAGACTGAGAATAAAATGTTCATGAAATGTGACTTGAACTGTTTCAAATGGGTTCCACTGATGTCAAGTTCAAGGTACTTTGTCACCAAACTGTGGAAAACCTTGATTCTATGAATGATTTTGAAGTGTTCAGGTTACCAATAAAAAGTATCAATCTTGTTGAGAATGGCCAGTGGTCTCTCTTTGAACCCTGTAATCTCGGTACCTCAAAATATAGCTTGAGATTTGAAAATCAGTTTTTCATTCATTTCAATCTGTAGTGATTAGACCAAAGTAGCAATGCATCTTTGTAATTGGTTCATAGGAAGCCAGATTGAGAGTTTCTTCCATACCCTGGGCAAAAATTGTCAAGGTAGACTCAGCTCTCATGAAACAGGAGACCCTCAAAAACACATTATCATATTGATGCAGAATAATTATTACAAATGTTTTTAATTCAACTTTCAGGCCCTATGACAAGCTTGCAATGTGTTGACTCAGCCAAATTGACTAAACTACCAGGATGGAATGGAGGGCCAGGGGCATTTCACAGCCTCTGCCTGCTGCCTCCCAATTATTCAATCAAGCACAAGTGATTACTCTAAAGGAATTCCGTAGATGCAGCTAGTCTCTAACAGTTAACTTTTAGCTAAAACTATCATATTTTGTAGTCCTGACCTAATCAGGCAAGACCTTGAATGGGAGTCTGTTTTTCCTGATAAATGAGACTTTGAATAGCAAATGAATCTATAACCCCTCTCCCCTCTCTGCATCTTCCTTTCCTGACTGTCTCTGAGTAGACTACAACTTCAATTCAGGCTTGTGGGCTCTAGCTGCACCACAATCTTCCCTTCTGCTAGCCTTACAAATTTTGGACTTGCTTAGCCAGCTCTTCCACTCTGGCATAATTTCTTATATCAAATCTCTCCATGTATCTCTCTACCTCCCTCTCCATTTATTTTTTTTCTTTTTTTTTATTTTTAAACTTTACAATATTGTATTAGTTTTGCCAAATATCGAAATGAATCCACCACAGGTATACACGTGTTCCCCATCCTGAACCCTCCTCCCTCCTCCCTCCCCATACCATCCCTCTGGGTCGTCCCAGTGCACCAGCCCCAAGCATCCGGTATCGTGCATTGAACCTGGACTGGCGACTCGTTTCATACATGATATTATACATGTTTCAATGCTATTCTCCCTAATCTTCCCACCCTCTCCCTCTCCCACAGAGTCCATTTACCTATCTATCTAGAAATGCATGATACTGATCTTCCAGAATGACATTAACAGCTGAATTTCAGTAAGTTTTTTTCTTTCTGCAAAGGTAAGCATATACTCACATGCTTCCTCAAAAGGGAGCACATTATTTATGCTTTTTGCAGTTTCCTATTTTCACTTAATGATATATTCTGGAGATTGTGTCATATCAAAGTGTAAAAATTTAACTCTTTCCTTTTGCAATGAACAAATTAATGAATAGAATGAATAGAATTCTATCTCCTTTTGCAACAACATATGATTTCATTGTGGGGCAAAACAATAATTCTCTATTAATGTATATTTGGATTGCCTCTAGTCTTTGTGCTATTAAAGTGCTATAATATGTAACTTTATGAAAGTCACTTGCTCTTTTTTTCACATTTCTTTAAGACAGTTTTCTTCAAGTAGGATTCCTGAGACAAATAGATACAATTTAACCAGGTAATGCCTACTTTCTCTACATTGAGGTTGAATGAATTTTGCATTCCTATTTGCTCCTTGGAAGAAATGTTATGACCAATCTAGACAGCATATTAAAAAGCAGAGACATTACTTTGCCAACAAAGGTCCATCTAGTCAAGGCTATGGTTTTTCCTGTGGTCATGTATGGATGTGAGAGTTGGACTATAAAGGAAGCTGAGCACCGAAGAATTGATGCTTTTGAACTGTGGTGTTGGAGAAGACTTTTCAGAGTCCCTTGGACTGCAGGGAGATCAAACCAGTCAATCCTAATGGAAATCAGTACTGAATATTCATTGGAAGGACTGATGTTGAAGCTGAAACTCCAATACTTTGGCCACCTGATGTGAAGAGCTGACTCATTTGAAAAGACCCTGATGCTGGGGAAGATTGAAGGCAGAAGGAGACGGGGACAACAGTGGATGAGATGGTTGGATGGCATCACTGACTCAATGGACATGAGTCTGAGTAAACTTCGGGAGTTGGTGATGGACAGGGAAGCCTATTGTGCTGCAGTCCATGGGGTCGCAAAGAGTCGGACACGACCGAGTGACTGACGACTGAGCTACTGAAATGAACTGAACTGAACTTGAAATATATGGCTTATTGTTTTCCCCACAGCCTTGCCAACAGAATACTTTGCCAACTTTTTGATATTTGACAATAGAATAATTGGGAAATACTGCCTCAGTTCAGTTCAGTTCAGTCACTCAGTCGTGTCCGACTCTTTGCGACCCCATGAATCACAGCATGCCAGGTCGCCCTGTCCATCACCAACTCCTGGAGTTCACTCAGACTCACATCCATTGAGTCAGTGATGCCATCCAGCCATCTCATCCTCTGTCGTCCCCTTCTCCTCCTGCCCCCAATCCCTCCCAGCATCAGAGTCTTTCCCAATGAGTCAACTCTTCGCATGAGGTGGCCAAAGTACTGGAGTTTCAGCTTTAGCATCAGTCCTTCCAAAGAAATCCCAGGGCTGATCACCTTCAGAATGGACTGGTTGGATCTCCTTGCAGTCCAAGGGACTCTCAAGAGTCCTCTCCAACACCACAGTTCAAAAGCATCAATTCTTCGATGCTCAGCCTTCTTCACAGTCCAACTCTCACATCCATACATGACCACAGGAAAAACCAGAGCCTTGACTAGATGAACCTTTGTTGGCAAAGTAATGTCTCTGCTTTTGAATATGCAATCTAGGTTGGGCATAACTTTCCTTCCAAGGAGTAAGCATCTTTTAATTTCATGGCTGCAGTCACCATCTGCAGTGATTTTGGAGCCCAAAAAAATTAAGTCTGACACTGTTTCCACTGTTTCCCCATCTATTTGCCATGAAGTGATGGGACCAGATGCCATGGTCTTTGTTTTCTGAATGTTGAGCTTTAAGCCAACTTTTTCACTCTCCTCTTTCACTTTCATCAAGAGGCTTCTTAGTTCCTCTTCACTTTCTGCCATAAGGGTGGTGTCATCTGCATATCTGAGGGTATTGATATTTCTCCTGGCAATCTTGATTCCAGCTTGTATTTCTTCCAGCCCAGCATTTCTCATGATGTACTCTGCATATAAATTAAATAAGCAGGGTGACAATATACAGCCTTGACGTCCTCCTTTTCCTATTTGGAACCAGTCTGTTGTTCCATGTGCAGTTCTAACTGTTGCTTCTTGACCTGCATACAGATTTCTCAAGAGGCAGGTCAGG
This sequence comes from Bison bison bison, assembly GCF_000754665.1. Lineage (NCBI taxonomy): Eukaryota > Metazoa > Chordata > Mammalia > Artiodactyla > Bovidae > Bison > Bison bison. The sequence continues at coordinate 4,998,586 of NW_011494708.1, read as the reverse complement.
TGGTTTGGTATTCCCATCTCTTTCAGAATTTCCACAGTTTATTGTGATCCACACAGTCAAAGGCTTTGGCATAGCCAATAACCCAAAATAGATGTTTTTCTGGAACTCTCTTGCTTTTTCCATGATCCAGTGGATGTTGGCAATTTGATCTCTGGTTCCTCTGCCTTTTCTAAAACCAGCTTGAACATCTCGAAGTTCATGGTTCACGTATTGCTGAAGCCTGGCTTGGAGAATTTTGAGCATTACTAGCATGTGAGATGAGTGCAATTGTGTGGTAGTTT
>NW_011494708.1:4974911-4998155 GCF_000754665.1 Bison bison bison | reverse complement strand
CATTCTGTTGTTTTCCTCTATTTCTTTGCATTGATCGCTGAAGAAGGCTTTCTTATCTCTTCTTGCTATTCTTTGGAACTCTGCATTCAGATGCTTATATCTTTCCTTTTCTCTTTTGCTTTTCACTTTTCTTCTTTTCACAGCTATTTGTAAGGCCTCCCCAGACAGCCATTTTGCTTTTTTGCATTTCTTTTCCATGGGCATGGTCTTGATCCCTGTCTCCTGTACAGTGTCACGAACCTCATTCCATAGTTCATCAGGCACTCTATCTATTAGATCTAGGCCCTTAAATCTATTTCTCACTTCCACTGTATAATCATAAGGGATTTGATTTAGGTCATACCTGAATGGTCTAGTGGTTTTCCCTACTTTCTTCAATTTCAGTCTGAATTTAGTAATAAGGAGTTCATGATCTGAGCCACAGTCTGCTCCTGGTCTTGTTTTTGCTGACTGTATAGAGCTTCTCCATCTTTGGCTGCAAAGAATATAATCAATCTGATTTCGGTGTGGACCATCTGGTGATGTCCATGTGTAGAATCTTCTCTTGTGTTGTTGGAAGAGGGTGTTTGCTATGACCAGTGCATTTTCTTGGCAAAACTGTATTAGCCTTTGCCCTGCTTCATTCCGTATTCCAAGGCCAAATTTACCTGTTACTCCAGTTGTTTCTTGACTTCCTACTTTTGCATTCCAGTCCCCTATAATGAAAAGGACATCTTTTTTTGGGTGTTAGTTCTAAAAGGTCTTGTAGGTCTTCATAGAACCATTCAACTTCAGCTTCTTCAGCGTTACTGGTTGGGGCATAAGGTTTAAATAACAGTTTTCCTTTTAAGAGTCAGGATGAGTATTTTATGTATAGATAAGTGTCATTTATATTTATTTTATTTGTTAAATCTCTGATCACTTTCCCCATTCATTCCAGTAACTTTGTTGGAAATTTTCTTTTCCATATGTAGAACTCTTTATATATTTGGAAATTCGCACTTTGCTTGTAATATAAGTTGCAAGTATTATTATTACTTATGTTAAATCTCGATTTTGCTTCTGCTTTTCTTAATTCATGAAAAAGTATTTTTAATAGATTCATTATTGTTTTTATTGTTTCAAAATTTGGAAAAAAAGGAAGGTTTTTTTTTCAATTCTGAGTTATACAGTAATTCACCAATAATATTTTCTAAAATTAAATGTTTCACATTTAATTTAACCATTTTGGTATTTAACCATATTGGTATTTGTCTTAGTATACATAAAGTTAGGTAGAAGTCTAGTTTGCCTGCATGCTAAGTCACTTCAGCCATGACTGACTCTTCATGACCCCATGGACTGTAGCCCACAAGTTTCCTCTGTCCATGGGATTTTCCCAGCAAGACTATTCCCACTTCCCACTTCTCCAGGGGATCTCCCCCGATCCAGGGATGGAGCCTACGTCTCCTACACTGGCACATGGATTCTTTGCCACTGACCCACCTAGGAAGCCAGATACTATAGTACATTTTAGTAACTGGCAGGACTTAATCCCTAATTCCAATGTCCTTCCACTTTGGATCCCCTCCTACAGTCACTTCCTTGCATATGTTTCCACATGAATTTATAACCAACTTCTACAGCTTGAGGAATAAAACATCTTGATAGTAAGTTTATTGAAACCATGCTAAATTTACAAAACAAATGGTATAATAATTGACCTCCTCCTGATGATGTATACCTTTCCACAAACACGTCATTTCTTTCATTTGTTTAAAATTATTTTATGTTTTTCAGGGGAAAAACAAAACCACTGATCTGAAGATTTACTGGGGACCCATTAAATAGGGAGTTTTCTTGTGTAAAATTCAAATAAAATCAAACAATGTAATGTATGTCTTGAAAGTGAAAGTCCTGTCTGACTCTTTGCAACCCCATGGACTATGCAGTCCATGAAATTCTCCAGGCCAGAATACTGGAGGGGGTAGCCTTTCCCATTGCCAGGGGATCTTCCCAACCCAGGGATCAAACCCAGGTCTCCCACATTGCAGGCGGATTCTTTACCAGCTGAGTCAAAAGGGAAGCCCAAAAATACTGGAGTGGGTAGCCTATCCCTTCTCCAGCAGATCTTCCTGACCCAGGAATTGAACCGGGTCTCCTACATTGCAGGTGGATTCTTTACCAACTGAGCTATCAACGAAGCAATGTAAACCTTCACTGTCATTAAGTTTACTCCAGATACCTAGAATATAAAAACATATGCTGGTTATATAAGAGCTATAATGCCAAGACAGAAGGTTTGGAAGAAAGCTGGTCTTCAAAGACTACTTGTGTGGAAATATTTGTCATTCTGGGACAGTAAGTGTTCTTTTGTCAGGAAGATACATTGAGCAATGATAAAACTGTTCTTCTGAGTTCTATTAGTGAACACTGTGCTCTGGCAAAATTGAATTTAAGATGGCTACTAATTGCAGCTTAGTATTTCCCATAGCTTCCCTAAACATCTGGCAGCAAGAATACTTGGGAAAATATGAATAAAATTTTTGGAGAAATGACAATATTTCATTAATCTCAGACCCTGCAAAGCCTTGCTAGAAACAAAGCAGAGGGTGCAGCTAAGAAGTAAAAAATAAAATCAGTTAACAGTTTGTTTTTTTTTCCCTCATCCTAGTACTCTTGGTAGCATGCTCGGTCATTAAGTCATATCTGACTCTTTGCGAACCCATGGACTGTAGCCTCCAAGACTCCTCTGTCCATGGGATTTCCCAAGCAAGAATACTGGAGGGGATTGCCATTTCTTTATCCAGGGGACCTTCCCACAACTCCTGCCACATCTCCGGCATTGCAGGTGAATTTTTCGCTGCTGAGCCACCAGGGAAGCCCAGTACTCCTTGAGGGGGCCTTTAAAACTTCAATGATTACACGTCCAACTATCCACATGGGAAATTCACCTTTACAAGGCAACCTGTTTTTCTGTTATTAAAATGTTGTTTTCTCTTTTTTTGCCACTACAATATTCAGCTAAGGCTTTATTAAACTCTCTTAGGAAGTCTTCCATACCAACACACCTTACAAGGGACCGTCTGCATCATTGATTAGTACAAGCAACAGGTATGATAAAAACTAATCTAAACAAAAATCAGAAATTGAAACACATATGTTCTACTCCTGCCCTGCCACTTATTACATGATTTGAACCTGGTTTATTCTTCACCTTCCTGAGATACATTTATAACATTTCTTCTTTGTAAAATTAGAATATCTGCAATTATACTACCTACAACAAACAGTTGTGAAAATTAAATAAGTTCATGCATATAGAGAAGCTTTAAATTGGACACTCTTATAATATTTGAAACATAATTCAAGGCTGTATATATTTCTTATCATAAAAATAATATGTTTCTTATGATATATTGGGAAAATACCAAAAAGCATGGAAAAGAAAATTAAATTCATTTATAATCCCACCAGCCAAAGGTAATGATATAATAATTTCTCCATTTGCTCTAACTGTACCTACACCCACACACAGAAATAAATTATACTTTCAAAATACTGCTTATATCACACTATATATTCAGAATTCTGTATTTTTACTTTTCAATCAATTTTACTTTACAACTTGACAAAATTATCTCTGTATGGAGAAAGAAATGGCAACCCACTCCAGTATTCTTGCCTGGAAAATTCCATGGACAGAGGTGCCTGGTCGACTACAGACCATGGGGTCACAAAGAATCAGACACAACTGAGCGTGCACACACAAACACACACACAGGCACACAAACACTGAAGATGTTGAGCACATTTTGATGTGTTTATTGGCCATTTGTATATATTCTCTAGTTCTCTGGTGTAGTGTCTGTAAAATCTTTTGCCCCTTTTTATGTGACTGTCTTTCTGTTGCTGATTTGTACAGTTTTTTATGTATTCATGATATAAGTCCTTTATAAACTCTATAAATTTCAAATACATCCTTCAATCATGCCCCTTTTTATGCTTCATTTCAAGGAATGTTAGTTTTACAATTATGAAATCCAATTTATCAAATTTTTATAAAATTAACATTTTGGGGTACCTCTTTAAGAAAGCTTAACGAAACAGAAGCTCTTCTAGGAGTTTTACTACTAACTGTGAGAAGTAATAAGAAATCTCTAATTGAAGCTCCAGTATTTTGGCCACCTGATGCAAAGAACTGACTCATTGGAAAAGACTCTGATGCTGAGAAAGATTGAAGGCAGGAGGAGGAGACAACAGGATGAGATGATTGGATGGCATCACCGACTCGATGGACATGAGTTTGAGCAAGCTCTGGGAGTTGGTAATGGACAGAGAAGCCTGGCGTGCTGCAGTCCATGGGTTCACAAAGAGTTGGACACGACTGAACAACTAAACTGAACTGAACTGAACCTCCAATTGGAATTTCTTTTGTTTCTGAGTATCAACCTCTTAAAATTATATTATTAAAAAATAAGCCAGAAAAAGCACAAAACAAATGAATAGAACTATAAACAACTAATGAGTGGAATTGAGCCTAATTTTAAATGAATTTGGGAGGACAGGTGGGTGATAAACTACTTCATTAATGTGTTTTTTCCTTTGCCGTGCAGCAGCCGTTGCCTGCTGAGTCTGCCGTATATAAGCCATGTGTAAGGTTTACTTTTGATTTGAACAGTTAGCATTTCTTAATTTAAACCAATAATGCTGTGTGTAGCAAAACACTGTAGAGTAAGATATAAAAGCAATTTTCCCTATATAAGATATTGATTTTTTTAAACAACTAATCAAGGTTTGAGGTTATCCCATGAGAGGAAACAAGACAAAAGCAAAACTAGGATTAATAAAGCTATGTACACAATTCCACCACTTTCAACTTGAGTTTTAAAGAAATTAATGAAATAGGGAGCAATGTTAGACTTTTAAGATAGCATGATAAAAAAGATTTATAGAGTTTTAAAAATTTTTTTTCCAGAAAAAGATTTTAGGTGTTAGAAGTAAAATAAAAGTAAAAATATTGTACCCTTGTATTTAGTAATAAATCTCATCAAATGTCAGGCTTAGAGACACTCAAATTTTCCTCAGTGATTCTTCAAGGTTGCTGTGAGGCATTGGAAACTCAGATGCAAGATAAAGTTCATCTAGACTTAGTGACCTTGATAATGGCCAATGGAAAGGCTCTGGGAGCAAGTGAATCCCTGAATGAAGCTATGGTTTATGTTCTGGTATTTCAGTTAAACTGTAACTTCAGTAGAAATTGCCATGAAATATTTGATTCCTTTAGGAGTCTTTCCTTTAAACAACCTGAATGGAGTCTTAGAATCATAGCTACCTGCAATCAAAAGGATAACAGAGAACTAGAAACTAAAGTGAGAGTTATACACAGAGGTGTGTGACACTGGACCTAAAATGCCATTCTGTGAACATAGAGCACTTAGCCTCTAAGTGAGAAAAAGTAAAGAGAAAAAAAAAGCACTATAGTATTTGGAGCATGCAAAACAGCATAGAAAACAAAGTTTGAAGAACTGCATTTATGGGTGGCTTATGAATGTTCTCACACAGTTTCTCTCTGATATTCCATCAACTCTTTTTACTAAATAGTCTATGGGAGAAAGGTGTTTTGATATCACTCAAGCAATTAAAGAAAATGGCAAAACAAACTAAGGAAGCTTTTTGATTCCTCAGAACTGCAGTGTTCATGATTCAGGATCACAGGGTGGCCCTCTATAAGTATATAGTTCCAATGGTAAGATATCTTTAAGAAAAGAAAACGAAATAAAATTATTTTGAAACCCATTCTTTCACAGAGTGCAATTTCTATTAGTGCAACAGGTCAATATATTTTCCTAAACATTTACAAATTTGTCTTAGCAGGAAATAATAGTTGCTGAAAATTGTGTACTAAAATTTTTACATACATTTTTCAAGATTTCATTGATTCACCAAGTATCTTTTAAGTAGCTTGCTAAGTTATAATCCTTAGAACAAAACTTTAAGGTACATATTATTAGCATAATCTTTCAAGTAGAAATTATACTTTAAAGAAGTCAAATGATACAACAAAGTTTGTAAAGACAAAACCATCAGTTGCTGCTGCTGCTGCTGCTGCTAAGTCGCCTCAGTCGTGTCCGACTCTGTGCGACCCCATAGACGGCAGCCCACCAGGCTCCACAGTCCTTGGGATTCTCCAGGCAAGAACACTGGCGTGGTTGCCATTTCCTTCTCCAATGCATGAAAGTGAAAAGTGAAAGTGAAGTCGCTCAGTCATGTCCGGCTCTTCTCGAGACCCCATGGACTACAGCCTACCAGGCTCCTCCGTCCATGGGATTTTCCAGGCAAGAGTACTGGAGTGGGTTGCCATTGCCTTCTCCGAAAACCTTAAGTACCAGTATTCAAATGTACAGCATTTAGTCTTGCTGGGTTTCCCTCATAGCTCAGTCAGTAAAAAATCTGCCTGCAATGTAGGAGACCCGAGTTTGATTCCTGGGTCGGGAAGATCCGCTAGAGTAGGAAATGGCAACCCACTCCAGTATTCTTGCCTGGAGAATCCCAGGGACAGAGGAGCATGGTGAGCTACAGTCCATGGGGCCACAAGAGTCGGACACGACTTAGTGACTAAACCACCAAACATAAAAAATGTCTGATGTTTATAGATGTGACCTATTTGGAATGCTACCTTTAGAAGGACTCTTCCTTCTTCTCACTTAGACTCTGTGATATTGTTTTGCATGAATACTGGAAAGATTGTCAGAATAAAAGATTTTAAAACAAATTTTTAAGGAGAAACAAAATATCAGAGTGAATGGGCTGTTCTTTATAGTTTATGAAATAACTCAAGGAAGGATTTTGAGAGAGAGAAAAAAATCTGTAGAAACTTTGTATATTTACAATTATTAATCAATGAGGATTATATGAGATCTATTTCTATGAACAGTAAGTTCAGAGCTAAATTTAGTAAAGTATATTTTTCATCCTTGACTTCAATTATAATGACAGCTGCCTTATCTAAATGGTCCAAAGCTATTTTCATCTTCATTTTAACTTTCTCCATTTTTTAAATCTATTGCAAAATCTTTGAATTTTTGGAAAAGATTAAATTGGTACTCTGCTATACTCATGCTAGGATGAAAGCAAGTCTGAAGTCATGATGTTAATAGAGCAAACTTGGAAGAGTATATTAGTTATAAAACTTTAAAAATAACACCATCAATATATCCAGTTTGAGTCAACAGTATATTAGGATTAAATAATAAAAGGAAGAATTCTAATATTAAAAGTTTTACTAAAATTAAATAATAACCTTTGAAAATAGTATTTTTTTATTATTTAATCCCATTTGCCATTAGTTTTTCAAGAACATATTTTATTTCTATATTCTTCAACATTTGAAAGAATCTCTAAAAACAGATGATCAACCTGCCAGTTCAAAATTTCATGAGTATAGACATCAAAATCACATACAGCAGCATGCATGACAAATCCTTTTTGAGTACACATTATTCAGAATATAAAAATAAAAGAAAGATAAGGTATAAAAAGTACTTTCCAGTTGGTGCTAGTCATAAAGAATCTGGCTACCATTGCAGGACACTCAAGAGAAATGGGTTGGATCCCTGAATCAGGAAGACCCTCTTGAATAGGAACTGGTAACCCACTCGAGTATTCTTGCCTAGAAAATTCCATGAACAGAGGAGACTGGTAGGCTACAGTCCATGGGGCTGCAAAGAGTCATACACAACTGAGCCCATCCACATTCACATCCAAGATATAAAAAAATCACAATTTGTTCTCACTAGTCAAATAAGACATTCCAAAAATGCTTTTAGAAGAAAATTCTTTTAACATTTTGACATTATGGATGTTAAAATAGTGTAAAAAAATTCTTATGTGTTTCATTAGCACAAACTGCAAAGCTTTTAGTCCTTGGAAAAGAATTTTGGAGATTTCACAAAACATTAATCTTAGGTTCAAAATTCCTTTTGGAGAACAAGTTATCAACATCATTTTTTCTTTATTTATTTTTCTTTTCTATACACACAAAAGTCTGTGGAAATATTAAATGCATTTCTTTCAGTCTGGTCAATCAGGTGTCTGGAGATGCAGAAACAACAGATGATTTTTCAGAAAATGTCTGACAGCATATGGATTAATGATGAATTCAACAATGCATTTTACTTTGTCAGTTGGCCAAGAGATATCTGAGTTCCATACAGATAACAACATCCTGATTTTGATAGAAGAAAGCCTTCAGTTGAGTGTTCGTTAAGTGATTCTTGTTGTTCATTAAAAACCCATGCCTGACTCTTTGCAGCCCCATGGACTACAGCACACCAGGCTTCCCTGTCCTTCACCATCTCCTGGAGTATGCTCAGACTCATGTCCATTGAGTCAGTGATGCCATCCAACCATCTCATTATCTGTCACCCCTTTCTCCTTTTGCCCTCAGTCTTTCCCAGCATCAGGGTCTCTTCCAATGAGTCAGCTCTTCGCATCAGGTGACCAAAGTATTGGAGCTTCAGCTTTAGCATCAGTCCTTCCAATGATTATCCAGGGTTGATTTCTTTTAGGATTGACTGGCTTGATCTCCATACTGCCCAAGGGACTCTCAAGAGTGTTCTCCAGCACCACAGTTAGGAAGCATCAATTATTCAGCACTCAGCCTTCTTTTCTGCCCGACTCTCACATCTGTACACGACTACTGGAAAAACCATAACTTTGACGCTATGGACCTTTGTTGCAAAGTGATGTCTAGCCCTGTGTAATATCAGAGAGACAGTTGACCACATTCCTTTTCAGCCAAAGACAAAAATCCAACACGCAACAGATTTTGCCAGTGTCTTGATAGGTGCTTACATAGTAAGTTCTAATAGAGCAGAATAGAAGCAATTTCATACTAAAAGCAGATTCTGGAGCAAAAGAATGTCTTACACTGTACTTCATACATAATACTGAAGTGGATGGACTTCTGTTTTCAGAGAAAAATGTTATTTGCTAGAAACTACAAATAAAATTGATAAGCCTTGATAGTGTATGTATTTCTCACCTAATAATTTCTATAGCACTCTACACCAGAGCAGGTACTAAAATTTTAGTGTCCTTGTAATGAAAGGTGAGAACCAATAGAAACTGAGAGAGAATTTAGTTATCTTCAAACCATGTTTTCACTCCATTTCTGTATTTCCAGACCCATGTTTCCTTGTGATGTGTAAGCAAAATGGCAGTTTGCTTAAGGTATTGGGTAGAAGAACAATATCAGAAATAAAATATGGTAAGTGAGACAGCAACCACAAATTTGTTTCTGGAAGTATTCAGTAAGCATCTTTTATCTAGCAGGATAAAAGTTATCATTTTTGGAATTGTTTCATCAACATATACAAATTATTCTGATCTAGGAGAAGATCCAACCAGTCCATTCTGAAGGAGATCAGCCCTGGGTGTTCTTCGGAAGGAATGATGCTAAAGCTGAAACTCCAGTACTTTGGCCACCTCATCCGAAGAGGTGACTCATTGGAAAAGACTCTGATGCTGGGAGGGATTGGGGGCAGGAGGAAAAGGGGACGACGGAGGATGAGATGGCTGGATGACATCACCGACTCGATGGACATGAGTTTGAGTGAACTCCGGGAGATGGTGATGGACAGGGAGGCCTGGTATGCTGCGATTCATGGGGTCGCAAAGAGTTGGACACGACTGAGCGACTGAACTGAACTGAGGAGCTAAAAATAAAATGTTGTTACCTATTTTCTCATGTTGAGGAATGAAAAACTTACTGAGAATATCACCAGCACAATCACCTTATGTGATCCTAGCTAGAAAAAATATCCTAGTCTTTGGAGATGAGCATCTATTAAGCATCACAAAGATGCAACATGGTATCTCCTGAACAACATAGTACCTGGTAAGGCTGAGAAGGTGTTTAAATTTGGTAAGGTATTGAGATTTATAAAATTAGTATCCGTATTTTTATTAATAAAATGTCAAACAGTAAATAATTTTACATAGAATTCAGAGTTAATTTTCTATAATAGCAGAACTCAGCTTTAGCCAATCACCACCTTGAACATAAGGACATTTGGCCCAAATGTGAGTTTCGTGCATCACACACAAAGAAGAAACCCTAGGAAGTAACAGAAGGTAAAAAAAAGAGGGTGTTTAGTGGAGTCAGGATCAGCCTCACCAGGGAGCCAGCCATGTACATATCCAAGAAAAGAGATTTTCATGAATGAATGTCAATGAAGAAAAATAAAACAAAGACTAACTGCTGTGTTCTAGGGCCAGTAACCAGGCTAGTGTGGCTGCAGCAGAAATAGCCAGGAGGAGAGTGGTAGAAGATGAGGTCAGAGAGGAAAGGGTGAGAAAGGTCACTCCTACTGGTCTACTTTGCTGCCCAAGTCGCTCAGTGGTAAAGAACCTGCCTGCCAAGCAGGAGATGTGGGTTCAATCCCTGGGTCAGGAAGATCCCCCAGAGGAAGGAATGGCAACCCACTCCAGTATTTCTTGCCTGGGAAATCCCATGGACAGAGGAGCCTGGTGGACTACAGTCCATGGGACAGCAAAAGAGTTGGACACGATTGAGCAACTAAACAACAATGATTGGTCTATTTTAAAACTTTTCTATTTTTCTAAGGGAGATGAGCATGCTTTGAATTGAATAATGATAGGAACTTCTTTGAAGGCAATGAAGAGACCTCTGGTGATGAACTATTGAGTAATTTAATGTTTGTTCATGTTAAAAGAATACATGGCAAAGATTCTGTGCATATGATATTTTAACTATCAGTTATGCAATGTGGGAAAATAATCAATGGTTTTGCCCCCAGCAGAATGCTCCTAGAACACAGGGGCTACATTCTTTTCATCTGCCCATCCCTAGAGTATAAAAATTCAAAAATGATAGTTGAATAAAAGTATGTCAATTAACACTAAAAAAATAAATATCTTTCCAATATCTCTACACTTTAGTTTCAACTGATCCTTCAACTATTCATAAAACAGAGACTTTTGTTATTATTCTGTTCATTATTAAAAGTAAAAAGACGGCTTTCTCAATGTTAAAATTGGGGCATTGGGTCTCCAGATGAATGAGGAAAAAAATTATGTGGTGAGTTTTACCCTCAAAGGTAATCTTTAGGCTCAAAATTGGCAACCCATTTGCATCAACATGTTTTTGAGGCACAAAATAATCTTTATTAAAACATTCTTTCTTTGAGAAAAAAAATAAAAAGCTATTTTTTGGAAACAAAACAAGACCAAAATTGAGAACTCCTAGAAACATAAGCTTTACAAGCTAAGTAAACAGAGCAATTCCTTTCATAAATATCAGAACATTAAACAGCTACCCTAGTTTCTAATGTTGAATTTGCTACTTTATTCATTTTTCAAAATTCCCTTTGAAATGATATAGTATGGAAAGTTGATTATTTTGATGGTAAGAAATAAAAGCCCACACAGCCATTAGTATTTGACATTTAGAGATTTGCGGCCACCTGAGATCTCTATGTAAATATTTATGAGAAAAGTCTCCCTCCTGGCTTTTATAACATGCACTTTTATTTGCCAGATCTCAGCTGTGGTTCTGAATTCCCATCTTGAGGACAAATCCTTTGGCTCCACCTGAATTAGCAAGCCTTTTGAATGATTGTATAAGCATTTTGCAATATTGCACTGCTATCTTAATGAAGGTCTTTCAAGTTATGATGGCCTTTGGCTCATTCTTCCATTTCATATGATAAAACTGAGGTAGAGAATGAACAAATACACCCAAGTGCTAAAATCATTCACAGGAAATTCAGAATCCCTGTCCTTCAGAAGTGAGACTCACTCAACATGTTACCTTGCATCTAGGAGATCCATGAAAATGGAAAATGGTTTTTTAAATAAATGTATGTAATCCATTGAAAACATAATCAAAAGTATGCTTGCCAGATCATCTGAATGTGCTCATGTTCAGTCCTGTCTGACTCTTTGTGGTCCCATGGACTGCAGTCCCCCAGGCTGCTCTGTCCGTGGTGTGTCCAGGCAAGAATACTGGAGTGGGTTGCCATGGCCTCAAAGTTTAGTCTGTTTAACATCTTCAAGTCACTGTTTCCATAACTATCAGCAAATTATATTGCCACTTACCCCATCAGGAAAGTCAATCCCACACGGGAGAAATACTTTAGCTAATCAATTTGGCATCCAACTGTAGTTGTATGCACATATATCATTGTTTCTTCCCTTCTGACTCATGTAAGTAATCTCTTCCCTGTCCAAAGAGGATCATCATTTCTGTGTTTTGGATTCCATTTTCCACCGTCACCTCCAGAAACTTGTTCTAATAGTTACCTACACTATTGCTGAAACCTTGTAACTCTGATCAGTCCTTGGATCTTTAAGAATACTCACATTTCTTCCATTATTATTTAAAAAAAAAAAAAGTCCCTCCTTAAAAACAAAAACAAAACCATCAGTCGCTCCAATGAATATTCAGGGTTGATTTCCTTTAGGATTGACTGGTTTGATTTCCTTGCTGTCCAAGGGACTCTCAAGAATCTTTTCCAACACCACAATTCAAAAGCATCAATTCTTCCGTGCTCAGGCTGGTCCAACTCTCATATCTGTACATGACTACTGGAAAAACTAGAAAAAAGCCTCCCCCTTAAAATTCCTCCATCTACCAGTTATAAATCTCTGATAAATTGTGGAATTGTCTACAAAATTTCTCTGTTCACATCTGAACACTACTTTGCCATGAAATTTTGACATTCCTCCTACCTGTAGATGGAGTCTGTCTATCCATCCCTGCTTGCAAATTGCTTTGACTAATAGAATGCTTCCAACATGAGAGAAAGCCCAATCCAGGCTCTAGTTAGGGAAGCCCAGTAATTCCTGACATTACAGACATCATAGCCATACCTGCTGAGGTCCCAGACCCACAAGTGGGCCAAGGTGCATAGTGTGGAACAGACATGAGCTATCCCAGTGGAGCCCAGGCCAAGCTGCTGATCCATGGATTTGTGAGCAAATAGCTATTGTTTCAAGCTGCCAAGTTTTGTGGTTATTTATTAGGTAGTAAAAGTTAACTGATAACAGCAGTTTATACCTAGAAGTAGGATGCTGCTGTAACTAAGCTCTAATACAGGTGGCATTGGCTTTAGAATCAGTAGGTAGGTGAAGGCTGAAAAAGCAACGAGGAAACTTTTAACAGAGTTATTTAAAAGATTAAAAGTGGTTTAAAAAATTTTTGTAACAGGCTAGAAAAAAGAAGATCTCTTTTATGGAGTAGACAAACAGTTGTCAAACTGTCACCTGTAGTAACCTGGAAGAAAGAATATGTACCTAAAGAAGTTACAGATTTGGCTGAGAATATTACCAAGCAGGCAGTTAAAAGTGTTAATCAGCCACTCTTAGCTACATGTGATAAGAAGAGAGAAACGAACAAAGAAGGAACTATTCTAATCTACAAGCTGAATTTTAACAAAATATAGAAGACCCATGGCAATAGGGTAAAGAACAAGGGAAAAAAAAAAAAAAAAACTACAATGCCAGGGAAAGGGACAAATAACTTCAGAACTATAATCAGGGAAGGCACAGGAGCACTGATCTGATCACGTCCCCAAGATCCAGGGATACAGTGCCTTCCCAAGACTGGGGCTTCATTACAGCAAGCAATAAAGTTCCACAAGCCTCAACAAGAGGCTAATAAGCACTGAGTATCAAACAGCAGAGGAATCCCACAGGGAGTGTCACAAGAACATAAGAAAAGGTGCGCAATAAGGGGAGATTTAAAGATGAGGACAGATCCAACATTGAGGAAAATCCTCTGGAATCCAGCCACCACTCAGAAAATAAGGGAATTTGATAACTGTAATGCACCAAGGGAAACCATAACAACAAAATAACCCATATGCGGATCAACTAAACAACCCAAATGCTGATCAACAAAATAACTCAAGTACTGATTAACTTCTGAGGTGACTCATACTCCCACAACTAAAGGTTTAGAAGAAGAAAAGGCATGCTCATTTCAAGGCATAAAATCTATTTGCTTCAGTGTCTATTTTCTTGCACAAGATGTCTGCCTGTATTAGTCATGGTTCTACAGAGAAACAGAACTCATAGAATGTATATCTATACACAGAGAGAGAGGGAGAGAGATTTTTTATAAGGAACTAGGTCTTGCAATTATGGAGGATAAAAAATACTAATACCTGCAGGTGACTGCAAGCTGGAAACCCAGGAGGGGAAATGATGTAGTCCTAATCCAAAAACAAGCAGCCTCTAGATCCAGGAAGAGCTGATATTTCACTTCAAGTTTGAAGGCAGGAAAAGTCCAATGTCCCAGTTCAAAGGCAGTTGCTGCTGCTAAGTCGCTTCAGTCATGTCTGACTCTGTGTGACCCCATAGATGGCAGCCCTCCAGGCTCCCCCGTCCCTGGGATTCTCCAGGCAAGAACACTGGAGTGGGTTGCCATTTCCTTCTCCAACGCATGAAAGTGAAAAGTGAAAGTGAAGTCGTTCAGTCGTGTCTGACTCTTCACGATCCCATGGACTGCAGCCTACCAGGCTCCTCTGTCCATGGGATTTTCCAGGCAAGAGTACTGGAGTGGGTTGCCGTTGCCTTCTCCATCAAAAGCAGTTAGGCTAGAGGAATTATCTTTTATTCATGAGAGGATCAGCATTTTTTTCTAAATTGGATTTCAACTGAGGAAGAGGCCCTCCCATGTTAGGGAGGGCAATGTGCATTGCTCAGTCTACTGATTTAAATATTAATTTCATCAAAAACTAACCTCACCAAAATATTCAGAATGTTTGACTAAATATCTGAGCACCCTGTGGACTAGCCAAGTTTACACATAAAAATTAGCCTTCACAAGTCCACCTCTTGTCAACTTGGTTCCTGTAGACTTCTCCTTCAATCACACTGAATCCCCAAATAAAGACAATAACAAGGGTCATGATTCTGCCTAATATGATATGACTATCCTGTGAACAACCAAGGTTGTATGCTGTGATTAGTCGCTCAGTTGTGCCCAACTCTTAGCGACCCCATGGACTGTAGCCCACCAGGCTCCTCTGTCCATGGGGATTCTCTAGGCAAGAATACTGGAGTGGGTCACCATGCCCTCCTTCAGGGGATCTTCCCAATCCAGGGATCAAACCCAGGTCTCCTGCATTGCAGGCGAATTTTCTGTCTAGCCACCAGGGAATCCCGAAAAGGTTATTATCGCCCCAGAAGAGGAGCTAAAGTCCCTGTTTAGCCTTTAGAAGGATATTTAACTTTATTTTTGATTTCTTGTAACTGAAGAATGATGCTGCAAAGTTAGTACATCTTATGTTACATGATAAAGCAAATAATAGAAGGAAGAAAACAAAGGTATTTGCTTAATAGATGTACATATAAATACACATATGCACAAACATTCATTGCTAAGGAAATACTCATGACAATTAGAGTACTTGGTTCTAGAACTGGTCACATGCTTATAGCTAGTATTCATAACTACTTTCTTTCATTAACTATTCTGTATTCTCTTTGTCTTCAGCAGGCATCTCAGCTTGTCAGCGTTTTTTACCTGGTTGAATGTCACAAAATCTCATTTCCGCATGGTTTGGGCATCATTACGCATATTTGGACTGAGTTGTAGCTTTGCATTGACTTTAATCATAGAGAACAGTAGTATTAAGAGAAACCCTAAGGGATCTCCTTCATTCCAGAAATACCCTTTCTTATCTCCTTTGTAGAAGAGAGGTCCAGTTTCTCCTTGGGAGTCAAAACTATTCACCCCAGGTAGCAATGCACTCCTTTCTCTGGCTGTTAATTCAGAAGTATGAAGATTCTAAATTGACTGGATAACAGTCTCATCTTTTATTTCAATAGATTGTGTCTCCTGGTGAAAGCATTCTTTCCTTTGGAAGTGAGACTTCTAGGCCAGAACATGAGGCAGAACATGAGATCCTAGGAATGGGAAGCAAATATTTTGCTAGTGGGTAACTAGAGGTGAGTGGTGCCACTCTTATTTCCACCGCTTGATTCCTGGACTCATGAATCATAGCTGTGAAAGAAACTGAACCATGTGTTGGACAATGATTTGGGTTCCTTTTGAAACTTGCCTAGCCCTGGGAAATATTATCACTTAGTTGGAACTGTATCTGGGTCTTCAAAAGGCCATTCTACCATTTTACAAACCAGTTTATTTCCGGAAAATGGGGAATTTAGTAAGACTAGTGAATTTCATGACCATGGGCCCATTGCTGCCTTCATTTACTGTGAAGTGAATTCTTTGATCAGAATTCCTTGACATACTATGATGCAGGATAATGCATTCTATAAGTCTAGGAATGTTTTAGCGGAAGCATTGCTTACAGAAAAAGGCAAATCTGTATCCAGAATAAGTGTCGGATCCAGTGAGAGCGAAATGTTGCCCCTTCCATAATGCAAATGATGGAAACAGACCATTGTAATCAACCTGCTGGCTGATCACCCGGGCAATGGTGCCATACCAGGGACTCAGTGTTGGTTTCCACTGCTGGCAGACTGGGCACTCAGCAATGTCAGTAACCAGATTGGCCTTAGTGGGTGGAAGTCACATTTTTGCTCAGCCTATACAAAAATTCCATTCTTGTAACCATGGCTACTTTGTTATATGAGCCCATTGGGTGATGATAGAAAAGGCTAGATAAAGGCTTATTGGTATCCATAAGACAGGTCATCCTATCCATTTGTTTGTCAAAATCTTCCTCTGTTGAAATCACCCTGTGGTGATCATTCACATGAAACAAAAATATATTCAATTTTTTTTTCCATTCATAGAGGTCTATGTACAAAACTGCTTTCACAAATTCCTTGAAACCAATTTTCCAATCATTTTTCTTCCAAATCCTTGACCATCCAGCCAGATAATTAGTCACAGCCCTTAAACTGGTATATAACTACACTTCTGACTTTTTCCCTTCCAAGCAAAATGAATAACCAGGTGCACTGATTGGAGTTCTTCTCACTGGGAGGATTTCCCTTGACAATTGCCTTTCAGGGATGTCCCAGAAAAGGGCTATAGTGTTACAGTTATCCACTTTCAGGTGGTGCCTGCCTGCCATGGAGCTGCTGCTGCTGCTAAGTCGCTTCAGTCGTGTCCGACTCTGTGCGATCCTATAGATGGCAGCCCACCAGGCTCCTCCGTCCCTGGGATTCCCCAGGCAAGAACAGTGGAGTGGGTTGCCATTTCCTTCTCCAATGCATGAAAGTGAAAAGTGAAAGTGAAGTCGCTCAGTTGTGCCCAACTCTTAGCGACCCCATGGACTTCAGCCTACCAGGCTCCTACGTCCATGGTCCATGGGATTTTCCAGGCAAGAGTACTGGAGTGGGGTGCCATTGCCTTCTTGGGCCTGCCATGGAGAAGCATCTATAAACCAGGCCCATGTGTTCTCATCCTCTGTCAACTGATTGTAGGAAACTCCTTATGAAACCAAGGTGTGAGCTGAGAGAGAGAAGACAGTGTAATAGGAGTGGGAACCATAGTGACTTGGCCCACTTCTTCACTTAACTTACTTGTGCCTTAGGGCCTGCTTGGACCCAATAACATATATTGTTGTTGTTCAGTCACTAAATCATGTCCAACTCTTTGCAAGCCCACGGACTGCAGCACACCAGGCTTTCCTTTGATATATACCACTCCCAATTGATTGATGAAGTGTTGCTTTGCACAGTGATTTTATAACTTGGTGGTTCAGATAATACCTGGTTAATGATGAGAAACTGAGGTCAAATGGTAACTTGATGAGTTAAGAGTTCAGTCTCTACTAAGGCCCAGTAGCAGGCTAAGAGCTATTTCTCAAAAGGGAAGTAGTTATTTGTAGAGGATAGTAGAATTGTGGTCCAAATTGCCAAGAGAGTACACTGCAGTTCACCAGGAACCTGTCAAAGGCGCCAAACAGTGATCCTACGTGCGGCTGCTGCTTCAGTCACCATTGAATCTGCTTGGTCCTATGACCCAGACAGCAAGGTCCTATGACCCAAGCACTCTGGACTTGTTCCAGAGTCTCCTCTTGTTTCAGGTCCCATCAAAAATAGTGAAAATATCTTTTAAAAATGGAGAAAATACCCATTTTAAATTTCTTGATATAAGTTTGCTTAGCTTTATAAACCTTAAAGCTACCAGAATTCTCAGCACATGACATGTGTTAAGCCAAGTATTATTTATAGATGAAAACCTTGGTGGTAGATGACAGGTTTTTCTTAACTTTCTCTGTTCCAGTCCTTTGCTATTCCTGGTACTGACTTCTAACCATCAGTAGAGATGCTACCATAATATGGTTTCATCTATCACTGGGCTATTCATGTCAACTCTAAATGAAAGTCCAACTTATCATACTTCTGACAAAAAAACATTTTTGTTAATGTTGTCAATCATCTTTGTTTCATTTGAAGTCCTGTGGAAAATCAATAAAACAAAACAAGATGCCAAGGACCATTACAGATGTTCTTGCATTTTAAGAGGGCAGGTGTTAACATCGGATGAGCTGCACATGCTCCTTTAATTATTTATTTTTTATTAAGGAAGATTTTATTTATAATACCATATTAGTTTCAGGTATACAGCATAGTGGTTCAATATTTTTACAGATTATACTCCATTAAAAGTTATTATAAGATAATGTCTATAAATCCCCGAGCTATATAATATATCTTTGTTGCTTTTATATTTAATACATAGTAGGCACCCCACTTGGAGAAGGAAATGGCAACCCACTCCAGCGTTCTTGCCTGGAGAATCCCAGGGACAGGGGAGCCTGGTGGGCTGCCATCTATGGGATCACACAGAGTCGGACATGACTGAAGCGACTTAGCAGCAGCAGCAGCAATAGCAGCAGCAGTTTGTATTACAGAAATACAGTAAGTCAAAACAGAAATGAGATATCACCTCACACCTGTCAGAATGGCTATCATCAAAGTTTCTAAATAACAAATGTTGGAGAGAATATGGAGAAAAAAGAACCCTTGCATGATGTTAGTTGGAATGTAAATTAGTGCAACCATAGAAAACAGTATAAGGTTCTTCTAAAAGCCAAAAATAGAATTATCATAGGATCCAGCAATTCTACTCCCAGATATATAACTAGAAAAAGTGAAAATGTTACATCAAAAAGATACATGAACCTCAGTGCTTATAGCAACACTAGTACAGTTGCCGAGATATGGAAGCAAACTTAAGTGTAAATCAACAGATGAATTAATAAAGAGGTATTATATATATATATATATATATATATATACACACACACATATTTTTTTGATGGAATATTACTCAACCATAAAGAAGAATGAAATTCTGCCAGTTTCACCAATGTGGATGGACCTGGAGAATATAATACTTAGTGAAATAAGTCAGATGGAAAAAGACAGATTCTACACACTCCCTTTCAAATAGAAAATCCTGTGATTTGCTTCTTTTAACTCCATTCATAATGGCAGCTCATGCCACAAGGAGAATATCATGGTTGTAAAGAAGAAAGTAAGCTGTTAACAAGGCCTGTCCTTGTAGCCAAGAGACTTGATAGATGGTTGAATTTTTATCTATTTATTGGTGGAGGGAGTCAAATCGACTCCACCCAATACAGGCACATTAAAAATACTCAGTTCCTGAATCTCAGGCAGCATAACTAAGACAAATGGTTAAAAGACTGAAAACCAGAGACAAAGAATAAAGAGACAATTTTAGGGCCAGGTTGATATATTTTATTGTCTAACACTGGAGAAAAATGGTAGCAGAACCCCCCCAAAAAAGGAAGACTGAATTTTTTTATCTGGCTATTGAATGCAGATAGTGGAACAAATAAATACCATCTTATGAAGGACAGACTGTAAAAATAGATAAACTTATAGACATGCCTTTTTTCACCCTGACTGAAGTCAGAAAATAAAAATACATATTTCCAGGGAAGAGTCAAAAGGAGGGGGAAAAAAGCTCTTTTTTAGAGGAAAGAAAAAGCTCTTTTATATTGCATTTTGGTTAAACATTAATCAGCTTGAGATATTGTACTCTAATTATTGGTGCTTCAAGACCAGAAGCTTCTAAATTACTCACATAAAACAAATCTTGGTGGAAAAAAACATAACTTTCAAAAAAAGTAAAGCAATTAAAACTTTTAGACTATACAATGGCTTTTTATATATTAATGCCCCATCCTTCTAGAAATCTTATTATGTTTGACAGTTTAATAATAAAATCAACTTTCTAAGTTTGTTTTCTTTTTTCTTTGTATTCCAACATAATTCTAATGAGATATGTGGAAGATACAGAGATAAAATATGTCAAAACTGAGCAAAACCATGTTTTATAGTTATGCCAATTATCAATTCTCTAGCTACTATCTTTGTCATTCCTTTTTATTATCATTATAACTTTGAAGTTTTTAAACATGTGATATCTTAATAAAAAATAGAACCATAAAGTTGATATTGAATAACCAACGGCTAATACCTAGGATGCTAAAACTTGTGTATGTAAAGTGAGAGCAAAGTTTAGGTTGACCGAAGAACAGAAAATAATAAACTTTCAAGAAAAATAGGTTAAAGATATATAAACATTGTTATACACCACCATTCTTGGGCTAGTCACCAAACTCTGCTTTAATTCATTCCAATACCTAATTTTTCAGCACATATATTAGTATAAGCAAGAATATTATAAGGAAGAGTGATTAATAAGTTGCTTTCTAATGCCTGGATATAAATCATTAGGAAAATGTATACTATTAAAAATGTAAATAAATAGTCTAGTGAACTTTCACTGCTGACTATTTCCCCCATGCAGCACCTGCAAATTATCTTTGCCAAGATTTCCTGTGTGCTCTTATATTGCTGCTATCAGTAGGGGAAAAAAAAATTAAAATCTCCATAAGTTACTGTAACTTGTGGAATCAAAGCAAGAAGTTACAATTATATTTTCAAGGATCTTCTTGAAACATATTTTCTCAGAGATACTCCATTTATGATATATATTTTGTTTCTATGGACTTCCCAGGTAGATCAGTGGTAAAGAATCCTCCTGTCAAGCAGGAGACATGGATTCGATCCCTGGATCCAGAGGATCCCCTAGAGAAAGAAATGTCAATGTACTCAGTCAGTATTCTTGCCTGGGAAATCCCATGGGCAGAGGATCCTGGCGGGCTAACAGTCGATGGGGTTGCAAAAGAGTCGGACATGACTTAGCAACTAGACAACAGCAACTATCTATAAGCTGATTCTTTGGTGGTAATTTAGAAATTAGCTCTAATACTGGTGTTACTTCATTGGCACCAATAATGTGATTTACCCCATTAGCAAAATCATAATTGTGGAATTATTTGCATGTTCATTCAGCTATTGTTTATTAACTGTCTGTTGTCACTGGGCACTGTGCTAAACAACGTTCACTTACAGTGTTAATCAAGTAAGACAGGTTTGTAACAATTTCCTTTCTTATGCAGGATATGTAGTGAAAGAGGCAATAACGCTGAGGAAAAGTGTTAGCTTTATAATAGCCAATGGAGCATCTATCAGCAGGAACCCAATCTTGCCTATGACATCAAGGAAGGCTTCTCTGACAAAGTGATACTTAAATTGAGATATTAAGAATGAGTAGAATTTAGCCAGATGAAGGGGTATTGGGGAGTAGTTGAGGGAAGAGGGTAATAAATTCTGAGCAACAGAAAATTGTTTTAGCAGAATCTGAGGCAACGTGAGTTGAATAAAGTAAAAGATAGGAAACATGGAAACATGAGTCTGTAAGATGAACCCAAACCAAACCATTTAGAGCCATGTAACTCTTAGGGGAGAAGGCAACGGCACCCCACTCCAGTACTCTTGCCTGGAAAATCCCATGGATGGAGGAGCCTGGTGGGCTGCAGTCCGTGGGGTCGCTAAGAGTCGGACACGACTGAGCGACTTCACTTTCACTTTTCACTTTCATGCATTGGAGAAGGAAATGGCAACCCACTCCAGTGTTCTTGCCTGGAGAATCCCAGGGACGGGGGAGCCTGGTGGGCTGCCGTCCATGGGGTCGCACAGAGTCGGACACGACTGAAGCGACTTAGCAGCAGCAGCAGCAGCAACAGCAGCAACTCTTGTTAGAGTGTTTTATGCTAAGTTACAGTACTAAGTGATTTCATTTAGAAAGATGGGACCATCAAATATACAGTTTCAAAAGATTACTCACTACGTATCAATTTCTTCATATGCAATAGAGGTAATGTGGTCTCTTGTAACTTTCAAATTCTGTGATATAAGTTAAAAAATCTTGGCAGATTTGTTTAGCAATCTATGTATTTGAGTAATGATGGTTCCAAAGGACCATTGGCTTGGGTGACAAAATTCATTTTCTGAAATGCCAAAGAATGTCTAAGGAGAACTGAGTCTGGAAAAAGATATGAACCAACTCCTCATGGCTTCCTTTGGCTGAGCGATGGCAGAACAGTGGATCTGACCAAAAAAAACATCAATTCTGTATGTGCTACCTGATCATGTGGTCATATTTTACCCTTGCACATAGAATATATGTTCCTTTTATCAATAAACAAGAGTCCAGAATTCTGTCCTTCACACCAATGAGATTATAAATAAAGATATTACTATGGTTTTTTCAGTAGTGTATTGATGCTCTAATTTTCAATAATCCTAAATGTACTTACTTATTTGCACACTCTTGTCTCACTTAAGTTATGTTTTGGGAAGTGAAAGATAGGGGTGCCAAGTTGCCTCTGAAAGCATGGGGTTCACCTGGCCTTAGGTAAATGCACAGAAGCCACTGTCTACCCTGACGTAGTTCTTTCCCACCTCTGTATCACAGTGTTGAATTAGGAAAAGACAGTACTTTTAGGGGCTGACTGGTTGGTCATATTCCAATTATAAGCTGATGTAAAACACTAAAGAACAAGCTATTTTTTCATACAATTCAGAATTTTATTCACTTTAATCATTTTCTTTTTTTCTGGCTGGAAATTCTTATGCTTCCTCCAGATGTTAACATAATTTTTTATCAGCTCAGGTTTTCCTGGAGGTCACAGGGCTGAATTCTAGCAGAGAAATTGTAGGGAGAAAAAGAAATGCCCATTAAGAAAAATTTCTGTTCACACATGCTTTCATATCCACACACAGAGAATTTTAAAAGTCTGAACAGGGATACTTCGCCTACTTTATCTCTGTCTTCACCCTTCTCTCCCCAAAGAAACAGAAGGCAGTGAAACAGTGTAGATTCCGCATGCAGTGGCAGGAGTGTTCATTTACATAGCCTAGCTGACTTATGTCTTTGGGGATGCTTCTTTCCCC
>NW_011494708.1:4962751-4974811 GCF_000754665.1 Bison bison bison | reverse complement strand
TGTCTTGGGGAATGCTTCTTCCCCATTTCAAATGATCCCTTCCCTGCACAGATCTACTGTTATTATAATATTCATGGCATCTCTTTACATCTTTTTCTTTCCCAGGGGAAAATGATTTATCTGAATGGGAATTTGCATGTGAAAAATTGTATCCCAGGATCATATTCTCTGACAATGAGATAACATTAGAAAATAAGGATAAAATATTAATAATTAGGAACTCATGTGTTTAAAAATATATAAACTTAATTCCTTTTTTTAATTTATTTTTTTTATTGAAGGATACTTGCTTTACAGAACTTTGTTGTTTTCTGTCAAACCTCAACATGAATCAGCCATAGGTATACATATATCCCCTCCCTTTTGAGCCTCCCTCCCATCTCCCTCCCCATCCCATCCCTCTAGATTGATACAGAGCCTCTGTTTGAGTTTCCTGAACCATACAGCAAATTCCCATTGGCTATCTATATTACATACAGTAATGTAAGTTTCCGTGTTACTCTTTCCATACATCTCACCATCTCCTCCCCCTCCACATGTCCATAAGTCTATTCTCTATGTCTACTTCTCCACTGCTTCCCTTTAGATAAATTCTTCAGTACCATTTTTCTAGATTCCATATATGTGCGTTAGTACATGATATTATCTTTCTCTTTCTGACTCACGTCACTCTGTGTAATAGGTTCTAGGTTCATCCACCTCATCAGAACTGACTCAAATACATTCCTTTTTATGGCTGAGTAATATTCCATTGTATATATGTACCACAACTTCTTTATCCATTCCTCTGTGGACAGACGTCTAGGTGGCTTCCATGTTCTAGTTGTTATACATAGTGCTGCAATGAATTATGGGATACATGTGTCTTTTTCAATTTTGGTTCCCTCAAGGTATATGCCTAGGAGTGGAATTGCTGAGTCATTTGGTGGTTTTATTCCTAGTTTTTAAGGAATCTCCATATCATCTTCCATACAGGCTGCATCAATTAACATTCCCACCAACAGTGCAAGAGCGTTCCCTTTTCTCCACACCCTTTCCAGCATTTATTGTTTGCAGACTTTTTGATGATGGCCATTCTAACCAGTGTGAGGTGATACCTCATTGTGGTTTTGATCTGCATTTCTTTAACAATGAGCGATATTGAGCATCATTTCATGCGTTTGTAGTCATCTGTATGTCTTCTTTGAAGAAATATCTGTTTAAGTCTTTTTCCCACTTTTTGATTGGGTTGCTTGTTTTTCTGGTACTGAGTTGTATGTATGCTGCTTGTATATTTTGGAAATTAATCCTTCTCAGTTGTTTCATTTGCTATTATTTTCTCCCATTCTTAGGGTTGTCTTTTCACCTTGCTTATAGTTGCCTTTGCTGTGCAAATGCTTTTAAGTTTAATCAGGTTCCACTTGTTTACTTTGTTTTTATTTCAATCACTCTAGGTGGTGGGTCATAGAGGATCTTGCTTTATGTCATGAAGAGTTCTGCCTATGTTTTCCTATAAGAGTTTTATAGTTTCTGGTCTTACATTTAGGTCTTTAATCCATTTTGAGTTTATCTTTGTGTATGGTGTTAGGAAGTGTTCTAATTTCATTCTTTCACATGTAGCTGTCCAGTTTTCCCAGCACCATTTATTGAAGAGGCTGTCTTTCCCCCATTGTATATTCTTGCCTCCTTGTCAAAAATAAGTTACCCATAGGTGCATGGGTTTATTTCTGGGCTTTCTATCTTGTTCCATTGGTCTATATTTCTGTTTCTGTGCCAGTATCATGCTGTCTTGATTGTAGCTTTGTAGTATAATCTGAAGTCAGGAAGGTTGATTCCTCCAGGTCCATTCTTGTTTCTCAAGACAGCTTTGGCTATTCAGGGTCTTTTGTGTTTCCATATGAATTGTGAAATGTTTTGTTCTAGTTCTGTGAAAAATGTCATACAACCCAACAATTCCACTGCTGGGCATACACACCGAGGAAACCAGAACTGAAAGAGACACGTGTACCCCAGTGTTCATCGCAGCACTGTTCACAATAGCTAGGACGTGGAAGCAACATGGATGAATGGATAAGAAAGCTGTGGTACATATACACAATGGAGTATTACTCAGCTATTAAAAAGAATGCTCTTGAATCAGTTCTAATGAGGTGGATGAAACTGGAGCCTATTATACAGAGTGAAGTCAGAAAGAAAAACACCAATACAGTATAGTAACATATATATACAGAATTTAGAAAGATGGTAACAATGACCCTATATGCAAGACAGTGAAAGAGACACAGATGTAAAGAACGGATTATTGGACTCTGGGAGAAGGCAATGGTGGGATTATTTGAGAGAATAGCATTGAAACATGTGTACTACCATATGTGAAACAGATCACCAGTCCATGTTCTATGCCTGAGACAAGGCATTCAGGGCCAGTGCACTGGGACAACCCCGAGAGATGGGATGGGGAAGGCAATGGGACAGGGGTTCAGGATGAGGGACACATGTACACCATGGCTGATTCATGTGAATGTATGGCAAAAACCACTACAATATAAGAGTAATTAGCCTCCAGTTAAAATAAATAAGTTAATTTTTTAAATGTCATTGGTAATTTGATAGGGATCACATTGAATCTGTAGATTGCATTTGGTAGTATAGTCATTTTCACAATATTGATTCTTCCTACCCAGGAACATGGAATATCTCTCCATCTGTTTATGTCATCTTTGATTACTTTCAATAGCATCTTATAATTTTCTGTGTACAGTTCTTTTGTCTCCTTAGGTAAGTTTATTCCTAGATATTTAATTATTTTTGTTGCAATGATGAATGGTATTCCTTAATTTCTCTTTCTGATTTTTCATTGTTGGTATATATACATGCATGTGATTTCTGTGTATTGATTTTGTATCCTGCAACTTTGCTAAATTCATTGATTAGCTCTAGTAATTTTCTGATACTATCTTTAGGGTTTTCTATGTACAGTATCATGTCATCTGCAAACAGTGACCATTTTATTTCTTTTCTAATCTGGATTCCTTTTATTTCCTTTTCTTCTCTGATTGTTGTAGCTAGGACTTCCAGAACTATGATGAATAATAGTGGTGAAAGTGGACACCATTGTCTTGTTCCTGATCTTAGGGGAAATGCTTTCAGTTTTTCACCATTGAGAATAATGTTTGCTGTAGGCTTATCATAAATGGCTTTTACTATGTTGAGGTAGGTTCTTTCTATAGCCATTTTTTGAAGAGTTTTAATCATAAATGGGTGCTGAATTTTATCAGAGGTGTTTTCTGCATCTATTGAGATTATCATATAGTTTTTATCTTTCAATTTGTTAATATGGTGTATCACATTGATTGATTTGCATATATTAAGAATCCTTGCATTCGTGGAATAAACCCTATTTGATCATGATGTATGAGCTTTTTGATGTGTTGCTAAATTCTGTTCACTAAAATTTTGTTGAGGATTTTTGCATTTATGTTCATCAAAGACATTGGCCTGTAGTTTTCTTTCTTTGTGCTATCTTTGGTTTTGGTATCAGGGTGATAGTGCCCTCATAGAATGAGTTTGGAAGTGTTCCTTCCTCTGCACTTTTTTGAAAGAGTTTTAGGTTAGGCATTGGCTCTTTTCTAAACACATGTATACCTGTGGCAGATTCATTTTTCGATATTTGGCAAAACTAATACAATATTGTAAAGTTTAAAAATAAAATTAAATTAAAAAAAAAAAAAGAATTCTCCTGTGAAGCCATCTGGTCCTGTGCTTTTGTTTTTTCGGAGATTTTTGATCACAGCTTCAATTTCAGTGCTTGTAATTGGATTGTTCATAATTTCTATTTTTTCCTGATTCAGTCTTGGAAAATTGAACTTTTCTAAGAATCTGTCCATTTCTTCCAGGTTATCCATTTTATTGCCATACAGTTGTTCATAATATTCTCTTATAATCCTTTGTATTTCTGCATTGTCTGTTGTAACCTCTCCTTTTTCATTTCTAATTTTGTTAGTTTGAATCTTCTCTTCTGTTTTCTTGATGAGTCTGGTTAAAGGCTTATCAATTTTATTTATCATCTCAAAGAACCAGCTTTAATTTTATTAATTTTTACTATTGCTTCTTTCATTTCTTTTTCATTTATTTCTGCTCAGATTTTTATGATTTCTTTCCTTCTACTAATTTGGGTTTTGCTGTTGTTGTTGTTGTTGCTCTTTTTCCAGTTATTTTAGGTGTAAAGTTAGGCTGTCTATTCGATGTTTTTCTTGTTTCTTGACGTAGGATTGTATTGCTATAAACTTCCCTCTTCAAACTTCGTTTGCAGCTTGCCATAGGTTTTGGGTTGTCGTGTTTTCATTGTCATTTGTTTCTAGAAATTTTTTGATTTCTTCAGTAACCTGTTGGTTATTCAGAAGCATATTGTTTAATCTCCATGTGTTTATGTTTCTTAGTTTTTTCTTGTAATTGATATCTAGTCTCATAGTGTTGTGGTTGGAGAACATGCTTGGTCCGATTTCAATTTTCTTAAATTTACCGAGGTTTGATTTGTGACCTAAGATGTGATCTATCCTGGAGAATGTTCCATGTGCACTTGAGAAGGTGTATTCTTCTGCATTTGGATAGAATGCCCTGAATATATCAGTGAGATCCATCTCATCTAGTGTATCATTTAAGATTTGTTTCCTTATTAATTTTCTATTTTGATGATCTGTCCATTAGTGTGAGTAGGGTGTTAAAGTCTCCTACTATTATTGTGTTACTGTCAATTTCTCCTTTTATGTCTGTTAGTGTTTGTCTTATGTATTGAGGTGCTCCTACGTTGGGTGCATAGATATTTACAATTGTTATGTCTTCCTTTTGGATTGATCCTTGTTCATTATGCAGTATCTGTTTTGTCTGACATGAGGGTTGCTATTCCAGTTTTCTTTTGCTTCCCATTTGCATGGAATATATTTTTCCATCCTCTCACTTTCAGTCTATATGTGTCTTTAGGTCTCAAGTAGGTTTCTTGTAGACAGCATATACATGGTTCTTATTCTTGTATCCATTCAGCCAGTCTGTGCCTTTTGGTTGGAGAATTTAATCCATTTACATTTAAAGTAATTATTGATATATATGTTCCTGTTGCCGTTTTCTTAATTGTTTGGGTTTGATTTTGTAGACCTCTTTTCTTCTCTTGTATTTCTTGACTATATTTCTTTAACATTTGTTGTAAACCTGGTTTGATGGTACTGAAGTCTCTTAACTTTTGCTTGTCTGAAAAGCTTTTTATTTCTCCATCAATTTTAAATGCGATCCTTGCCACATACAGTAATCTTGGTTATAGATTTTTCCCTTTCAATACTTTAAATATATCTTGCCATTCACTTCTGGCCTGTAGAGTTTCTGCTGAAAGATCAGCTGTTAAGTGTATGGGGTTTCCCTTGTGTGTTACTTGTTGCTTCTCCCTGCTGCTTTTAATATTCTCTCTTTGTGTTTAGTCTTTGTTAGTTTGATTAGTATGTGCTTGACACGTTTCTCCTTGGGTTTATCCTGTATGGGACTTTTGGACTTGGTTGACTATCTCCTTTCCCATGTTGGAGAAACACACTTCTTACACTTGCTGGGAGTCACAGTCCACCTCACCTCCCTAGGATGCCCTCCAACACTGTGCTGATCTCTGGACCTACTGAAGGGGCAGCTCAGATTCTAATCTGGCCCTCCTCCTATGTGTTCTTGCCTCCAGTGTCTCAGCTATCAGAATTAGTGCATTTTCTTTTATGGGAGCTCTCAATGATCTTTTATATATTCCACAGACACAGAGTCTGCCTAGTTGATCATATGGATTTAATCTGTAGCTTGTACAGCTGGTGGGAGGGTTTTGGGTCTGCTTCCTTAGCCACACTGCCCCTCAGTTTCAATTGTGGTTTTATTTCCACCTCTGCATGTGGGTCATCTACTGGGGTTTGCTCCTAAGACTGCCCTGGAGGACTTGGGTTTGCCCCTGTGAGGGCCAGATGTGGTGGTGGAGCTCCTTGGGTTGCAGGGGTTCTGGAAGCACCAGGTACTCAGGGGAGTTGGCAGCTAAGGCAGCAGGAAATATAGTGCTCTAGAAGGGTATGGCAACCAGTATTGGCCAATATGCCCCAGAATTCTTACCTGGAGAATCCCCCTCCCTGACAGAGAAGCTTGACAGGCCACAGTCTACAGGGTCCTTAAGAGTTTGACACAACTGAAGTGACCCTTTGTGCATAGACACAAGACTTTTTTTGCCTGTGGTAATTCTGCCCCAGTGAGAGTTGAGCATGAAGATGGCTCAGTTGCTTGGCTTGAGGGGACCCTGGTGGCACCAATGTACAGGGACACAGACTCCCTCCACTGCAGGAGTTATGGCTCTATCAGAGTCTTTTTCTGAGTCTCTTGTAGCTGGCAATCAGAAGGCCTCTTTGGCCAGTCTTTCTCCATGGCTCTGTCCGTTCAGGCACTTAGAAGGCTCCCTGGTCTGGAGTTCTTCTCTGTTGTGCTCTATCAGGCACATAGAGTGGCTTCCCCTGACTCGGGTGCTACTCTATAGATCGGTGCGTTAGGCACTTAAAGGGGCACCTGGATGAGGTCCTGCTCTGTAGTTCAGTGCCTCAGGCGTTTGATGGGCCAGGCTCTCTATTGTTTAGGTGCCGCTAGCATGTGGGGTGAGAAAGGCTATGGTAATGGCTCCACCCCCCTACACGTGACTCAGCAGTATCACCTTGCTTCCATGGCTGCCAGGCTTTCCTCCACTGGCATTTTGCACCACGACCTCCTCCCTCACCTCCCCACCATCTGTCTCTCTGAAGTCAACAGCATCCCTTACCCTGAGATCGCTCCACACTCCACAAACTCCAGCTCCCAGCTGCTGCACCTTCCAGGGGCCCTCATCCCTGTCTGGGGTATGTATGGCTGCAGCAAGGACTGTTTGATTCTCTTTCCATTTAGGCTTCCACAGATCAGCTGTTCCACTCTCAGCCTTAAATGTTTCTCCTCTGACTCAGACAATTGCCCCTCTGTGGGGATCAGACCTCTGCTTCAGTTCCCCCACCCACCAAGGGCAGGTCCAGTCATACTAACACTCCTAGTTCCTTCGTCCTATTTCGCATGGTTCTATATTCTTTTCCACTGGTCAAGTACTCCTGTCTGCTCTCCGTTGGTGTTCTGCATGCACTTCATGTATCCATGAAGAGACATGTACTCCACGTCCATCTACTCTTCTGCCATCTTGTTTTTCCCTCTATTCTTTTAAATAATTTATTAATCAAATATTGTGATGAATACTAGAAAATATTTAGAACTGAAATAAAGATTAAACATTACATATCAAGTTTTGTGGGATATAGATAACAAAATATCAAGACAGGAATGTATAATCTTAACTGTATACTTTAGAAAGAAGGATAACTGAAAATTAATGAGATTATCATTCAACTGATATAGTTAAAGAACAACATAGCAAAAAAATAAAAGTAGGCAAAAGAATGAATATAATGAAAAGAGGATGAATTAGTGAAATGAAAAATCACTATAATTTGTTATTTGAACAAAGTAATAAAACATATAGCCTTCTAGTATGATTGATCAAGAACAAAAGAGAAGACAGAGATTTGCTATCAGCATATTATAATATTACTCATATAGTAGATATCTTTCTGTGACAGCATAGTCACAAAGATGGCAATGGTCCCCATAATAATCTCTATATTTGATGCAATTGTAACAGAAGTTCTAAGGATTTTTTACCAAACTTGAAAAATGCATCCTAAAATTATTTTGGAAACAAAATTAAAATTTGACAAAATGATATTTCAACAGGATTAAGGAGAAGGAGGAAGTAGAAGAAAAAAGGAAACAGTAAGGAAGGAGGGAAAAAAGCAGATTAAGAGAAAGAAATATTCTTTCCTTCACATTTCCAGAATTTCTACAAGGTTATCAAAATTAAAAGAGAATACTGATTCAGGATAAAAATAGATTAAGAAGTATAAAATCAGACCAATATACAAATGGCAGCCTGGTATTTGATAGAGGTTACATTAGAGATTTATTGATATATCAAATAAAATCAACATGCAAAAGTGATAGTTACTTTAAAAATGCCTACTTCATGACAATTTTACTAAGAGCAATTTAAGTAATGCTTGTTTAGAGTGAGATGAAGAGAGAATAAACAGTCTTTCTCAAGTCTTAAGACTTCTATCATTATAGATATGAAGATACACAGAGGTAGAGATGGCATGGGGTCAACGGAGTACTATTTTTTTATCTATGAAAAGCCCTAGAGTGCAACTATGTTTTAATGTGGTTATCTAACATAGGAGAGATTGTTAATGCAAGAGAAGGGGGAAGTAATTGTGTAAGCAAGTCCTTGAGTAGATGAGAGAAGATGAAATACAGATTATACATGGAGGATTCGCTTTACTAGTAAGGAAAATACTTTCATAGTTACACAAGAGAAGGAAAATAAACAATATCCCCTGAAGGAGGGCATGGCAACCCACTCCAGTATCCTTGCCTGGAGAATCCAGTGGACAGAGGAGCCTGACAGGCTACAGTCCATGGGGTTACAAAGAGTCAGATATGACTAGCGACTAAGCACACACACAGTGCTTTCTTAAGGCTACAGCTAAAAAAAAAAGAAAATCTCACTTTCCCATTTTCCTATTCCTGACCCTGTCAGAACACAGAGGAACCTCCTACTTTTGATGAAATATCAGGGTATTAATACCACAGACATGTCTTGAAGGGCAAATCCAAGATGTCGCATCATCCCACCCACTTCTCTCCTCACCGCTCATCATTGGCTGTTTGCCCATGCACATTCTTCCGGTGCCCTCTGTCCCACACCCAGAGTGGGGAAGACTACCAATTTCCAGGACAGAATAGTGCTCAGAGCCTTTGCTGCATTCACAATATGCCACCTAAATTCAAGAAAATCAAATCAATTCTATTTTCTTTCTCTATCTGTTGAAAACTAGGTAGCTCAATTTCTTGGGCTTGAGCTTTTATTTAGAAAAAAAAAATAATGATAAAACAAAGTTCTCACAAACAAAATTCTTTAGAGCTCAAGTGTTTGGAAATGTTACACTGTTGGTCTTTTCATTTTCAGCTCCTCTGGCAAAAGATGCACCATAAGGGGTCTCCAAATACCTCAGTCCTGCTGCTCTTAGAGTTTGATTTGACATTTTAAAGATTTGAAGAAAGTAAAGGATTCTAACCTTGATATGTGTTTCAGTTAATGAAACAGTATCTTCTATCTGATATCAAGCACAAAGGGAAACTTTCAGAATTAATACACAGAATGTTTATACCTGGAGGTAATGAGTTTCCCATCATTAACACAATTAAGCAGATGTCAGACAACTATTCCATGAGAATGCAGGGAGCATAGTGACCCTCCACTGTTCTGACCTCTCCAACATTCCTCCCCAATTCTACTGTAAGATGCTTTTTTGACATTCCCATCACTGGCTTCCAATGGAAACATTCATGTTTTTATTTGACTCTGAAATATATTTATTGGCTTAGTAGTAGGGGAAAAAAAGAAAAAAAAATCAAAAGGGACCATCAGGGAATTTTCCTGATGTCATACTGGATCTGACAGAACTGCTAGGGTATTGAGTTAAAATTTTTGAGCTGTTGAGCAAGTTCATATTAGTCCCTCCACCTGAAGCTGAGGATAATCTGAAAGACACAGCACAGAGGCAATGAAAATACTCTATACAATACTAAAATGATGAATACGTATCATTACATGTTTGTCTAAACTCATAGAATAACACCAAGAATGAACCATAATGTAAATTATGGGTTTTGGATGAAAACAATGTGTCAGTGTGGGTTCATCAACTGTAATAAATGTTCTACTCTGATGGGGGATATTGATAATGGGGAAAAATATGCATGTTTGGGAGCAGGAGGTGTATGTAGGAAATCCACATACCTTCACCTGAATTTTGCTGTGAAATTAAGGTGAAGTTCTCCCCCAAAAGTCCCTAATTTTAAAAAATGTTTAAAAAAAGAATTAGAAAACATATTAACAACATTATGATTACTATCAACTCTTCATTGGCCATGCATTTGTTGAAGCAGAGCTAGGTGATGAAGAAGGAGAGTCTCTGGGCTTTCAAGCGTGTTTCTAGGTATCCGTGAAGCTAGATATGTCTTTGATTTTCCAATATATTATTTTTGCTGAAATAAAAGCAAACCAAATTAAACAAAAAATTTGGGGCAATGCCAGGTGGGTAGAAACTCTGCCACTCTACTCTTCAGTGATTCTGTGTCTACCTCACAATGACACACTTATAATACCCTTTGGCCAGGCCTCTGCTCTCTGTTATCCTGCCATAACTCTATCTGAGCTTAGAGTACAGTAGCCAGCTATAGACATGTAAATCACTGCAGCAGAAAAAAAATATTCAGTCCTTACTTTCCAGAAAGAAATTTATAAGGTTATGAGAACTTAAAAAATATTAATACATGATAGAAAGATACTGCATTGTCAAGGTAAAAATCAGTCATTCTTTTCCTCTTTACCTAGGAAATGTAATATCTTTATCTAAAATCCATTCTCTCTCAACATCTAGGTCTTAAATGACATTTTAGCAGATATTAGCCTTTGTTTTTTGTTTTTGTTTTTGTTTTTTTCACTAACAAAAAATTACCTAAAGTTTAAAAGGCAGAGGGAAACTGGGCTTAAGATCTTCAAGTAAGAATTTAATAAATACTCTTAAAGTCTATCTATTTATTTATCTATCTACCTACCTATCTATCTACATATCCAACTACTATTCAGTGGGGTTAATTGCTACCCAGATTAAATGGGTAGGTATGGAAAAAGGTAGGTGCCAAGTACTGAATGTAGAACTAGAGTAACTTTATGGTGTTGGAGAAGACTTTTGAGAGTCCCTTGAACTGTGAGGAGATCCAACCAGTGCATCCTAAGGGAGGTCAGTCCTGGGTGTTCATTGAAGGGACTGATATTGAAGCTGAAATGCCAATACTTTGGCCACCTGATGTGAAGAGCTGACTCATTTGAAAAGACCCTGATGCTGGGAAAGATTGAGGGCAGGAGGAGCAGGAGACAACAGAAGATGAGATGATTGGATGGCATCAACGACTCAATGGACATGGGTTTGGGTGGACTCCAGGAGTTGGTGATGGACAGGTATGCTTGGCGTGCTGTGATTCATGGGGTCGCAAAGAGTCAGACACGATTGAGTGACTGAACTGACTGAACTGAAGCCCATTTTAGTCACCTGTATTACAGAATAACACATTTACTATAGTATTACTGTAATATCTAGGTGATAAAATATATAAAAATATTATAAACTATGAAGCATATATGTAAATAAAGATAACTACACTCTGAGTCTTTAATAGTTATGGACCTCTGCTTTATTTATCTTTATGTTCTCTCAGCACCTAACATAATGTTCCCAATTTTCTAATAAGTAAAATCCAAATTACTTACTATTATTTTTTTAAAATCCTTCATGATCTAGCCCTTGATCATGTGTCTTGCATTATTTCATGCCACCTTTTTTAAATCATATTCTCTAATTGTAGTGATTCTGCCATTCTGAGTTCATGAAATGGTCCTTTAACACCTAGGGTCTTTGCATATGTTCTTCCCTGTGCTAGGGGCCCTCCTAATTCTATTCTCTTGATTATATCTTACTCAACATTTGTCTCATTCTTTCTACCATTTTTTTTATTACTTTATTTTTAATTTATTGTAGTTTTGTACTTTGTTTATTTTATTTTCTTTATTATGGGATATCTGTATTACTTTATCTTTTTTTTTGAATTTTATTTTATTTTTAAACTTTACATAATTGTATTAGTTTTGCCAAATATCAAAATGAATCCATCACAGGTATACATGTGCTCCCCATCCTGAACCCTCCTCTCTACTCCCTCCCCATACCATCCCTCTGGGTCATCCCAGTGCACTAGCCCCAAGCATCCAGTATTGTGCATTGAACCTGGACTGGCATCTCGTTTCATACATGATATTTTACATGTTTCAATGTCATTCTCCCAAATCTTCCCACCCTCTCCCTCTCCCACAGAGTCCATAAAACT
>NW_011494708.1:4962287-4962651 GCF_000754665.1 Bison bison bison | reverse complement strand
ATTTTGAAATAGCTCAGCTGGAATTCCATCACTTCCACTAGCTTTGTTCATAGTGATGCTTTCTAAGGCCCACTTGACTTCACATTCCAGGATGTCTGGCTCTAGGTCAGTGATCAACCATCGTGATTATCTGGGCATGAAGACTTTTTTATACAGTTCTTCTGTGTATTCTTGCCACCTCTTCTTAATATCTTCTGCTTCTGTTAGGTCCATACCATTTCTGTCCTTTATTGAGCCCATCTTTGCATGAAATGTTCCCTTGGTATGTCTAATTTTCTTGAAAAGATCTCTAGTTTTCCCATTCTGTTGTTTTCCTCTATTTCTTTGCATTGATCGCTGAAGAAGGCTTTCTTATCTCTTCTTG
>NW_011494708.1:4961639-4962187 GCF_000754665.1 Bison bison bison | reverse complement strand
ATCCCAGTGCACTAGCCCCAAGCATCCAGTATTGTGCATTGAACCTGGACTGGCATCTCGTTTCATACATGATATTTTACATGTTTCAATGTCATTCTCCCAAATCTTCCCACCCTCTCCCTCTCCCACAGAGTCCATAAAACTGTTCCATACATCAGCATCACTTTTGCTGTCTCGTACACAGGGTTATTGTTATCATCTTTCTAAATTCCATATATATGCGTTAGTATACTGTATTGGTGTTTTTCCTTCTGGCTTACTTCACTCTGTATAATAGGCTCCAGTTTCATCCACCTCATTAGAACTGATTCAAATGTATTCTTTTTAATGGCTGAGTAATACTCCATTGTGTATATGTACCACAGCTTTCTTATCCATTCATCTGCTGATGGACATCTAGGTTGTTTCCATGTCCTGGCTATTATAAACAGTGCTGCGATGAACATTGGGGTACACGTGTCTCTTTCCCTTCTGGTTTCCTCAGTGTGTATGCCCAGCAGTGGGATTGCTGGATCGTAAGGCAGTTCTATTTCCAGTTTTTTAAGGAA
>NW_011494708.1:4946844-4961539 GCF_000754665.1 Bison bison bison | reverse complement strand
GCTGGATCGTAAGGCAGTTCTATTTCCAGTTTTTTAAGGAATCTCCACACTGTTCTCCATAGTGGCTGTACTAGTTTGCATTCCCACCAACAGTGTAAGAGGGTTCCCTTTCCTCCACACCCTCTCCAACATTTATTATTTGTAGACTTTTTTTGAAGGATACCTTTCATGACACCCCACAGATGGGATTTGGTGCTTCTCCTGTGTGTCTTTGTGATATTCTATATATACTTGCTAACATATCACTTCATACTCTGCAGTTTACAAATGTTCTGAGAAAAAAAGGGTCAGTCTTATTCATTTTGAACAAGAGCATAGCCAAGAGCCATAGGG
Source organism: Bison bison bison (assembly GCF_000754665.1). Classification (NCBI taxonomy): domain Eukaryota; kingdom Metazoa; phylum Chordata; class Mammalia; order Artiodactyla; family Bovidae; genus Bison; species Bison bison. The sequence continues at coordinate 4,961,206 of NW_011494708.1, read as the reverse complement.
TAAGTGCTCAGAGAGAGATTTTTAGGATGAATTCTAGTGTATCTTAAGGAAATATTAATAAATGAAAAAAATTCTAATTTTATCTTATGGGGATCTGGTATTATTTAAGAAACAGTTCTTGAAAAGAGTAATTAGAGGATGTGTAACTTCTGAAAAGATTGTAAAGAGAGATGTGTATTTTTAGATATGATTTCTTGTCAGATCTGTGAACATATTAGTAGAATGACATTAAATTCAAAGTTTGTGTGGAGAGGCCAAAATATAGCAGATATTAGATATCTCTGAGAGTTAGTGAAGACAGTTCTTCTTGCAAAAATCTTCAGAGCCACTATTTGAGACCTAGTTACAGGTATCCTGGATCTGTCATCTCATATTCAGCATATAAAAAGGACACAGAAGGAATTTGTGAGGAGGGTTTTTTTGCAGAGAACCAATGGAGTTCTCTGTTTCTCTCTCCCTTACACCCCCTCTCCCACAGATATCTGCACATGAGGGAAGGGTAGGGGAATCAACCTCCTTCCACTCAAGCATAAAATTTAGGGGCTTCACAGAATTTAATGTGTGCAACTCTGAGTTTGAAAAGCAGGGCAGAAGCATATCTGATCCACTTGTGGGAAATTAAGAAGATGAAATAGATGGTCCTACTTAGTGAAGGAAAAGCAACTTGGATGGATAGTCACACACTCCCTGAGATTTGAGGCAGATGATGCATGACCTTTTCCCATGGACCAAACGCAACAAAGAGAGCCAGTGTCCAGCTAGCTGTCTTGTTTTCAAGAGGACAGCTTGCAGGGAAAGGGCACTCCAACAGAGTGGGATCTGTGTGACTTGGACTTCCAAAGGCAGTCAGGATCCAGAAGAAAACATATTGTCCACATCCAAAGGCCCAGGAGGGAAGCCTCTAAACACCTCATGACAGCATCCCCAGAAGGTCACTGCCAGGCCCCAAATGCATAAAGCCATTTTCTCAGAGTGCAAAGTCAGCAGAAACTCTGGGACACCTTTACTCTTCTCTCCCTCAAGCTCCAACCCTACTTCAGGGCCAGACAAGAGAGAAGATAAAAAGAAAAAGCCAACCGTGTTCCTTCTACAAAGACAAATGTCACACAAATGCTTCAAAGCCAATGAAAACATATTTTATAAGACATTAGAAGTCAGTGGCCTTCCAGAAATAGCATTGTGGATTTAAAAGAATGAGAAAGAAATTTACAAGAAAAATTGGACCCATAAAAACAAAGTTTAAAATATACTTTAAACATTCATTGTTTTATTTAGTTATTTTTAGTTCAGTTCAGTCACTCATTTACATCCGACTCTTTGCGACCCCATGGACTGCAGTGCACTAGGCTTCCCTGTCCATCACCAACTCCCAGGGTTTACTCAAACTCATGTCCATTGAGTCGGTGATGCCATCCAACCATCTCATCCTCTGTCATCTCCTTCTCTTCTGGCCTTCAAACTTTCCCAGCATCAGGGTCTTTTCCAATGAGTCAGTTCTTTGCATCAGGTGGCCAAAATACTGGAGTCTCCACTTCAGCATCACCTTCTTATGAATATTCAGGACTGATTTCCTTTAGGATTGACTAGTTGGATCTCCTTTCAGTCCAAGGGACTCTCAAGAGTCTTCTCTAACACTACAGTTCAAAAGCTTCAATTCTTCAGTCCTCAGCTTTCTTTATAGTCCAACTCTCACATCCACACATGACTACTGGAAAAACCATAGCTTTGACTAGATGGACCTTTGTTGGAAAAGTAATGTCTCTGCTTTTTATTATGCTGTCTAGGTTGATCTTCAAAAGCTTGTCTTCAATTTGTGAAAATATCTCAGAACATAGATACAGAACACCAAGCTCTACTGTACCTTTGCAGGAACAATGAGGGGTGAGATAATGTGAGCACCATATAACAATGCTAAACTATCCCCATCCCAAGAGAGATAAAAGAATTTAAATGCTAGTCAGCAGCAACACAACAAAGTAGTCAAATTAAATCATTTCTATTCAATCATTAAGAAAAAATATTCCTTTATTCAATCTGTACTAAGAAAAATGAATGACTTAATTTTTTTTTAACTCTTAAGACAACTGATTCTAGCTGAAGGACAAATAAGGAAGTTGGATTGATGGGCATTGAAGAGAAGCCCCCATGAGAACAAAGAAAGCAGAAATAGTGAGAGAAAGCTATAGATAGAGATGGGTCTCATTAAGTCATCCATGTTATCATGTCATAAAATATCATCGGAAAGGGCATAGCTACTTCATTTTACAGATTAGGGTCCAGAATGATAAGTTAATTTACTTCTGGAAATATAGTATGGCATTTATACTATAAATAAATAAATGTATACTATTTATAGTCAAGCATTTCTTTCATTCAATTATTGAGATCTTCAGTTCCTTTTCTGAGAATGTTATGTTTATATTCTTTGTCCATTTATATATTAGGCTATTTTTTGTTGTTATTTATTTGTATAAATTAGTTAAATATTCCAGATACCAATTTTTCAGTTCCAATGTTTCTGTTGATTTCTAATGTTATTACAGTGTAGTTAGATGAAGTTTTTGGTTGATTCTGGTTCTTTGATCTTTATTTAATTATGTCTTTTGCAAGGGTACACAGTCAATTTTTACAGGGTCCTGTCTATGCTTGAAAAGACTGGGTTCACTAACATTGACTGTGATGGTCAATATATGTTTACTAGGGCAGACTTTCACTGTGTTATTCAGATCATCTAGAGCATGAGTGATTTGACTGCTCAATTTTTATTGAAGGCAGTATGTTAAATTTTTTTAAGTATTTGTTCATTAGTCAGTTTATCATTGAAATTCTTTTGATTTTTGTTTATCATATGTTGAAGCCATATTGTAAACTCCTAACTGACAAAGACTTGGGCTGTTTCTAAACTTTTCCTATCACAAATCATGCTACATTGAATATTTTTGTACCTAAATTTTAAAACATATATACATGCATGCTGCTGCTGCTGCTAAGTCGCTTTCTTTAGTTGTGTCCGACTCTGTGCGACCCCATAAACGGCAGCCCACCAGGCTCCCCCGTCCCTGGGATTCTCCAAGCAAGAATTTTGGAATGGGTTGCCATTTCCTTCTCCAATGCATGAAAGTGAAAAGTGAAAGTGAAGTCCCTCAGTCGTGTCCGACTTGTAGTGACCCTATGGACTGCAGCCCACCAGGCTCCTCTGTCCATAGGATTTTCCAGGCAAGAGTACTGGAGTGGGGTGCCATTACCTTCTCCGTGCTAGTAGGATAAAATCTAGAAAGGAATAGATCAAAGCATATGCACATTCTTAATATACACAGATTTTACCAAGCAATCCTTCCTACAGTTCAAACTGCAGAAATTGATTGACAGAAAAAACCCTGCCTAGTTAGAACTGAATAAATTTTGAATTAATGGTTATCATTGGCGAATAAGAACCTTAGTCAAACCTGGTGAAATCTTTAAAAAGTTTTACCCTTTACTTTTCCAACTCAAACTCTTTTCTCTGCATCTTGATAAGGTGGCTATCTTTGCTACAGAATCTTAAAATAGATCCTTTTCCATTTTCAGAAAACTTTGATTTTATTCTAATATATATGTATTTTTTTCACCTGTTCTTTGGCATTCATGGGTGTCAGTGTAATATCCTTGGATGAAAAGACTGAAAAGTCATATCTTCTATCTCACACAAATCAAAGTGTACCCAAAATGAGAGTATTAGAGAGAAACTACCCATGTTTTGCCAGCTACTGTGAAAAACACATAACAAAAAAAAGGATCCTCTAGTCTTTGAAGAATATCCCAAATAAATTTTGCAAGTTCCAATTTTCATCTTCTTGAGAAATATTACCATGTTCCCTCTGAATCACCAGTATAAGTTGTTGCCATTAAATTCAAATAGCCATTTTACTGACTTGAGGCCAAAGGTTAAAATGCAGGCATATGAACTGTGCAAAATGACTGTGTTTTTCTTCTGAGGGAATGTAGCCGAATTTTTGTTCTTAAAAATAGCATGCAAAGGTGTAGAGAAAATATCATTGCCTTATTAGGACATGGTGCTCACCTTCAGAGAAAAAAAATGTACCTTCTGGGGAAGCTTCCATGGGTGAGGAGAAGAGGCAAGATGTTCTACTGAGAGCACTGGAATCCTAAGGACTTGAAAGTTATGTCCCCTCTGTTATTGCTGTCAGTCTCTCAGTCATGCCTGACCCTTTGCGACCCGATGGACTATAGCATGCCAGGCTTCCCTGTGCTTCACTATCTCCCAGTTTGCTAAAACTCACGTCCATTGAGTCAGCGATGCCATCCAACCATCTCATCCTCTGCTGCCCCCTTCTCTTCTTGCCTTCAATCTTTGTGAGCATCAGGTTCTTTTCCAATGAGCTGGCTCTTTGCATCATCAGGTGGCTAAAGTATAGGAGATTCAGTTTCAGCATCAGTCCTTCCAATGAATTTTCAGGGTTGAGTGCCTTTAGGATTGACTAGTTTGATCTACTTGCTGTCCAGGGGACTCTCAAGACTCATAAGCGATTTATTTATTTAATTCCTCTCTTGCTTTGGTTTCATCACCTATAAAATGGGGTTTCAACTACACAGGTCTACTTACACTAGAAAAATTTTAAATAAATACAGATATTTACTGTAAATGTCTTTTCCCTATGATTTTCTTAACATTTCCTTCTCTCTAGCTTACTTTCTTATAATACCTATAGCATGTAAAATGTGTGTTAATCAATTTTTATGCTAAGTTTCTTGTCAACAACTTAATTATCAACTTAATTATCAACTTAATTGATAATTAAGTTCAGTTCAGTTCAGTCACTCAGTCATGTCTGACTCTTTGCAACACCACGGACTGCAGTACTTCACTGTCCTTCACCAACACCCAGAGCTTGCTCAGACTCATGTCCCTCGACTCAGTGATGCCTTCCACCATCTCATCCTCTGTCATCCCCTTCTTCTCCTGCCTTCAATCTTGCCCAGCATCAGGGTCTTTTCCAGTGAGTCAGTTCTTCGCATCAGGTGGCCAAAGTATTGGAGTTTCAGCTTCATCATCAGTCCTTCCAATGAATATTCAGGACTGATTTCCTTTAGGATCAACTGGTTGGAACTCCTTGCAGTCCAAGGAATTCTCAAGAGTCTTCCCTAACACCACAGCTCAAAAGCATCAATTCCTCGGTGCTCAACTTTATTTATAGTCCAACTCTCACATCCATACATGAATACTGAAAAAACCATAGCTTTGACTAGACAGACCTTTGTTGGTAAAGCAATGTCTCTGCTTTTTAATATGCCATCTAAATTGGTCATAGCTTTTCTTCCAAGGAGTAAATGTCTTTTAATTTCATGGCTGCAATCACCATCTGCAGTGATTTTGGAGCCCAGAAAAATAAAGTCTCTCACTGTTGCTACTGTTTCCTCATCTATTTGCCATGAAGTGATGAGACTGGATGACATGATCTTAGTTTTCTGAGTGTTCAGTTTTAAGCCAACTTTTTCACTCTCCTCTTTCAGTTTCATCATGAGGCTCTTTAGTTCTTCTTTGCTTTCTGCCATAAGGGTGGTGTCATCTGCATATCTGAGGTTATTGATATTTCTCCTAGCAATCTTGATCCCAGCTTATGCTTCATCCAGCCCAGCATTTCACATGATGTACTCTTCAGATAAGTTAAATAAGCTGGGTGACAATATACAGCCTTGACATACTCCTTTCCTGATTTGGAACCAGTCTGTTGTTCCATGTCCAGTTCTAACTGTTGCTTCCTGACCTGCATACAGATTTCTCAGGAAGCAGGTCAGGTGATCTTGTATTCCCATCTCTTTCAGAATTTTCCACAGTTTGTTGTGATCTACACAGTCAAATACTTTGGCATAATCAATGAAGCATAAGTAGATATTTTTCTGGAACTCTCTTGCTTTTTCAATGATTCAACAGATGGTAGAAATTTGATCTCTGGTTCCTCTGCTTTTTTAAAATCCAGCTTGAACATCCGGAAGTTCATGATTCATGTACTATTGAAGCCTGGCTTGGAGATTTTTGAGCATTACTTTGCGAGTGTGTGAAATGAGTGTAATTGTGCAGTAGTTGGACCTTTCTTTGGTATTGCCTTTATTTTGGATTGGAATGAACACTGGACTTTTCCAGTCCTATAGCCACTGCTGAGTCTTCCAAATTTGCTGGCTTATTGAGTGCACCACTTTCACAGCATCATCTTTTAGGATTTGAAATAGCTTAGCTGGAACTCCATAACCTTCACTAGCTTTGTTCACAGTGATCCTTCCTAAGGCCCACTTGATTTTGCATTCCAGGATGTCTGGCTCTATGTGGGTGATCGCACCATCATGGTTTTCTGGGACATGAAGATCTTTTTTGTATAGTTCTTCTGTGTATTCTTGTCACCTCTTCTTAATACCTTCTCCTTCTGTTAGGTCCATACCATTTCTGTCCTTTATTGTGCCCCTTTGCATGAAATGTTCCCTTGGTATCTCTAATTTTTTTGAGATCGCTATTCTTTTCAATTCTATTGTTTTCCTCTATTTCTTTGCATTGATCACGAGGAAGGCTTTCTTATTTTCCTTGCTATTTTTTGGAACTCAGCATTCAAATGGGTATATCTTTCCTTTTCTCCTTTGCCTTTCACTTCTCTTCTTTTCTCAATTATTCATAAGGCCTCCTCAGACAACCATTTTTGCCTTTTTGCATTTCTTTTCCTTGGGGATGGTCTTGATCACTTCCTCCTATACAATATCATGAACCTCCATGCATAGTTCTTCAGGGACTCTATCAGATCTAATCCCTTGAATCTATTTCTCACTTCCACTATATAATCGTAAGGAATTTGATTTAGGTTGTGCCTGAATGGTCTAGTGATTTTCCCTACTTTCTTCAGTTTAATTTGGCAATAAGGAGTTCCTGATCTGAGTCACAGTCAGTTCCCCACCTTTGGCTGCAAAGAATATAGTCAATCTGATTTCGGTGTTGACCATCTGGTGATGTCCATGTGTAGAGTCTTTTCTCGTGTTGTTGAAAGAGGGTGTTTGCTATGACCAGTGCATTCTCTTGGCAAAACTCTGTTAGCCTTTGCCCTGCTTCATTCTGTACTCCAAGGCCAAATTTGCCTGTTACTCCAGGTAGCTTTTGACTTCCTACTTCTACATTCCAGTTCCCTATAATGAAAAGGACATCTTTTTTGGGTGTTAGTTCTAGAAGGTCTTATAGGTCTTCATAGAACTGTTCAGCTTCAGCTTCTTCAGCATTACTGGTTGGGGCATAGACTTGCATTACTGTGATATTGAATGGTTTGCCTTGGAAACGAACAGAGATCATTCTATCATTTTTGAGATTGCATCCAGGTACTGCATTTCAGACTCTTTTGTTGACTATGAGGGCTACTCCATTTCTTCTTGGTGATTTTTGCACACAGTAGTAGATAGAATGATCATCTGAATTTAATTCACCCATTTCAGTTCATTTTAATTCACTGATTCCTAAAATGTCAATGTTCACTCTTGTCATCTCCTGTTTGACCACTTCTAATTTACCTTGCTTCATGGACCTAACATTCCAGGTTCCTATGCAATATTGTTCTTACAGAATCAAACTTTACTTCCATCACCAGTCACATCTACAACTGGGCATGGTTTTTTCTTTGATTCTGTCTCTTCATTCTTTCTGGAGTTATTTCTCCACTCTTCTCCAGTAGCATGTTGAGCATCTGTTGACCTGGGGAGTTCATCTTTCAGTGTCATATCTTTTCGCCTTTTCATACTGTTCATGGGGTTCTCAAGGTAAGAATACTGAAGTGGTTTGCCATTCCCTTCTCCAGTGGACCACATTTTTTTCAGAACTCTCCACTATGACTTATCCATCTTGGGTGGCCCTTTATGACATGGCTCATAGTTTCATTGAGCTAGACAAGGCTGTGGTCCATGTGATCAGTTTGATTAGTTTTCTGTGATTGTGGTTTTCATTTTGTCTGCCCTCTGATGAATAGGAATAAGAGGCTTATGGAAGCTTCTTGATGAGAGAGACTGCCTGAGGGGGAAACTGGGTCTTGTTCTGATGGGCGGTGCCATGTTCAGTAAATCTTTCATCCAATTTTCTGTTGATGGGCAGGGCTGTGTTCCCTCCCTGTTGCTTGACCTGAGGCCAAACTATGGTGGAAGTAATGAAGAAAATGGTGACCTCCTTCAATAGGTCTTGCCACACTCAGTGGCCCCACCCCACAGCAGGCCACCACCGACCCACGCCTCCACCAGAGACTCCTGGACACTCACAGGCAAGTCTGGGTCAGTCTCTTGTGGGGCCACTGCTCCTTTCTCCTGGGTCTTGGTGTGCATAAGGTTTTGTTTGTGCCCTCTAAGAGTCTGCTTCCCCAGTCCTATGTAAGTTCTGGAAACTCTGTGGTGGGGTTAATAATTAAATTGGGCAGAGTCAAAGATACACAGAGGAAAGATACACAAAGATACACACATCAGGAAAGAAGGTGGTTAAGCAGAGGTAAAACAAAGAGCAACAGGTGTTCATTTCTCTCATGAAGTTTACAATCTAGTAATCTCAAAAGCCTCCCCACCTTATGGCTCAGACGGTGAAGCATCTGCCTACACTGTGGGAGACCCGGGTTCGAGCCCTGGGTTGGGAAGATCCTCTGGAGAAGGAAATGGCAACCCACTCCAGTACTCTTGCCTGGAAAATCCCATGGACAGAGGAGCCCGGTAGGCTACAGTCCATGGGGTCACAAAGAGTCAGAAACGACTGAGCGACTTCACTTCACTTGACTTCAATCTCAAAAGCAGATATGCACTTTTGCCAGCTAGAACTCTCTACTCCACTCTGATTCTGATTAATTTCTACTTATCCTTTAAGAATCATTTTAGGGGAACTTCCCTGGTAACGGAGTGGATATGAATCGATTTGTCAGTGCAGGGGACATGGGTTGAATCCCTCGTCTGGGAAGATTCCACGTGCCACAGAGCAACTAAGTTCATGCGCACAGCACTGAAGCCCACTTGCTCTAAGGCCTGCCAGCCACAACTAGCAAGCCCCTCTGCCACAGCTACTGAGGCCCCCAAACCCCGAAGACAAGTCACAACCACCGAGGCTGCATGCTACAACTACTGAAGCCCATGTGCCTAGAGCCTATGCTCTGCAACAAGAGAAGCCACCACAATGAGAAGCCCGTGCCCCTCAACTAGAGAGGAGCCCCCGCCTGCTGCAACTAGAGAAAGGCTGCATGCGGCAATGGAGACCAAGCCTGGCCAAAAATAAATAAATGAATACAGCAATGTGTTAATGTCAAAAATAATGAGTATATATATACATATATATATATATATATACGAATCATTTTAGAAACAAATTATTCCATTAAACTTTTCCAAGTTATATGCTATGATGATCAGATTTATGGATTAATTTGGTTCAGCTACAGTCCTCAGCTATTTGATCAAACAGTATTTTAGGTGCTACTGTGAAGGTATTTTGTTGACATATGATTAAAGTTCATAATCAATTGACCCTAAGCAAGGAAGGTTATCTGAAATAATCTGGGAGGGCCTGCTTCAATAAATTGAAAGGAACATACAGCAGAGCTGGGGCTTCCCTGTGAAACAGTAAATTCCACTTTTGAACAGCAGTGTCAGCCTTTGCCTGAAAGGTCCAACCAGCTCTTATGATGGTCAGCTCTGCAGATTTCCAATTGGCCTTGACAATCGTGTATAGACATACACATCCTTGCAATACATACATTCATACATACACCAGTGAAATAATGACTGCACCAATGAATGTAATAATCAGTGAATTAATGAAAATTAACACTTGTCTGGTTAAACGCTGACCAATACAGATGCTTCTATCTTATTTCTAACATAACACTTATTACTCTCCTATTATAATTGTCTCTATTATAACTAGTTTTTGGAAACATAATAGATAAATTCTCCTTGCTAGGAGAACACCTGTCACATAGTGAATTCTGTATGGATTTGTCTAATTAAATTAGTTTTAGATAACTGTCATTAGTAAATATCCTCTAAGGATTAAGCCTTTGGGTGTTAGGAAGACCTCAGTTTTTGAGTTTTGTCTCTCATTAACAGTGAGGTTTCAGGCAAGTTATCTAATACTTTTTAAGTTTTATTCTCCTGCTTTAGTCTGGGATGCTATGACAAAAACGTGATAGACTGAGTGGCTTATACAACAAACATTCACAGCTCTGGTGGTTGGAAGGTGGAGGATCAAGGTGCTGACAGATTCAATGTCAGGTAAGAACCTGCTTCCTGGTCATAGGTTGCTATCTTCTCACTGAGTATAGTGAAAGCAGGAAGGGAGCACTCTAGGATCTTTTCTCTGAGAGTGCTAATAGGGCTTCTCCCTCATGACCTAATGACCTTCCAAAGGCTCCACATCTAATAATATTACACTTGGGGTAAAGGCACTAACATATAAATTTGGGAGGGACATAAGCATTACATTCATCTTCTTTTCAGCAAAAAAGGTAGTGATAATATATCTACCACATAGAGTGATTTTAGGAGATATGAGAATAATTGCATTAAAATAGCATACTCAGAGAAGGCAATGGCACCCCATTCCAGTACACTTGCCTGGAAAATCCCATGGATGGAGGAGCCTGGTGGGCTGCAGTCCATGGGGTCGCTAGGAGTTGGACACGACTGAGCAACTTCACTTTCTCTTTTCACTTTCATGCATTGGAGAAGGAAATGGCAACCCACTCCAGTGTTCTTGCCTGGAGAATCCCAGGGACGGGGGAGCCTGGTGTGCTGCCATCTCTGGGGTCACACAGAGTTGGACACGACTGAAGTGACTTAGCATAGCATAGCATAGCATAGCATACCCACTGTCAAACATTAAGAATATGATAAATATTTGCTATTCTTGTTCTTATAATCAACTGAAATGTAGAACAACTCTATGTGGCCTTTCTTTGAGAAATGTCCAATTAATTATCCAAAAGCAATTAATCTTTGTATCTGTGCCTTATTCCTGATGCTAGATGCCTCAGAGAACAGCACCTTGGCTGAGGTGCCTGCTGACCCAAGTCTCTGTAATGGACAGCCAATAACTAATAAGGTGCTGATCCCACTTTTAGGATTCTCTCACACATGCATGCATAATGAATCCAATGAAATCTCAAACAGTACTTTCTTTTCATAAACATACCAAATCCATACAAGAATATACAACACCTCGCTCACTCAACTCTTCCCTGAAAAATGCAGCAATGATAAATCCACCACCACCAAGGGCACTCATATCTATGTGGCCCTATCCCTTCAAAGCATTTTAATATTAAACAACCTTCTTTGAACCTTAGAGTAATCATTTAATGAATAGAGAGCATTTGCAAGTTCCCTTGGGCATTTGATGAGACAAATGATTTTTATATTGGTCTGTCAATTGTGTGAAGGAATTTATTTAGACTCCATGCAGCTTAGATAGACACTGGGGAACATCTCCCACTTACAGACTCTGTTTGCTAGTGTCTCTGCTGTGAGAATCTAGATCTTATGTACTCAAAACGTTTTCTGGGAGCACCAAAATACAGGGATGAAATATTGCCTTTTCTTTTCAAGTTCCAACTCTAACATTATGAGTTGTACACCCTTGTACAATTCACTTAACCTTTCTGAACCTCAATTTCTTTAACTGTAATGTTGGCAATAGTAGCATCTCCCTTAGAGGATTGTGAGGATTATAGTTACTAACATAGAAAGTAGCTCATAGGATCCTTTCAAGAAATGTTAGCTACAAACACCTTTTCTTTCGAGAGGCCATTGTATGGCGTAGGAGAACTGCTGCTGCTGCCTGCTGCTAAGTCGCTTCAGTCGTGTCCGACTCTGTGCGACCCCATGGACTGCAGCCTACCAGGCTTCTCCATCCATGGGATTCTCCAGGCAAGAACACTGGAGTGGGTTGCCATTTCCTTCTCCAATACATGAAAGTGGAAAGTGAAAGTGAAGTCACTTAGTCGTGTCTGACTCTTAGCGACCCCATGGACTGCAGCCTACCAGGCTCCCCCATCCATGGGATTTTCCAGACAACAGTACTGGAGTGGGGTGCCATTGCCTTCTCCCTGTAGGAGAACAGGCTGACCCAAATGCTTATTCCCCAACCAAGCTCAACAGAGACACATAAGATGACATATTAACAAGAACAGCCAAACAGTGAATAAAGAAAGATTATAGCAAATGTCTATATTAATGATGTAGAAAGGTCATGGTTACAGAGTATTTTTCATTTCACAAATTTCCACCTGTGATTAAGGAAAGCAAAGTATACCTATGCTTTTCCTTCATCAATATCAGTGCCTACTCATGAGATCCATATGCTAAGTACAGAGAAATCTATCAAGAATATTATTAGAAAGACATTTTTAAAACAGCAGTGAAAAATCTTAAAATTTATGAGTTTTACTTATTTCCTTCATTTCCTAAGTTATAATCTTTTTCTCAAAGGATAGATGCTCTGATATAGTATCATAAAAACAAATAAAATATGTTTAACCCTTTCTTGCTAAACAATGTGAGCAACACTGCCACTTTCTGAATTTCTTCTCCATATTACATCCATTCTGAAATCTGAGCTCTAATAAATTTTTTAATATAAGATAATGTTATTTATTTCCCAGAACCAATAGCTTAGTTTATGTCTTGCAGCTGGTGTACCATATCAAAAATTCTGATAACATTATTAGGACCCTAAAACATCTTCATAAGATAGAATATTGAACGCTTCTATTGGTCATTTTCTGAGGCAATTTGATATTGTCCCATTTGGGAAAAAATAGAGCACTTATATAAGGGCTCTCAGAAGCAGATCTTTACTTCTTTCTCTCAGCTGCAAAAAAAGAACTTACTATCTGACATCTACCAACTCTGTTTCTTTCTGTGAATACAGCAAGCCTCAGCACCTTGTCCAGCTCTCTATCATCACCTTCGCCCTTATTCCCACATCTGTCTGCACATTTCACTAACTAACCTAATGTCTCCCACATCCTTCCACTCTATCCTCCAAAATATACAGACTGCCTTATTTAAAAAAAAAAAAAAAGAAAACCTTTATATCCTTAACTTGTTCATTGATGTTTCTGTTAACCTTTCTCTCCCCACTTAATTGAATGTGATCTTTCCACAAGTATACCACTTGCCCTAAGCCCTCTCAAGTAGAAAGTCACTTTTTTCTCCTGCACTCCAACACCTCAAGGCTAAGAAACAGGCAGAGTATTCCTCATACTATTTTCACTCCCAAGCTAATTTTTATCCTTCCCCCCATCCACACACAGACACAAAAAATCTTAGAACATAGGTTTTGAAGTTTTAATCATCGTAACTAACAACCACTATCCCTTCCCTTCTTTTGTAGATGTCATTTCCCAACCTCTCCTTGCCATTCCTCTCATTTCTTTTAAAATGTTAAGGTGCTCCTAATATCTGTCTTCACCTCTTATCTGATCAGGTGTATCCTTGAAAACACTTTAGATATTCTTGGATAATCCACTCATGACTCTGATCTCTCTTTTTCTTAACTTTCTCATTTACAGTTATCTTTTCCATCATCTCAATTCAGCCACCAGTTACTATCACCAGTATCATTCTCAATATTTGCAACTTCTTCTAGCATTCAAACTTATTGCTTCTAGAAACACCATGTAAAAAAAAAATCATATTTTTTATATTGCCCATTTATTAACTCTAATTTCAATTAAGGTATAATCTCATACATTACAATGAACTGAGTATTAGATTTCTGCTTGCTCCCCATACTAGCAAATATTTAATGACAGCTGGTATTTTTTCACTTCTATCCATTCTAGTGGATATCTGGTAATATTTCATATAAGTTTAAATTAGCATTTCTTTGATTACTAGTGATGTTGAGCATCGCTTCATGTGCTTATTGAGCATTCACATGTTTAATTTTATGAAGAATCTGTCAAATCTTTTAATATTTGTGTATGTGAAAAATATGTGTTCACATAAAGACTTGTACAAAAGTGTCCATAGAAGTTTTAACTACAATTGCATGAAAAAAGAAAGTGAAACTGAAGTCTCTCAGTCATGTCTGACTCTGCAACCCCATGGACTGTAGCCTGACAGGCTCCTCCATCCACGGGATTTTCCAGGCAAGAATACTGGAGTGGGTTGCCATTTCCTTCTCCCGGGGATCTTCCCGACCCAGGGATAGAACCCAGGTCTTCTGCATTTCAGGCAGACTCTTTACCATCTGAGGCACCAGGGTAACCCTACAGCTACACGCTGCTGCTGCTGCTGCTGCTAAGTCACTTCAGTCGTGTCCGACTCTGTACAACACCATAGACGGCAGCCCACCAGGCTCCCCCGTCCC
>NW_011494708.1:4937025-4946744 GCF_000754665.1 Bison bison bison | reverse complement strand
TTCTCCAGGCAAGAACACTGGAGTGGGTTGCCATTTCCTTCTCCAATGCATGAAAGTGAAAAGTGAAAGTGAAATCCCTCAGTCATGTCTGACCTTAGCAACCCCATGGACTCCAACCTACCAGGCTTCTCCGTCCATGAAAGTTTCCAGGCAAGAGTGCATACAGTAACACAAATATAAAAACCATTATGTTGAATGAAAAAAAAACAGACAAAATAGAGTTCATACTGTATGACTATTTGTTTGAAGTTCTAAAACAGGCCAAACAAGCCATAGTGACAGAAAACCTATCAATGTTTGCTTGGAGCTAGAAGCAGGTGGGTGTAGGTATAGTTTGCAAAGTACACAGGAAACCTTTGAGTTGATGAAAATGCTATATCTTAAGTTAGAAGTAATTTCATGAATATGCACATATTAAACCTCTGAATCAGTTCAATTTATGGTATGCAAAATATACTCTAATACATATTATTTTTTAATGAAAACATATTAATTTCAACTTGGGCCTAATAGGAAACACTGAATAAAGTAATGTTTACCCCTCACTGCACTCAGTGTGATTAAAAATTCAAATGTTACAATGAAAATAAGGCTATTATTTGGAGAGTTCTATATATGACTCTGTATATCAGGGTAATATGTGGCTCAATCATTTTCACTTTGAATGAGAAAATTGGGGCCATGATGCAATTATGAGTTTATAACTCTGGTGAATAAGAATGAATGAGAAATTGAACTTTGCTACCTAATGAAGTATGCATGAAGATTATTTATCCAGATGAAAAATAACAAAAAAAGAAAATTTTACAGAAGAGTAATACTTTTAGAAACTCGCAACCAATTCAAAACTATTCAATAACAAAATATAAAAAGGTAGAGTAACATTTTGTGTTGAAGGAAAACTATTAATTAGTATAATACATAATAAAATATATAGTCATATATATGTTATGTAAAATGTTTTATAAGCACTATAAAGTATTATTTTGGATGTTTCAAATATCCATAAGAGTATCACACTCTTACTGTGTTTATTCTACTTTGGGGATATAAAAGTTGTTTAAGAAAAAAACTCTAAGGCAAAGAGCTGTAGTTGGAAGGATCCTCAACACTTAGTATCATTAACAGCTCTATGTCTGTTGGTGAGATATTGCACAAGGGTGTTTTTACTTATGTATATCCTAGACAGTATTGATGGTTTCTCTGAAATGTGAAACCTGATTATGTGAATTTGCTTCACTATTCTGTGACATTGCTTCAAGCTGTTTTTGTGCCTGATCTATCAATCTCTTTCAACTACTGTCATTTGAAAATGGGATTTCTAGACACCAGCCCAAGGACTTGAAAGCAAAACAACTCACTAGTCTGTGAAACTAGGTACTGGTGTTTTCTTTAAAAAAAAAAAAGTCATTTATCAGCTGCCTGTCCTTTTCCAAGAAAGAAAATCATGAGAATTCCAGTGCCATTCTTATCCTCAATCCTGGCCTCTCTGCAAGCTGTTATCTTCATAGTACTGGGATTCTGACATTTCAAAATGATTTGCGTAAGTGCAAGTCTTATTCATCCATTGTGGCAGTTGCTTACTGTCCTCTTTCACTGTTAAGACCCATGTTCTTCAATCATGGGAACTTTTATACTATTTCTTTGGTATAAAGTCATCTCTTTTAATCTGTTCTACATTTATGAAATAATAGGTATTCTAATACTGCTTTTCCTGGATGAATCCTAAATTTTCAAAACATTCTCCCCAAAGCAGATGTAATTTAATCTGCTTTTGAAAAATCTTCCATGGTTTTTATCACCTAACACAAAGACTTTGTGGGAAAAATAGAAATAAAGTTTATGCTCCTGGAAGCTCAGCTTTTCTAATAATGAGTAGATTGATACTAACTTTCTTATAAGGAAAAGCCCCATGCTCAAGGTTGTCTTCTCATGCTACTGCTGCTGCTAAGTCGCTTCAGTCGTGTCTGACTCTTTGCGACCCCATGGACTGCAGCCTACCAGGCTCCTCCGTCTATGGGATTTTCCAGGCAAGAGTACTGGAGTGGGGTGCCATTGCCTTCTCTGTATCTTCTCATAAGAAGGACTAATCCATGGAAAGAATTTAAAAAACAACAGAATTTAAGGGAAAATGTAAAAAATTGTAACACAATTGGAATTGGATTCTCAGAACAAAACGAAACACAGAACATGCTAGAAGTAGTTTTCCATGTTTAATGCCTAAGAATTTTCCAGAACTGATGAATGAATCTATTTCATAGATTCCAAACCCCAGAAAACCCTGAGCAGGATAAATTTTAAAAATAATAAAATTTAATATACAAAATAACAAGTGGATACATTTTGAAACTGCTAAAAATCAAAGATTTTTCATCTTAAATGAGCAAAGGTAATAGAGGTAAATCATCTTCAAAGGAGAAAGATTGGTATTTCTTAATAGAAACTAGAAAAGCCAACTGACTAGACAATAGCATTGTTTAAGTGTTGAAAGAAAAATATTGTCATATTAGAATCTTATATCTTACAAAAGTATCCATCAAAACATGAAGTTTAACCAAACATTTTCAGACAAACAAAATCACAGATAAATTGTCACCTGAGTGTCTGAACCAAAAGTAACAATAAAAAGAATTTCTTGGGCTCAAGGAAAATGATGTCAAATGGATGCACAGAAATGTTAAAAGGAAAAGGTCCACTGTAAAGGGTAAATGTTGACACACTGCAGTGTTCAGTACAGTTTAGATCTGTGTATTCATTGATGGTACCTGGTGGTTTCAAAACCGCAGTAGCCAAAGATTTTTACTCTTTTATGTATTTCATGATAGAATATATCTGGACCATCCTGATCTCTCTTTCCAAAAAGCATGAGACATAAATAAAGCTGAGTGTCATGTGTCTTACTTTAAAAAAGCCTCCATTACTCCATGGGGATGCATCATGCTTATAAAAATCATCTAGGCTGCTGTTCCCACTCCTTCACTCCTCCTCCTTGTAACTGTCTTCTTCTCTACTGCTACTGCTAAGTCACTTCAGTCTTGTCCGACTCTGTGCGACCCCATAGATGGCAGCCCTCCAGGCTCCCCCGTCCCTGGGATTCTCCAGGCAAGAACACTGGAGTGGGTTGCCATTTCCTTCTCCAATGCATGCAAGTGAAAAGTGAAAGTGAAGTTGCTCAGTCGTGTCCAACTCTTCGCGACCCCATGGCCTGCAGCCCACCGGGCTCCTCCATCCATGGGATTTTCCAGGAAAGAGTACTGGAGTGGGGTGCCATCTCCTTCTTCTCTGCAGCACCACCTTTTTACCTTTCTTACAGAAAACAGGGAGGGTCCCTGGCAATGCCTGCCAGAGATGCTGCTTTGATCTGGACAGTGACCCTGGGGTATTGAACCACTCAGTCATTCCTGAGTACGGAAGGACTTGAGCTCTGATCCAGGTCACATTACCTCCTATGGTATGTGACATCTAGGGAATCACTATACTTTGAGCTTCAAATGTCCCTCTCTATGAGATAGGGGTCATAGAAATAGGTATGGCACAAGATTGCTGTGCTTTGACCATCCCAAAGCTCTGGGTTCCAGGTTCCAGGTTTTCATCTCCCTCATAGTTCAGGGACACCCAAGGAAACATGAAAGGGCTTCCTTGGGTTGTATCCTGTGAGACCGACAGCCCTTTCCATCAAAGTGTTGGTCACTGGAATGAAAAGAGGGCCAAGTTAAGGGTGTATGAGAGCATTGCGATCCTGAGTGATTGGAAAGAACATCAAAGAATGTTTTAGGGTTCCAGACAGCTTTGACGCTGGAATGGAAATGAATGGCTCTGTGGCATCTAAATGAGGAAAATTGATGGGAATCAGGTGTTCATTGGTGACCACATAGCCTTAACAATCACATCAGCCATCTCTACAGATACTAATGTAAGAGTCGCAGGGAAGAAAAAAGTGGGAAATGTGGGTGTGCCATATATATCCCTGAAGGGGACAGTATTTTTGCTTACAAGAAAAGGACTTTGCATGCTGTCTTAAATAAAATGGAACTTTTGGGAATCTAGTAACCACACACTATTGTATTCAATTCTGCTTCTACGCATTCAGGTAGAATGTGAAGTCTGACTCAACTAAGTCTTATGATCTTAGTTTTGAACCACACCACTTGCCCTTAACAGACAAACCATACTAATGGCCTTTGGTGAGAGTTTCTTATTGTAGGCATTTGTTGATATTTGGCTCTTTATATATTGTAAGTGGTGATTTTTAATTCTCATAATACTGTCATGTTTAAAATAGTTCTAAAAATTATTTTACACTGAAATAAAATATAGTAGTGGAATGGGAATTATTCTTCTGTATGATTGCCATCAACAATATTCATTGGATACCCTCTGTGTGCTGGAAACTCTGGAGAAAATTAAATATAAGATATTACCTTATATGCTTCTTTAGTTGGGAGGCTAAAAGGAGTCCTCCTGTATGCTTCTCTAACTAAGGGGGTAAAAGTGACTGTATGTATTCTCACACATACCGTCTGGTACAAGGCAATAAACACCAAATGAGAATGACAATTAAGTGGTTTCTAAACTGACTGGTCATTTAGATCATCTCAATAGTTTAAATTTCAAAAACCTTATTCCAACCCCCAAAGACTGATCTGATCATTTGGATTAAGCTGATTCTTGGGCATTGGAGTATCAGTATAATTTTAACATAAATTTTTAATATATTATTTACACCTACAAAGTAAAATTTTTAAATTATAAAAATGTAATGAGATATGTTTTACTCATCATCTGTTCTCTTGTCTGCTTTCTCACAAGCAAACATTTTTACAAGTATTTTAATCCTGTGTGTGCGCACACACACACACACATCTTTTTTTAAAAAAGTTAACCCACATATACACTGTTCTTTTACTTTTTCACTTAATGGAACTTGAGATTGTTTTATATTCTCAGGTAAAAATTGTTGCAGCCCTTTAACAGACCAGAACCTGGTGGTCTGGAATCAACGATAAGAAAGTGAAAGAGAGAGAGAGAGAGAAAGAAAGAAAGACACGGGGACCCAAGCTCTGATGGAGCAAGGGTGCTTTATTAGCAGAAATGCAGGCTTATATATCATTAGTAAGATGATTACTCAGCTATTATACAGGATGAAATTTTATCAATAGCCACAATATGGATAGTCTAATACATACAAGGTCACTAACGCTGAAAAGAGTCACTGCATGTCTCATCCTATGACCTGAGTCCTGAGAACTGTGTAGAGCTCTACTGGTTCTCGGAAGAGGAACTGATAAGGAACAGAGAATCCTTGAGAAATAGAAAATAGCATGCGGGAATCCTCCTGTTAAATGTTCCCTGACAAAAAATAAAAATCATGTGCACAAACTGTGTCAGTATTGAGACCATTCCTTTTATGCCCAAGTAAGACTCTGATGCTGCGAGGGATTGGGGCAGGAGGAGAAGGGGACGACAGAGGATGAGATGGCTGGATGACATCACCGACTCGATGGACGTGGGTCTGAGTGAACTCTGGGAGTTGGTGATGGACAGGGAGGCCTGACGTGCTGCAATTCATGGGGTCGCAAAGAGTTGGACATGACTGAGCGATTGAACTGAACTCAACTGAACTAAGTGGGGAAAAGATCATCAGGCTGAAAGAAGGACAGGGTGAGAGGTATGGAGAAAATAACATGAAAATTTACATTACCATATGTAAATTAGATAGCCAATGGGAAGTTCCTGTATGACTCAGGGAACTCAAACAGGGGCTCTATAACAACCTACAGGGTAGAATGGGGAGGGAGATGGTAGTGTGAGGTTCAAGAGGGAGGGGACATACGTATACCTATGGCTGATTCATGTTGATGTTTGACAGAAACCAACAAAAGTCTGTAAATCAATTATACTTCAATTAAAAATAAAGAAATTTTTTAAAAATATCAGACATACCAAAGTATGTCAGTTAGGAATTTTAACTGCAAACTACTCAAATTGGCTCCAAAATCACTGCAGATGGTGATTGCAGCCATAAAATTAAAAGAAGCTTACTCCTTGGAAGGAAAGTTATGACCAACCTAGATAGCATATTCAAAAGCAGAGACATTACTTTGCCAACAAAGGTCCATCTAGTCAAGGCTATGGTTTTTCCTGTGGTCATGTATGGATGTGAGAGTTGGGCTGTGAAGAAAGCTGAGCGCCAAAGAGTTGCTGGTTTTGAACTGTGGTGTTGGAGAAGACTCTTGAGAGTCCCTTGGACTGCAAGGAGATCCAACCAGTCCATTCTGAAGGAGATCAGCCCTGAGATTTCTTTGGAAGGAATGATGCTAAAGCTGAAACTCCAGTACTTTGGCCACCTCATGCGAAGAGTTGACTCATTGGAAAAGACTCTGATGCTGGGAGGGATTGGGGGCAGGAGGAGAAGGGGACAACAGAGGATGAGATGGCTGGATGGCATCACTGACTCGATGGACGTGAGTCTGAGTGAACTCCGGGAGTTGGTGATGGACAGGGAGGCCCTGGCGTGCTGCGGTTCATGGGGTCCCAGAGTCGAACACAACTGAGCGACTGAACTGAACTGAACTGACTCAAATTCCAAAGAAGAGGAATTTTCAATGCAACCAAAGTGAAGTGCCATTGCCAACATGCATATGATATTTCAGTCATAAATATGAGACTAGATATGAAGCAGGACTGAGTGGACTTCTTCCAAAGCAAGAAAATTTCAGTTTCTTACTTATTATAATTCCCATGAGAACTTTTGTTAACTGTAATACTACTGCTTGTGGCCAAAGTAAAAATGATGTCCCAAAATATGATTATATCAAAAGTGAAGGAAACCAGAATGTTTGAAATAGAATATAAAATGAAGCATAACAATATTTAGACTGAAATAACTGGAAAGTCATGGGCTCTCCTATGATGAAGACAATGGTCAATGAAAACTGGATTTCACTTCTTTCTATTTGACACAATCTAGTTTTCTTTGTCTTTTCAGTTTTGAAGTAAAAGTCAATTTCATCTGAGAGGCAAATGCTGATGTTATTGTTATTACCTTAGATTTTAGAACCAATTATTGACAGAAAATCAAAATTGAGAATCCCATTAAGAGAACTGGCAGGAAATTTCTGCCTGATTTGTGTAAAGTTACCATTAGCATTTCAACTGAATTGTTAGGAAGATGGAGCAAATGTAATGCTTTTAATAAAACAAGCATGTATATGGCATGCAGGATAATTCATTTTTCTGCTGTAGCTTTCATTTTTTCCCTATAAATTTGGGAAGTTGAACTAGATCAGAAAATTATGATTTGTGCCCCAAATCCAGCCTGCCACCTGCATTCACATATAAAGGTTTATTGGAATACAGTCACACCATTTATTAGTACATTGTTTGGGGCTGCTTTTGTCCATGATGTCAAAGTTGAATAGTTGCCACTGGGATTATATACATGGCCATAAAGCCAAAAATATTTATGGAAGTTTATAAACTGCTAAATTAAATAATGACTAGCAAGATTTCACATTTGTGGAACACATGCTATATTCCACAAACTATACTAACAACTTTCTGTGCTTTATTTCATTTGTATTTGTAAAAATGTATAATGAGTACTAAACTTTAGTACCTAAACTCATCTCAGGGGAAGTAATCCTAGTTCAGGTAAGATGGTTTTAAGGTCCTCATTCCTTATACAACACTTGTCAGTCTAATTAAGGACTAGGTGTATTTATGGTATGTGTATATTTGATAAGATATGATGGATTTAAGAAGTAAAATGCATGAGTAAAATAATTGTTAGGCTATTTGAGGACAGGCATGATGTCTTTCTATTTCCCTAGTAATTATCACAGAACTGTCCTGTAGTTGGCACCTATTAAAATTTGCATGAATGCATCAAGTCTGTGATCTTAAAGCCCCTTAATATTATATGAGATGACAAAAGACAATATAAAACCATAATAGAAGCCAGATATATTGTGGTATACTCCTCTAAGAGACATAAGAAAAGTAAGATGTGTTACTGGAGGGAGCAATCAAAGTTGAAGCTTTCTATGATGCCTTTGAACCAGAAAGTGAATAGGAATGGAATGAAGCTTGGACCTAGCTGCAGAATCTGTCTTCCAGAGCACAGCCTTAAAATTCCAGTTAATTCTCCAAGGCATAGAGTGCTTACTGTCACACATCTGGAGAATACAAGTACTAACTACACTTTCTGCATGTTTTCTTGTGTGTGAGGAGACCTCCTAGACAAGGAGCTTGCTTTCTAACTAGAAAATGTTATGACTTATTCCTCTGGCCACACCTCATTCAAAACAATCAACTGAAAAATTTCTAACTTCCTGTAGTACTAATAATTCTCAAAGCAGTCTCACAGGGATCAGTTTCAAATCCGAACCAGAAAAAGTATTAAGAGATGTTATATAGATTTCATGTATTACAGTAAGAGATCCCCAACCAAATCTAGGGGTTGCCAGAGTTGGTTAAATGTTACTTTTATGTATTCTCTGGTTTTATGTGCCTATCACTTTGAAACTCTTATAAATGAAAGGTATTTGCCTGTTCCCATCTGCAACAATAGCCCTTCACTAACTCAAAAACTGTTTACACTTGAATGATTCAACTCAGCTTAACACTAGGTCATATTTGTGACCATAATGTGATCGAAAGACACAAGCAAAGAACACTTAATCTCCTCTGTCAAATCTCCAGTATTATATTTTATATCAACTAGTCCATGTAGGAGCAAAAGCCAATAGTGATTAAACTTCTGCAAGTCATAAAAGGAGGAACTGTGATGAGGTGCCAGCCACCCACTGATGATTTCCTGGGATCATCAAAGCTTGTTGTCTTGAAGGAAGGAAGGGTCGCACTGTTCAACTATCATAAGTGTGAAGTGAGGATAGCAGCAACACAAACAAGGAAAGGAGCAAGCAATGAGCACACAGAATCATAAAAAATAATTGACCTCAGAAGCCAGAATACCAAGTGACTGACAACTTCCCCCATGGTCATACGTGTGAATGGGAATATGGGAAGCTTCCTTTCTTAATATTACAAGACACTGAAAGTCCTGTATTTCATAAAACACACACACACACAGCCAGTAAAATACATGCACTTGGGTTAAAAATACATCTCACATTCAAGGAAGTTCTAGACTGATTTTAAATCTTAGCATGCACCTGAAATATGGTCAAAATTGACTTTTCTTCTGATTGACCTCTCTCAAACCTACGTACCATCCCAGTGGTTTCAGAGCCCTTATAACAAAATCCTCTGCTTTCAACTTGAGAACCCAGACCACCTGCATCCACAAAGATTGGGATCTATTTGTGTCAACTGACTCTTTCTTATTTGCTCAAGAAGATTCTTAGCCAAGAATATAAGGCTATAAACCAATAAATCACTTCACTATTGGTTCCAGGAATTTTCTAAAAGCCAATATATTTGATTGAATAGTTTGCTCATCTGAGCAAACAATCTCTGCTCTAGGAACAATGAGTTGGTCACTTAGCCAAAAAACTCACTTATCAAACAGCTATTCATCAAAACTCCTTATAAGACTTATTCCCCTGTGTCCACTGAACCAAAAATACTACCTCATGAACTTTATCCAAATCCAACTCAGAAAATGCCTTGAAGGACCTGTCCTAAACCATTAGGTCTCCCAAAGTTCAAACTCCTACCAATATCTACTCCTGACTTCTTTTTGAGGCACTATTGAG
>NW_011494708.1:4925776-4936925 GCF_000754665.1 Bison bison bison | reverse complement strand
CCACTCTCCCTTCCTGCAATAGGTTTAATGAGCTTTGTTTTGAACAGTAGTTTATCCTGATGGTCTTTTGAGATGTTGATAGTCAATCTTTCCCAACTATATACCTGTCAGCTGCAATCTCCCCTGCTCTCTGAATAATTAAACTTCAGTAAGCATGGTGGGAATGTAGAAGAACAAGCTACTGAGGATGTAAATATGGAAAACCTATTCTACCTTCAGACATTTAAACTAGCTTGTCAGAAACAAATAAGACCACAATTTTATCTAAAATCAAAAAGGTGTTTTTGTCATATATGTGTATATTCATGAATCATCAAATACCTTTAAAAGACTATCGTGAGATTTTCTGATTCACATTTCAGATTATTTAATAAGAAGTAATAATACCTGAAGAGATAGGAAAAAGAGAAAGAGACATTCCAAACACAATTTGTAATATACATTTTGGTATTTTAAATAGCTTCTCAACACTCGTTCCCACCCCACCACCTCAATTCCCTTACTTCCTCTCCTGGTAAATGGCTTTGTTGACATCAGGTGTCCAACAATGCTTTGGAATTTTGGACATATTTTGGAATGTTAAATACCCCATGTTAGCTCAATTTTGTCAGCCAGAAAATTTCCTCCTTTCCATCCTTCATCCTTGTTTCCTTCCTTCCTTCTATTCCCTTTCTTTCTTTTTCTTCCTTTCTTCCTCCCTTTCCCATTCCCATCCCTCCCTCTTTCCTTCCTTTCTTCCTTCCTTCTTTCCTTCCCTCCTCTGATTTGCTTCTTCTGTTTTTTGTATTAATAATATATAAATATTATAATGATATTATAATATATTAAATAGTTAAATATATTAAAATATATTTAATATATTAAATAGTTCTAATGATGCTATGCTAGTCTGTATCAATGAATAACTGGAAATGTTATGTGAAATATGCTTTATAAAAGATAATTTCATGACAGAGCTAGTTTTAAACTTTTCTGCTCAATTATATCTATACCATTTGACCTCTGGGAGATAGTGAAGGATAGGGAAGCCTGGCACACTTCAGTCCATGGGGTCATAGAAAGTCGGACATGACTGAACAACTAGACCTCATCGTCAGCTCTCCTAGGGGTCACACGCTCTGAGTCACTCTAAGAGTTTTTATTTATTACTGGTTGATTACTCATTTAATTCTTCCTGTGCTGTGTTATGCTGTCCTTGGTTACTCAGTTGTGTCCAGCTGTTTGAAAACCATTGGACTATAGCCCACCAGGCTCCTCTGTTCACAGGGATTCTCCAGGCAAGAACACTGGCATGGGTTGCCATGCCCTCCTCCAGGGGATATTACTAACCCAGATCTCCCATATTGCAGGCAGACATTCTTTACTGTCTGAGCCACAGGGGAAGCCCAAGAATACTGGAATGGGTAGCCTAGACCTTCTCCAGGGGATCTTCCTGACCCAGGAATCAAACTGGGGTCTCCTACATTTTAGGCAGTTCTTTACCAGCTGAGCTACCAGGGAAGCCTTAAGTCTTTCTGCTCAACCCAAATAACAAAATTAGCTATGTATTAAGTGTTGTTTCCCTGTTGGCTCAGATGGTAAAGAATCTACCTGCAATGTAGGACACCCAGGTTCAATCCCTGGATCTAGAAGATCCCCTGGAAAAAGGAATGGCTACTCACTCCAGTATTCTTGCCTGGAGAATCACCATGGACAAAGGAAACTGGGCTACAGTTCATGGGGTCACAAAGAGTTGAACACGACTGAGTGACTAACCCTTTCACTAAGTGTGGTTGTTTAAAAGAATGATTCATAAAAACATCCTACTATTACATTTTATGTTTGTTTTGTTGTGTTTTAAAATGTAGGGTTTTTTATTTTGTAGATATGGTGAGGCCAGCGGATCAAGAGATGATTACCACTGGAAAAAATAGTTTGTTACTCACAGTACTCCAGAGAAGGGGGCACACCAGGCCACATAGGACTACATAGGAAAGCAGCTAGGTTAATTAGGAAGCAGCAGTAAGGGGAAAGTATAAGCAGGAGCCCCAATTGTGGTTTTTGCGGGAAAAGTAAGACACCACAGGATAAGTAGACTTAGAATAAGCTAGTCTGAAATATTTCTGTGTACAGCACTTCTGGGTGATTAAAAGGTATTTTAGGTTTTACCATGCCAGTAGTCATATAGCGATTTTCAATTATGGTTTCAATTTCCATTTTCCTGATAAAAAATGATGTTGAACACTTTTATACATGTTGGTTAGTACCTCTCCAGGATGTTCTACCATTTTTCACATTGAATTCTCTGTGTTTTTTCCTCAGTTAATTTGTAGAATTCCTTTACCTTTTCTGAATATGAGTCCTTTGACAGGTAAGTATTTAAAAATATTTCCTCCTAATCTGTGACTTCACTTTTATCTTTCTTAACAATGTGTTTTGACAAATAGAAGACCAATGTATGGTGGCTCAGATGGTAAAGAATCTGCCTGCAATGTAGGAGACCTGGATTTGATCCCTGGGTCGGGAAGATCCCCTGGAGGAGGGCATAGCAACCCACTCCAGTATTCTTGCCTGGAGAATCCCCATGGATAGGGGAGCCTGGCAGGCTACAGTCAATGGGATCACAAAGAGTCAGACACGACTGAGCAACTAGGCACAGCACATGTAGTTCTTTACTTTTATTTATTCTTTATCCATTCATCTGTTGATAGACACTTAAGATGCTTCCATCTTAAGCAGCATCTTAGCAATATGCTGCTTTGAACATGTATCTTTTTGAATTAGTCTCTTCAGTAAGTAGACAGTTACATTTAAAAGAATGAAATTAAAACATTCTCTAATACCATATACAAAAATAAACTCAAAATGGATTAGAGACCTAAATGGAATACTAGAAACTATAAAACCCTTGGAGGAAAATATAAGCAGAACACTCTTTGACATAAATCATAGCAATATTTTTTAATCTGGCTCTTAAAGCAAAGAAAATATAAGCAAAAACAAGAAGGCAGACCTACTTGAACTTAAAAGCTTTTGCACAACAAAGGAACCCATTGACAAAATGAAAATATAGCCTACAGAATGGCAGAAAATATTTGCAAATGATATGAACAATAATGGGTTCAGTTCAATTCAGTCGCTCAGTCGTATCCAACTCTTTGTGACCCCATGAACCGCAGCATGCCAGGCCTCTCTGTCCATCACCGACTGCCAGAGTCTACCCAAACCCATATCCATTGAGTCAGTGATGCCATCCAACCATCTCATCCTCTGTCGTCCCCTTCTCCTCCTGCCCTCAATCTTTCCCAGCAGCAGGGTCTTTTCAAATGACTCAGCTCTTCGTATCAGATGGCCAAAGTATTGGAGTTTCAGCTTCAACATCAGTCCTTCCAATGAACACCCAGCACTGATCTACTTTAGGATGGACTGGTTGGATGTCCTTGCAGTCCAAGGGACTCTCAAGAGTCTTCTCCAACACCACAGTTCAAAAGCATCAATTCTTCAGCACTCAGCTTTCTTTATAGTCCAACTCTCACATCCATACATGACTCCTAGAAAAACCATAGCCTTGACTAAACAGACCTTTGTTGACAAAGTAATGTCTCTGCTTTTTAATATGCTGTCTAGGTTGGTCATAACTTTCCTTCCAAGGAGTAAGCGTCTTTTAATTTCATGGCTACAGTCACCATCTGCAGTGATTTTGGAGCCCCCAAAAATAAAGTCAGCCACTGTTTCCACTGTTTCTCCATCTATTTGCCATGAAGTGATGGGACCGGATGCCATGATCTTCATTTTCTGAATGTTGAGCTTTAAGCCAACTTTTTCACTCTCCTCTTCCACTTTCATCAAGAGGCTCTTTAGTTCTTCTTCACTTTCTGCCATAAAGGTGGTGTCATCTGTATATCTGAGGTTATTGATATTTCTCCCAGCAATCTTGATTCCAGCTGGTGCTTCCTCCAGCCCAACACTTCTCATGGTGTACTCTGCATATAAGTTAAATAAAGGGTTAATATCTAAACTATATTAATAACTAGTACAAATTAGCATTGAAAAACAAACAACCCAATCAAAAAGTGGACAGAAGACCTGAATGGATGTTTTTCCATAAGAGAAATGCAGGTGGTCAATAAATACATGAAAAGATGTTTGACATCATCAGGTAAATGCAAATCAAAACCTCACACCTGTCAGAATGGCTATCATCAAAAAAGAACACAAATAACAAATGTTGGCAAAGATGTGGAGAAACAGAAACCCTTGTACACTGTTGGTGGAGATGTAAATTGGTGCGGCCACTGTGGAAAACAGTATGGAGTTTTCTCAAAAAACTAAAACCAGAACTACCATGTGATCCAGAAATTCCACTCCTGGGTATACATATCCAAAAGAAAGTATTTCCTACCAGTTCTCCTTGAAATCCTCAGATGGATATTATGACCTTGAATTCTGTTATAAACTATGGTAAGGACCAAATATGACTGATCAGAAAAATATAACAACCACATTAAAAAACTCCACTGTGTGGCTACTTTCCCATAATCCTTCATTATTTAATAAATATATATTGATTTAATATATTAGGAGAAGGGGACAACAGAGGATGAGATGGCTGGATGGCATCACTGACTCGATGGACGTGAGTCTGGGTGAACTCCGGGAGTTGGTGATGGACAGGGAGGCCTAGCGTGCTGCAATTCATGGGGTTGCAAACAGTTGGACACGACTGAGCGACTGAACTGAACTGTACTGAGACTATAAAGCTGAACAAGAAAAACATGGTCCTGAACCCTCAGGAAACTTCGGGAACTTCTATTATAGTAGGGTAAATGGGTCAATTCATAGACCAGAAAAATAATAATTGCAGGATATAATGAGTGAAATAAAAGCAAGTGCTTTGACAGAGAAGAAAGGGGCCAGGCCAACCCTCAGATAATAACAAGTGATCAGGGAAGATCACTGCAAGGAAATACAGAGCATCCACAGAAAATTAAGCTAACCATACAATCTAGCCAAAGAATTGATGCTTTTGAACTGTGGTGTTGGAGAAGACTCTTGGAATCCCTTGGACTGCAAGGAGATCCAACCAGTCAATCCTAAAGGAAATCAGTCCTGAATATTCATTGAAGGACTGATGCTGAAGCTGAAACTCCAATACTTTGGCCACCTGATGCAAAGAACTGATTCATTGGAAAAGACCCTGATGCTGGGAAAGATTGAAGGCAGGAGGAGAAGGCGACAACAGAAGATAAGATGGTTGGATGGCACACTGACTTGATGGACATGAGTTTGAGCAAGCTCCGGGAGTTGGTGATGGGCTGGGAAGCCTGGCATGCTAGAT
Source organism: Bison bison bison (assembly GCF_000754665.1). Lineage (NCBI taxonomy): Eukaryota > Metazoa > Chordata > Mammalia > Artiodactyla > Bovidae > Bison > Bison bison. The sequence goes on along the minus strand of NW_011494708.1, from coordinate 4,931,608 downwards.
GGGGTCACAAAGAGGAAACAACTGAGTGACTGAACTGAACTGAACTGCAATCTATCCAGGCAACTTCACATGCAAATTGCTCACTGAGGCAGGTAAGAGAGCACATTGACAGGAGGGAGGTCAGTTGCTTAATTTGCTTATTTATCTGACTTTGAAAGTGGAGCATACAAGACTAGAAATAAGAGCAAGTTTGTAAAATACTGCAAGTGAAATCCCAAGATGGGCTGTCAGTTGTTCTCTCCAGGAAAACCATGTCAGTATCACTGGGAGTCCTTAAATCCTGCTTGTGCCTACACACATAAAGGCATAAAATAAAATAATTCTTATGGCACAACAGACACCCAGCCTACAGCCAGGAAAATGTCCAGAGTTCCAGAGATAACATTTGGTCTCATGGACTTCGATCTGGCCAACCTATAGTCATGGGACATAAACTATTCCAATTTCCCCCAATTCTCTCTGGCTGAAGTTTATTTTAGCCTTGCCACTGATGGGTTTATTATTTTTAATGGTGTTCTGGGCAAAAGTACAACCTATTTCTCAAACAGAGCCTTGGTTTGTTCCACAAAATAATTTAACTTCTTCAGAAGACCCTGAAACTTTCTCAACTAATATAAAAAGAACTTTGAGATCTAGCACATTGCATTTTCATCTAAACAGTTCATATTTAGAGTGTAGAGGCATTTTTGTCTACCAAAGGAAACACCAAATTTTTCTTCCTCTTTTATTAGCTCTAAGTTAAAAAAGAAACATTTCTTTAAATTTTTTTTGTTATCTTTTGGAATTCTTTTTTTTCTATAACCATTCTGTGCTGCTACTCTCACAATAAAATAGAGAACACAGCACAACTATTTTCTATGAAGGCTCTGGATTCTTTTCACCAAGGATTCTCTGAACTTGATGTATTTCAGAATGTTAAGATACATGAATTAGAATATCTGGTGACTAGATCTCAGTCTCTTATGATCAAAACTCAACTAAATATTTACAAAATCTGCGGTGAGATGGCCCCATGGTGTCCAATATTCAGGTGTAACAGAGAGGAAGAATGCTAGATTTTTCCCCCGTTTCCATCCTCAAGAGTAAAACTGGAAGAAACATTGTCGGTGAGATATTGTTTTCTTTGGACTGATACTCTGAGCAAAGACTTGAAATCACTCCTAGATGAAAAACAAGTGCCTCAGAGAATTCAAGAAGAAATACTGAAAAATGTGTTTATGAGGTTAAAATTAGCACAATAAATTGTTTAATCCTCTCTAGGTGGAAACTAGATAGATAAGCAAAAATTGTAAATATATGTGTATGAGGGAGAGTTATATGCTGAGTTGTTTCCTATCAAAATTCTTATGCTGAGGTTCTCACCCCATTCCCTCAGAATATGATTCTATTTTGACATATGATCTTTACAGAGCTAATTAAGGTTAAATGAGATCATTAGGGTGGGTCGTAATCTAATATAACTGGTGTCTTTCTAAAAAGAGACTAGGACGCAGACAAACATAGAGGAAAGAGCAAATGAAGACGTAGGGAGAAGACGCAGCACTGTTCTCCCTGAAGATAAATAGGTAGATGTCCCAGGTGACATGTAGTAAAGAACCCGCCTGCCAAGGCTGGACATGTAACAGAAGCAGGTTTGATTCCTGGGTGGGGAAGATCCCCTGGAGAAGGGCACAGCAACCCACTCCAGTGTTCTTGCCTGGAGAATCACATGGACAGAAGAGCCTGGCAGGCTGCAGTCCACAGGGTGGCACGGAGTAGGAACGACTGAAATGACTTAGCATGCAGCACGCAGGCATGTATCCTCTAAAAGTCCCCTGCCTTTAAGAACACAATACCCAGGCATGAACAAAGCAGGTTGGCTAGTTTGATTAAGATTAAAGTGCATGAAGAGAAGAAGTGGACAATACATTTGAGAACAAGGGGTACCAAAAAGGGCACTGACTGCAAGTTAGGCAATCTGGGCTTTTGCCTTGCTTCTGCTACTTAATAGACTCGCCAAACCTGAGTAAGTCATTCCACTTACTGAGGCTTCTGTTTCTTCATCTGAGAAATGGGTATCATAGCATTTTCACTTTTAACTTCAGCAAAAGTTATGAGAATCAAAAGAGACTGTGAATAAGAAGATGCCTTGAGAACTAGTGCACTGTATAAATATAAATTATTTTTTCAAAAATTACAGTTTGTGCCCCAAATAGAGAAAACTAAACTCACAAAGCAAATGCATTGTTTTTATGTCAAGACATTTGCATTTCCTTCAGAATGGGGTCTTGTTTATAGCAAGAGCATTTTCACACTAGAGGAAGGATACTAATTAGCTATCTGTAAAAGCGAAAGGGTAACCTTTCTATTTTTACTATAGAAACTGTAACTTAAACTTATGCAAGTAAATTTGTATTAAATTCCAAGCAGCATTTTGTTCTCCGATTTTCTGCTCTTAATTATGGATCGCAGCTATTCGATTAATATAAATGTATACATGCATATTGTTCAGAAATATTTTATGTTCATTTAAGGTATGACTTTTATTGTCTTTTATTATGACTTTTATTGTCTCTTTGGTAGACCTGTTGGGTAGATTATGTCTTGTGTTTCTGAGAGAACAAGGTGTTTTCTGATATACAGAGAGGCATATTAAGCTATGGAAAAATATAACAATATACCCATGTAACAGCATATTCCAAATTCCTATTTCCATTAATATAGAATTAAATAGAAAATATCTTCTATAGAATTTACTGGCATGTCATCTTTTAGCATGCTAAGAGTGTCTCTACAAATTCTGAATTTCACAACTCACAATTTGTGAACTAATAGTTTAAAAATGTTGCTGTTTAGTCGCTAAGTCGTGTCTGAGTCTTTTGTGACCCCATGCACTGTAACCCACCAGTTTCCTCTATCCATGGATTTCCCAGGCAAAAATACTGGAATAGGTTGCCATTTCCTTCTCCAGGGGATCTTCCCAACCGGGCATTGAGCCTGATCTCCTGCACTGGCAGGTGGATTCTTTACCACTGAGACACCTATGAAATTCGTTTAAAAAATAATCCTAGCTAATATTTTTGATAGACAATTATATGCCAAGAACTGTGAATTCTTTACATGCCTTAACTCATTGAATCTCTAAAACAAAGCTACAATGTGCTTGTTATTAAGATCCTACTTTTATAGATCAGGAAAGAGTGTGTATCTCTCAGGATTAATCAAAGGAAACAAAAACTACTCTAAGTGTTTATGGCAGAATTTTTAAAAATCATTCTGCTTAATCATTCACAATTTAAAGAAAACTCTTAATAGACATTTTTAAAGATTAATGGCAGACACTACGTATCAAAGCACATGGAATGCATCAAACATAGTCATTTGAATGATTTTGTCATCTTAAATACTTACATTAGAAGATGTTGAAGCCTCAAGATGAATGAGCTAAGCATTCACACTAAGAATTAGGTGGTCCACTAAAAACCATAAATAAAACCAAATAAAATGAAAGAGAAGAGAGAGTAAACATATAAACAGAAATTCATATTTTTAAAAAAAACAGCAAGAAAGTTGGTTCTTTTAATAAAAATTGTAACAAAGTTACCTATGTTAACATTTTTAGAGAAGAGAGTAGATGCGACATTACAAATGAATATAATCACAGATAGTATAAAGGATAAAAAGATGAGAATATTAACAACTCTTTGTCATTCCTAAGGAAAACATGCAATTTACAGGAAGAAATTGAAATTTTGAATAGTTATATAATCATTAATGAACTTGAAGCAGTGATGAATCTATAAACCAATACCAAGGTCCTTTTGGTTATAAAACACAAGTTCTACAAAACTTTGCACGAATTTCTGTACCTATTTTCCTGATCAACAGAAATGGATGATTATTCCTCAATTCAAAGTATGATACCAAAACTAGACAAATCATTATGGGCTTGCTTCATTCATAAATATAGAACCAAAATTCCTAAAAAATAAAAAAAAAAGTTTAAAATTATAATGAAATAGTGCATTAAGAAGATAACGTATTCTGACCAAATTGGATTTATGGCAGGTATGCAAAAATAGTTTATAAAATCTAGTAATGTAATTTTCCACAGTAATGGTCTAAAAAAGAAAATTATATAATCATCTCAATAGATGCATAAATGTAACAAAATGCAAAACCTATTCAAGATAATAATCTATTAGTACATTAGAAATAGAAAGGAACCTCCTTAACCTAATAAAAAATATATCTCCCAAAATCATACATTACTCTGAAGCATTAGCTTTAAAATCAAGACAAGAAAGCAAATTTATCACCTTTTTAGTTTTGTTTTTGTTTTTTTTATTTATTTTATTTCAACTTTCAATGATTCTTTTTTTTTTCTTATTGGAATATATTTGCTTTACAATGTTTTGTCTGCCATAAAGAGTGAGGTAAGTCAGAAAGAGAAAAACAAATATTGTATATTAATACATGTATATGGAATCTAGAAAAAGGGTACAGATGAATCTATTTGCAGGGCAAGAATAGAGATGCAGACATAGAGATATCTATCACTTCTAATCTACAGTGTGTTGAATTTTAAAGCTACTAGCATTAAGCAAATGAAAGAAACTAAAGTCACAAGAATTAGAAAGGACAACATTAAACTGATATATTCGCATGTACTCTCATTCACCTACAAACCCCAGAAAATGCATAGAAAAATAATTAGAAAAAATAGCAGCAGTTAATAAGGTGAATGGATATAAACATTACATAAAAGTCAGATATATTTTTATTCTCCAGCAGCAAAAATGAAAAAAGCATATTTAAAGAGAGGATTCCATTTAGAACTGTATCAAATAAATATTAAGTGCATAAAAATAAATCCAAAAAAATCATGTTCAATATCTGCAAAGGAAAAATTTTAAAACTCTGTGAAGTGGTATTCAAGAGTACCAAAGAGATATAAACCATGTTTATGGACAGGCAGACTTAATGTTATGAAAATGTTAGTTTTCCAAAAATTAATCTATAAGATGAACAAAATTTCAAAAGCCTTCCTCAAAATGTTGGGTTTTTTTTTAGTGGAACTTTACAAAGACTATTCTAAATGTGTATGACAAATTTGGAGCTGAGCATACCCAGGAAAATTCTAGTAAAAGCAAGAGGGAAGTATTCTCCTTATTATATATCAAGATTGATTATAAAATGTAAATAATCATGGATAGATAATAAGACTACAGGTCTTTGAGATGACAGATATATTACGTAAGATGAAGAAAGCAGAGATTAGAAATTAGTAATAAGTCAATTTGAACACTCTTTGCCAAGGCCTTTCTTTGGGATTGGAATGAAAACTGAACTTTCCCAGTCTTGTGGCCACTGCTGAGTTTTCCAGATTTGCTGGCTTATTGAGTGCACCACGTTACCAGCATCATCTTTTAGGATTTGAAATAGCTCAACTGGAATTCCATCACCTCCACCAGCTTTGTTTGTAGTGATACTTCCTAAGGCCCACTTGACTTCACATACCAGGATGTCTGGCTCTAGCTGTGTGACCACACTATCATAGTTATCCGGGTCATGAAGATCTTTTTTGTATAGTTCTTCTGTGTATTCTTGTCACCTCTTCTTAATACCTTCTCCTTCTGTTAGGTCCATACTTTTCTGTCCTTTATTGAGCCCATCTTTGCATGAAATATTCCCTCGGTATTTCTAATTTTCTTGAAGAGATCTCTAGTCTTTCCCATTCTATTATTTTCCTCTATTTCTTTGCATTGATCACTGAGGAAGCCTTTCTTATCTCTCCTTGCTATTCTTTGGAACTCTGCATCCAAATGGGTATATCTTTCCTTTTCTACTTTG
>NW_011494708.1:4924966-4925616 GCF_000754665.1 Bison bison bison | reverse complement strand
GTTCTTCAGAGACTCTGTCTATCAGATCTAATCCCTTGAATCTATTTCTCACTTCCATTGTATAATCATAAGGGATTTGATTTAGGTCATACCTGAATGGTCTAGTGATTTTCCCTACTTTCCTCAATTTAAGTCTGAATTTGACAATAAGGAGTTCATGATCTGAGTTACAGTCAGCTCCCAGTTTTGTTTTTGCTGACTGTATAGAGCTTCTCCATCTTTGGCTGCAAAGAATATAATCAATCTGATTTTGGTATTGACCATCTGGTGATGTCCATGTGTAGAGTCTCCTCTCGTGTTGTTGGAAGAGGGTGTTTGCTATGACTAGTGCATTCTCTTGGCAAAACTGTATTAGCCTTTGCCCTGCTTCATTCTGTACTCCAAGGCCAAATTTGCCTGTTACTCCAGGTAGGTCTTGACTTCCTACTTTTGCATTCCAGTCCCCTATAATGAAAAGGACATCTTTTTTGGGTGTTAGTTCTAGAAGGTCTTGTAGGTCTTCACAGAACTGTTCAACTTCAGCTTCTTCAGCATTACTGGTTGGGGCATAGACTTGCATTACTGATATTGAATGGTTTGCCTTGGAAATGAACAGAGATCATTCTGTTGTTTTTGAGATTGCATCCAAGTACTGCATTTTGGACTCTTGT
>NW_011494708.1:4881967-4924866 GCF_000754665.1 Bison bison bison | reverse complement strand
TCCATTTTAATTCACTGATTCTTAAAATGTCAATGTTCACTCTTGCCATCTCCTGTTTGACCACTTCCAATTTGCCTTGATTCATGGACCTAACATTCCAGATTTCTTTCCATATTGCTCTTTATAACATTAGACTTTACTTCCATCACCTATCACATCCACAACTAGGTGTTGTTTTTGCTTTGGTTCCATCTCTTCATTCTTTCTGGAGTTATTTCTCCACTCTTCTCCAGTTGCATATTGGGCACCTACCAACCTGGGGAGTTCATCTTGCAGTGTCATATCTTTTTGTCTTTTCATACTGTTCATGGGGTTCTCAAGGTAAGAATACTGAAGTGTTTTGCCATTCCCTTCTCCAGTGGACCATGTTTTGTCAGAACTCTCTGCCATGATCCATCCATTTTCTGTGACCCTACATGACATGGCTCATAGTTTCATTGAGCTAGACAAGGCTGTGGTCCATGTGATCAGTTTGATTAGTTTTCTGTGATTCTGGTTTTCATTTTGTCTGCCCTCTGATGGATAGGGATAAGAGGCTTATGGAAGCTTCTTGATGGGAGAGACTGCCTGAGGGGGAAACTGGGTCTTGTTCTGATGAGTGGGGCCATGTTCAGTAAATCTTTCATCTAATTTTCTGTTGATGGGCGGGGCTGTATTCCCTCCCTGTTGCTTGACCTGAGGCCAAACTATGGTGGAGGTAATGAAGATAACAGGGACCTCCTTCGAAAAGTCCTGGGCATGTGCTGCCACACTCAGTGCCCCTGACCCCACAGCAGGCCACCACTGACCCACGCCTCTGCCAGAGACTCCTGGACACTCACAGGCAAACGTGGGGCAGTTTCTTGTGGGGTCACTGCTCCTTTCTCCTGGGTCCTGGTGTACACAGGGTTTCATTTGTGCCCTCCAAGAGCCTGTTTCCCCAGTCTTGTGCAAGTCCCAGTGGTTTTATGGTGGGGTTAATGGCGACCTCCTCCAGGAGGGCTTATGCCATACCCAGGCCCACTGCACCCAGAGTCCCTGCAGCAGGACACCCGTTCCTCCACAGGAGACACTCAGACATAGTTCCAGTTCAGTCTCTGTGGGTTGGGCATGTGTTTTGTGCCCTTCCAGGTCTGAGCAGCTCAGGCAACCAGGTGCTTGGTGGACGCATTGTCCCAGGTGGGCCATGCGTCTTAATCACCTTCCTGGTCCTGGCCGCTTGGTTTCTCCAGTGCACCATGAAAGCACCTTTTCAGGTGTGCCGTATGTCTCCTCTGGAGAGCTGATCTCGGGCTGTGACCCTCCTGGCAGGTGTCAACTATTCACGATCTCGGGAAGACATGGTTAGCAGCTGGGAGCCTGCTTCCAGTTTGGTGAAAGATGCCATCTCTGGGGCTGAGATTGTAGCAGCCCCTTGCCTTCCAGCTCTGGATGTTGTAAGCCCATCTCTCTGCCTCCAGGTGGGGAGGGGCCGGTATGCAGCCAGCTACCTCTCCTTTGGTATTGGCTCAATCCTTTGTTCTGTGAGCAGGCCAGGCTTCAGGCTAGGGTGTTAGGTTAGAGCTTTTCTCAAGAAAGTTTTCTTTTCTGCAGTTGAGGTTAGGCATGTATTCTGTGGGGTTTTTGGTTTTTTTCTCCTGCTGGTGTTGCCTTCTGAGATTACAAAACTCCCCATAGACCTGCCTGTAAGAGGGTTTCCTACTGTGTGGAAACTTCTCCTCCTTCACGACTCCCTCCCCAGGTCAGGTCTCCATCCCTAACTTTTTTGTCTCTCTTTTCGTCTTCTATATTTTGTCCTACCTCCTTTCCAAGAGAGTGGGCTGCTTTTCTGGGTGCCTGGTATCCTCCACCAGTGTTCAGCATTTGTTTTGTGGAAGTTGCTCAACATTCAAATCATCTTTTGATGAATTTGTGGGGGAGAAAGTAGTCTCCCCATCCTATTCCTCCTCCATCTTGAAGATCACTTTGACTGTGTGGATCACAACAAACTGGAAAATTCTTAAAGAGATGAGAATATCAGACCACTTGACCTGCCTCCTGAGAAATCCGTATGCAGGTCAAGAAGCAACAGTTAGGACTGGACATGGAACAACAGACTAGTTCCAAACAAGGAAAGGAGTGTGTCAAGGCTGTATATTTTCACCTTGCTTATTTAACTTATATGCAGAGTACATCATGCAAAATGCTGGGCTGGATAAAGCACAAGCTGGAATTAAAATTGCCAGGAGAAATATAAATAACCTCAGATATACAGATGACTCCACCCTTATGGTAGAAAGCAAAGAAGAACTAAAGAGCCTCTTGGTGAAACTGAAAGAGGAGAGTGAAAAAGTTGGCTTAAAGCTCAACATTCAGAAAACTAAGATCATGGCATCCAGTCCCATCACTTCATGGCAAATAGATGGGGAAACAATAGAAACAGTGAGAGACTTTATTTTGGGGGGCTCCAAAATCACTGCAGATGGTGACTACAGCCATGAAATTAAAAGATACTTGTATTCCTTGGAAGAAAAGCTATGAGCAACCTAGACAGCATATTAAAAAGCAGAGAAATTACTTTACCACTGAAGGTCCATCTAGTCAAAGCTATGGTTTTTCCAGTAGTCATATATGGTGTAAGAGTTGGACTATAAAGAAAGTTGAGTGCCTAAAAGTTGATGCTTTTGAGCTGTGGTGTTGGAGAAGACTCTTGAGAGTCCCTTGGACTACAAGGGGATCCAACCAGTCCATCCTAAAGGAAATCATTCCTGAATATTCATTGGAAGGACTGATGCTGAAGCTGAAACTCCAATACTTTGGCCATCTGATGTGAAGAATCAACTCATTGGAAAAGACCCTGATGCTGGGAAAGACTGAAGGTGGGAGGAGAAGGGGATAACAGAGGATAAGATGGTTGGATGGCATCACCAATGCAATGGACATGAGTTTGAGTAGGCTCCAGGAGTTGTGATGGACAGGGAACCTGACGTGCTGCAGTCCATGAGGTTGCAAAGAGTTGGACATGACTGAGTGACTGAACTGAACTCAACTGAACTGAGTAAGTCAATAATTAGTCAATAAGTAATACGCTTCCCTGGTAGCTCAGTTGGTAAAGAATCTGCCTGCAATGCAGGAGACCCTGGCTTGATTCCTTGATCAGGAAGATCTTCTGGGGAAGGGATAGGCTTCCCATTATGGTATTCTTGGGTTTCTCTTGTGGCTCACCTGATAAAGAATCCTCCTGCAATGTGGGAGACCTGGCTTCCATCCCTGAGTTGGATAGATCCCCTGGAGAAGGGAAAGGCTACCCACTCCAGTGTTCTGGCCTAGAGAATTCCATGGACTGTATAGTCCATGGGGTTGCAAATAGTCAAAAACAACTGAGCAACTTTCATTTTCACTTTTCAGTCAACAAGTAAAGTAGGGGAACTTGGCTATTTGTATAGGAAAAGATGAAGTTGGATCCCTACCTGATACATTATGCAAAATCTACTCCATATGAATTAGGACTTAAATATCACAAATAAAAATTAAAACTCTTAGAAAATATAGGTTATAACTTTTTAGTCTTTGAGATATGAAAAAAACTTTTATATGTTTACTGTAAAAAAAAATTTAAATTGATAAATTATGCTGTGCTACATTAGGGTCAGGAAGATCCCCTAGAGTAGGAAATGGCAACCCACTCCCATATTCTTGCCTGGAAAAACCCACAGACAGAGGAGCCTGGTGGGCTACAGTTGCAAAGAATCAGATACAACTGAGCACACACACATTAAAATTAATAATTTTGTTCAGCAAAATAAAACTTTAAGGACTTTTAAGAAAGTGAAAACACAGGCCCCATGCTTGCATGATATATTTATATTACACATAGTGGACAAAAGATTAATATCAAGAAGATATAATATAATATAAATTAGCATCCAAAACAAATACAAATATAGAAAAATGGGAAAAGAAATGTTAGAGTTCTTCACAGAGCAGGAAACATATGATCAATAAATGTGAAGAGCTATTCATTATATCAGAGAGAGAAAAATTAAGACCATAATGAAATACCATTTCACATCCTTTCAATTCACAAAACTTAAAATATCCGAACATTCCAAGTGTTAGAAAGGATCCACGAGATCACTAAATTTTTTCTGATGGGGATAAAAATAAGCACAATCACTTTGAAAAAGTTTGATTTTATAGTCAATTATTGACTTCTCATATATCTGAAGGCTCAGTAATTCAACTCATTTTGTACACAAGAGAATCTCTTGTGGAGGTTTAATAGAAGTTTCATTCAGAATATTCATAGCAGTCCTCTCTGTGATAGCAAAAACTTGGGAATACCCCAGCAGCCCACTGAAGACTATATAAACAAAATGTGTTTTATTCACATGACAGAACATTGCATTGCAGTTAAAATGAATTAACTACAGTGTCATGCAACAAGCTAAATGAATCGTAGTCATATATTAAGTGAAATTCTAAGTCTCAAATGATTACATGAAGCATGCTCTATTTTAAAAGCTGAAAATAACTTTTAAAAAAAGACATAGTGCTTTAGGAATGATTATAGAGGCAATGAAAATGAGAGCAAGGGGACAATCATAGGAGTCAGAGAAGCGGGGATTCCTCTGGAGGACAGAACAAAAAGCGTGAAGCATATAGCTGGATGTAGATTATTTTCAAGGTCTTGGTTGTAGTTTTGCATGACAGGCTCACGGATGCTTATCAAATTATTGTTTAGCTTATATATACTAGTGTGACTATGTTAACTGCAACCTCCTAACTTATCCCCCTTTCCCCTTATCACATTATTAAAAACAACTAGCTGAATATATAAATAAACATGGGGCATTCATTGACCATAGAGAAAAGTGTATCAAAGGATAACAAAAGAAAACTGCAATGTTTATATATTGAGTATTCCTAAATACTCAATAGAAACTCTCCTTTATATTACTGTGTGAACAGCCAAGGTTGGAACAGTGCAACAAAAAACAATTACAGATCATTAATCATGATCTAGATCTGTTCCAAAATGATTTCAATTTCTAAGGAATTTTGCCCTAAAAGTTATTCTCCCTGGGTGCATCAGTCCCTCAGTTGCTACACGCACTTCAAGGGATCCCAGTTTATGACAATTTAAATAATTTATACTCAACAAGTAAAGCAAAGCATGAAAATTAAAGACATCTTAAATCATTTTAAGGTTGCATAAGCATAATAGAATAATCTGAGAAGTAATTACATGATACCATGGGTGTGAATAAAGTCTAGCTCATGAATTAGGTTGCCTATATCCTTTCTTAGTTCTCTACAAATGAGTCTGCATTTTAGAAATTTAAAGAGAGTTTAAACTAAGACCTCAGTGAAATTCTCTTTAGGGGCAAGCAGGCTGGCTCCTGAGTAGATGTCTGATATATGAAACAAACAAACAAAAAAGGCATTTTTCAAGACATTTCTTTTTTCTCTTAGATAGAGGAAACATCCCTGTTTATCAAGTTCATCAGCATCTAAAATATGTTGCAGAATGACAATAAAGCTGTCATGGAGAAAATAATCCTAACCAATTTACTTCAGATGAGTCAACCCACTGTGTTATCTTCTCCAAGGGAGTGAAACAGTAACACCACAGGAGCAAACGCAGCAGGTTTAGAGGAAGGAGGACTATTATTTCAGTGGTGAAGTGAACCTGCTTAGCAGGGTCAGCGAGCAACTGAGAGCCTCCCTTTATCACAGTATACTGATAAAAGATAAGTTTAAACTGCCTTTCAAATTAGCAAACCACATATGATATGTTAAGTTTGCATTTGGTGGAAAATGCTCAGAGATCCACCTTGGGTATGAGACACAAATTTAATAGCTTTAAACCACTCTGTATGGATAGAAAGAGTAACTTCCTAAGTTTCTGCAGGGAAAAAAATAAAACCAAAGAGTCACAGTCTGATACCTGTGGCTGTAAACTGATGTCATTGACAATGAAGAGTCTCAAGAGTAAATAGGATGATTTGAGTCAAGACCAACCACCCAAATATATTCCTATAGTGCTTGATTCACCTCGGGCTGCCATCACAAATTGCCACAGATTCAGTGACATGAAACAACAGAAATATATTCTCTCACAATCCTGGAAACCATTAAATACTGGATCAAGATGTTAGCCCATGGTTATTCCTGCTGGAGACTCTGAAGAAGAATCTGCTCCATGGTTCTCTCCTAGATTCTGAAAATTGCTGATGATCCTTGGTGTGCCTTGGCTGGTAAACTCCTCTTTCCATGCTCTCTCCACTTTTTAATGGAGTTTTCCCCTGGATTTCATCACATAATGTTCGCCTAATGTGTCTGTCTCTGGGTCTCTTCTCTTTTTACAAGATATCAGGTATACTAGATGAGGGTCCACCCTAATCAAGCAGGATCTCATCTTAACATGATTACTTCCACAAAGATACTATTTCCAAATAAGGTTACGTTCATGGGCCCTGGATGTTGGCTCTTTAATATATTTGAGGTGGGGGGGAATTCAACCCACAACACTAATCAGTGGGAAAGTTTCAGGAGAAAGAGAGAGAATTATGGTCATAAAAAATAAAATTTCCTTCCCTGCCCTTTTATTCTGAGAACATCATTTGATTAAACATTCTGGGAATTAATAAGTTTCCAACAGCAAAGACCAGTAACACATTCATATGTCTCATAGGCTAAGAAGGTAACACTATTGAGTGAAATAGACTGCTTAATATGAGTTGATTTATTCACTTTATACATTTAAAAAAAAAAAACAGCCTTAATAGAAAGTTTAATCCCTACCTTCTTTTTCAAATCACCATGTACCTTTTCCATATATATTTTCCATGCAATTTTCATAATTCTCATTATGGTTTGTTTTACATAGGCATCTTGCATTGAACCTTTGACAGAGACACTTCACTGGAAATGTAGAAATACTTCTAATTTCCACAAGGATATATGTTTTGTCTCAATTTTCTTGAAACACACACTTAGTCTAGCATATATCCTCTAACTTTTGATAGAATTATAGGCAGAAAATCATTTCCCTACTCTAAGACAAACTATAGTAAAAGCATAATGACATGCAGTGGCTGACACACAACTTCAGTGATAGGTGTCAGTAGGGAAGAATGGGGTTTGCCACACCTGTCCAAAAAAGGAAGAAGCTACTTAACTTCAACCAGTTAGCACCAGAAGAGCAGGCATGGACAGTCCTGAATGCAGGATGTCCAGATAAGACATTTTAAGAGAAACTGGAAATCCAGTTCTGGTTTTTCAAGAGAAACTACAAAACCACATTTTTATGAAAAATCTCCAGATTTTTTAAAAACATAAAAACATTATTTTATGAAAGCCAAATAAAACACAACTGTGAATTACATTCAGTTATAGACCACTTGGACTACAAGGAGATCAAACCAGTTAGTCCTGTATGTTAGTTCCTCAATTGTGTCTGACTCTGCAACCCCATGGATTGTAGTGCACCAGGCTCCTCTGTCCATGAAATTCTCCAGCCAAGAATACTGGAGTGGGTTGCCACGTTCTCCACGGGATCTTCCCAACCCAGGGATAGAACCCAGGTCTCCTGTATTACAGGCAGATGCTTTACCATTTGAGCTACTAGGGAAGCCCAGTCCTAAAAGAAATCAACATATCAACCTTTAATATTCATTAAAGGACTGATGCTAAAGCTGAAGTTCCAATGCTTTGGCCACCTGATGCAAAGAGTTGACTCGTTGGAAAAGACCCTAATGCTGGGAAAGATGGAAGGCAAAAGGAGGAGGGGGAAGGGAGGTGGCAGAGGATGAGATAGTTAGATAGCATCACTGACTCAATAGACATTAATTTGAGCAAACTCTGGGAGTTACTGAAGGACAGGGGAGTCAGGTGTGCTGCAGTCCATAGGACCACACAGAGTCGGACACGACTTCGTGGCTGAAGAAATAGGCTACTACTTGTATCCTTGAGACCACCAGGACAGCCATTTGAATGAATAGTTTTCCCTTTGGAAAGATTGACTTCCCTGCCTCCTTTCCCATTTCACCACTTCCTGTCACTGCCTCTTCCTCTTTCTCCTTATCCTCTCTTTCTCCCTCCATGACTATGTTCTGGCTCTTAAAATATGCTCTCTTCAAACAGAATTTGAAAAACTGAACCTAAGTAATCAGCTACTAAAATTAAACTATTGTTGCCTAATTTGTAGAAGAAAATTTAATCTATGAATAGAAGAATCTCGATTTTAAAGTTTTATTCCTCAAACCAGCCCATGTGTTTTACCACTGACAGGAGACTTGATTATGTACAGTTTGACAGCTTTAGCTCTCTGCAACCCATCTTTATTGGATGTTATTTTCCATTGCATACATGAAATTAGACACTTTTTTTTTGCTAATATACAGATTTTTTGATAGACATTCATCATTCTCATTAGCTACACAATAAGAAAATCTTTCTTCTTTTATCTTCTGAAATCTCAATTTCACAAAACAAAGGAAAACGATTCTCTTACTAGAAAGTTCAAAGAATGACTCAAGTACCCCAGAAGAAGTTGAAAATGCCAAATGCTCATGCTTCACTATCAGATGCACCAGCTAGAATTTTGATACCCAAGTTAGGACCAAAAAGTAGCAGAATCTGTCCACAATCCTTTCTGGTGAGAGTGCTAGACAAATTGACCAACTTATAGAAATCCACCTTGACAGGCAGCAGGGAAAGTAATGGTTCTAGCTATAATGAATGATATTCAGCATTTGAGAACTGGTGGTGTCAGCTTGAACATCTATACCCAGGAGCAATGTTCAGTGGCAGTCCCCAGAAGGTCTTCATGTCCCATGGCATAACATAGGCACTGCTGCTGGCCGTGAAATCTCTAAGCTCAATTTTCCACATATCCAGAAGATTATGGATGATGTTGGGAAAGACTGAAGGCAGGCGGAAAAGGGGATGACAGAGGATGAGATGGTTAGATGGCATCACCGACTCAATGGACATGAGTTTGGGTAAACTCTGGGAGTTGGTGATGGACAGGGAGGCCTGGTGTGCTGCGATTCATGGGGTTGCAAAGAGTCGGACACGACTGAGTGACTGAACTGAAACTGAAAACTGAATTTCAAGTAACCAGATAATTTCTGTTGCTTGTAACCAAGTTGCTTGATTTATATAAAAATTAAATGGTAACAGTTATAGTATTTGTCTCATGATGCCTAAGAATTTTGCCTGATGAATAGCTTCCAGAACCACTGTTCTAGAGATGGAAGCAAAGCATAGTGGTTATTATTATGGACTCCACCTTAAATCCTGGCTCTGCTAACTCTTTGCACTTCAGTTTTCTCATATGTAAAAAAAGGAGTGGGTGCAGTAATAATGAACAATTATGAAATTTTTGTGAGGATTAATTAGGCGCTTGAACACAATGAACACTCAATAAATGTTGCCTATAGACATTATTTTCTCCTGAGCTATGCCACACAATTAGATGGAATTAGCCATTCCATCTGGATGGATGATAAAGACATAGAGCCAGAGAGGAATTACAAGGTCTTGAAGCTGGAGTACTTAGGGTTTCAATCTCTTTTGAAAGCAGTCCGCTGATACAGGAGTTGGATTACCCCAAAGTCTAAAAGCTTAAGAGAAAAACTGCAAATAATATCTGTTGTTTTAATGCTTCCCTCCAAATTCTAAAAATAAAAATCCTAGGAAGTCTCACCATTTCCATTCCTACAGTTTTTCCTCAAGTCTGGTATTCTCACAAGGCTCTTGGGATCTTTCAGAGAATACAATTGGAGATCTCTGCCAGTAGAGCTTATAGTATAGAACAAAATATACAAATAAATTAATGATAAAGTAGTAGGAAGGTAATTCATATGGTATTTGCACTGTAGTAAGTATTAGGGGATATAATTGAGCAAGATAAGGGAAAATCTACAGTGTCTGGAGTCAGAAGTTATAGCAAGTTACAATTTTAGAAGAGGTTGATATTTGAGTAGAGTTAAGGAAATCAAGAAACTACCTGTGTGTGAATAGCTCTGGAAAGAGCTTTCCAGGAAGAGGGAACAGCCACTGCAAAGACGCTAAGAAAGTTACATGCCTAGTCTTTTGAAAGAAGAGCAAGGAGTTTTAGATGGAGCAGAGTCAGTAGGGGAAATTCACTGGATGAGATCACAGAGACAACTAGGGATTATTTTGTGGAGGCCTTTGTAGTTATTACAATGATTTTGACTTCTTCTGAGTGAGATGAAAAGCCACTGGAGAATTTTGAAGAGAACCAACCTCATACAGTTTATGTTCTAATAGCATCATTCTAGCTACAATGTTGACAATAAACTATAAACAGAGATAAGGCAAAGATAGAAAGAGGGAGACCTGTGAGGCAACCACTTCAGGAATCCAGCAGAGCAATAACAATGTCTTATCCCAAGATGGTACTAGTATACATTGTAAGAACTGGTCATACTCTATTTACAGTTTGAAGGTAGAATCAGTAAGAGTTCTGGATACTGATGTTTAGCTCTTCCCTGTGTCTTGTCAATCCCACTTCTGTATTTTGTCTTATCTCACACCAATGGCCATCTCTCCCGCTACATTGATGTGAGAGGTTCACTTCAGACATTATCATCCTACTTTCCTGAATTATCTTCCATGGCCCTTCACATATCTTACAATATAAACTCCTTAATATAACTCTCAAGACCTTTTATGAACTGGCACCTGTCCATGCGCAGACTTTACCTACCTCTATCCCTGCAAGAGCGCAGTTGACTTCAGCCAAAGGATACTGAATGACGTGCCCTGTACTCATATGCTACTTCACATGTCTGTGCCATCAGACCTACATTCCTCTTCCCATAACGTCTCTCTCCAGCACTTCATCTTGCTGACTTTTACTAGAGATCACTTAATCCAGTGTTTAATGAAGAAAAGTGATTTCAGGGAAGGAAAAAAAATGTCAACAGCCAACTACAGAATATTGACCACATTTATGAAAAGCTGGGAGCATAATTAGATTTCTAAGTTCATTGGATATGATTAAAAGAGATGAAGATTTCGTATGTGCAGAAGTTTCAGTTAACTACACATCAGCAAAAGCATTATAGCAGAAGGAAATTCAGAAAAAAACACTCTTTTTGTGTGTTAAAGTACACTCTTCGTATCATTTAGTCAAGGAGTGACCTTAAGCATTCTCAAAGGACCCTTTCCATTGGAAAAAAAGTAGACTCTCTACCCATAACCTGCATCCAAGAGAATTTGAGGAAATGATCTGATATAAAAGTAAGTAGGGGAGTGATATAACCTGCTTACGTTTTTAAGATTATACGGGTTCCGTTGTATAGGATGGCAAGGAAGCAAAATTTGAGACAAGGACACCACTTAGGAAGCTATTGCAGTAGTGGTTCATGCATGAAATTGTGAGGCCTTAGACTAGGATTGTGGCTCTGAAGATGGTGAGCAGCAGCTAGATTCAAGATGAATGTCAAAAATAGGGTAGGTATAGCCCACTTGTGAAGGCTTATTCATGCTCAGATATAACAGCATGAGAGGAATCAAGAGTAACAGTCGGCTTTTGCTTGAAGCAATGATGTCAGGACAGTGGTTTGTACAGTGCTGTACATGATGTTGGAAGGTCTCTGTGAAGTCAGACACACACTGATATACCTGAATGTGAGTGACCAACATCTCCCTTTCTGCCAACCCTTTGGACAGCTCCATCACCTGGCTAGAATCAGTGCCTGTTACCTGTGGCTATGACATTTAAGAGTAAGATGCCAGATTAGCCATCTTCTCAACCTTGGAAACTTGTCCTGTAAGTTCCCACCATGAGTGGTTACTGGGAATGTCTCTTCAAATGTGCCCAGACACTATCTGCACCAGGCTGGTTTATAATCTAACACAGAAAGAACATTAAAACAAGAAAGAATTCTAGTGTTCAGAACACCAAACCATCTACAAATGTTCTCCAAACTTACCTAATTATCATAATAACTTGCTAACAATGCAGATCCCAGGACTCACCCTGGATCCATTGGGTCAGAATTTCCCAGAAAGGCAACTGTAAACTCATTATTTTTCTTTTTCAACAAGTTCCCCCAAGTTAGACCAATGAGGAGCTCAGTTTGGGAAACACTGGTCAACACCCAAACCTTCATTACAAGAGGAAATGAAAAGCCCCAAGGAGTTAAGTAATTTCAAAAAGAAACAGTTCCCCTCCTGCAACTGAGAGTTTTACTTTTTTGCTTTCTTCTTTTAACTTTCCTCACTCCCTGTGCAATATATAGAAGTTACACGTTTTTGATCAATTTCGGAGAGGACTTGCTAACACTTCCTAATCATGTCTCTCAGGAGAAGTGACTGGAAACCTGAAATGGTCTCGGGAACTGCTCTATCCTTTCCTCATAAAAAGCTCACCTTGAAACAGAGGCAGACAGTCTCTACTCTAGGAAAATTATTTCTTCTTAATTGGAACCATCTAGAGAGATTTGGACCCATAAAGTCTCTCTGCCAAGTCTAAAAAAAAAGAAAGCTGTCCCTTTGTCCTTATTATTTTCGAGATGATACATGTGATCTAACGGTTTTTGCACACCATGAGGCTCTCGTGGACATCAATAGGCATTATGCATGTAAAAGGGCAGCAGGAGTAGCTCATTATCTCCAGCCCAAGCAGAGAGAAATGCAATAATCATCGTTCTCTGCTTCTCTTCAAGCTTTTAACTGGCAATGAAAACGTAAGTAACCTTAATGCCTTGGGTTAGGTTGAGTAACACCTTTTTCAGTTGCCAGATGGGATTCAATACCTGCTTGAAGAGCACAGAGGACTCAGTGAAGGAGCCATGGAATAGTAGGAACTATTCTTGTCTCCAAAATGGAACAATTTGATTTGACTGAGAAGAACAGTGAAACCCCCAATAATACTTTCCAATACGCCCAAACTCTTAAGTAAATGAGGACTCTGTGTGTCCATCAAAGTTTAAAGTTATCTACATCAAAAATAAAAGTTGACTGGAGAAAATGCCAAAACCGACTTCAAAAACATTAAGTCAAATCACTTTGCTTATCGAGTCTTCTGTTCTTTTTCTGGTCTAGACATTGCTGTTGAATTGATAGAGCTTTATATCATACGAAGCCAGTTAGGTCTCAATTACCTGTTCCAATGAGAGAAGCCCAGCACAGATCATTTAAAATAGAAAAGGCACATCTCTGGATCAAAGCCTTGGCTTTTCTTCCCTCTGAGAAGCAATATTATCCTCACTTTTAGTCTTTCTCTTTTCCTGTTTACATTCTGAAGCTTCCAGGAGAAGAGAGTCATTCATTCATCACTTCCTTTGCTGAAGCAAAAATTATAAGAAAAAACACTATTTTTTTCCTAATAATGATGGTTTCCTCCTCTCCACTTGTGTAGGCTCTCAAACTGCCTACTCTGTTGTATCTCACTCTTTTCCCAAAGGAAAAAATCCTTTTAAGATTCTTTTGGTCAGCATCCTTTCAGAAAGGTGATCTTTTAATTGAGAACTGGATTTCAGGATTAAGATTTGCCCTGAATATCTGTCAATACTGCTTCAGTCACCCAACCATTAATATCAGCGGTACTCCTTTCAAGCCAAGCTAATTCAGGCCAGTCATGCCATCAAGCATGATAAACAACAAAATCGATATTATGAAAATTGAGATGACAAAGATCTCAATTTCTCTAAGTAATTCATTGAGAACAGAGCTTTACTTTTGTCTTCGCATTCTAAGCTACAGTAAATATTCTGTTCTTTTTTCTTGCTGCCAATAAAAAACCTGTTTTTTTGTTTTAGTTGTTGAAATACATTTTGGCCACAGCCTTTTCAAATGCAGTGAAACATAGAAGGAGGCCGGCCTGATCCTTGCTCTCCTAGGGCTATTTCTAGAGCATTGATTTATCCTTGAATCACCATGTTCCCTGGGGTCTTTCTGCTGGAGACCAGGCCACTCAACTTCACACCCACTCCATGTACTCAGAGCTGATACCTCTCACTCCCTGCTGTAAATACATATGTGCACATCCCTAACACAAAATTGCATACCTGGGTATGAAGAAAGAGCTAAAAGCCAAGCATCCTGCCTTCTCAGGTGGTAATGGACGAGAAAAAAAGCCAAGAAGGAATGTAAGTATTCTTTTCATGCTTCAGGCTGTGTCACAAGCCTATTATTGTTATCAAATCACCTTTCTTTCTATAAAACCACCCTGGCCCCTGAGCTAGATGATTCCTTAAGAGGAAGGACTGTGATTGATACTTCTTTGCATGACTCTCAGCTCAATGCCAATCACACAGTAATGGTCAAGAAATTCTTATTAATGGGCAGAAAATGTGATAGGTTTTTTAAATCATATAATTTAAACCCTTTTTTAAAAATAGTAAAATGTTTTCAGAAAAATGAAATGTAATCTCTAAAGTCACATGTATAACCAACAAGAGCCTAAGGCAGGACTAGAATCCAGGAATTGAATCCATGGGCTTTTTGTGTTTCAAGAGCATGGTCAAATAGATCCTCAGAATGATTCAGATATAAGAGATGTGGAGTTCCACACTTCCAGCCACTCAACTAAGGTGTCCTGTCAGAGAAGCAGGCCAGAAATTCAATTTGACAGGGATGAATTGGGCACCTTCTACATACAAAACTCAGTGTCAGGCATTTGGAAGAAAATATAGTAAAGTATATTGGTTTATTTATACTTCACAAAAACTATGACCCAATTGTCTTTATATAGATCACATACTTAATGAGTATAAATGTGTAGTAAACAAGTACATCTTGAATGATTTTTATGAAAAATAATGTAGTTACTCAAAGGACAGAGTATTTTTATTCATTCACTCATGTATTCACTTATTCAAAAATACATGTTGAGAATCAAACATTTTCCAGGCCATCTCTCAGACAATTTGAATACAAAAATGAATAATTCCCAGCCATTATTCTTTGTGACTTTACATACCAAAAGAAAAGTAAGGACGACAGAGTGAGAAAAATGTTATGGCAGCAACTCTGCTCTGTAACAGACCATTGGCATGGAGATGGAAGTTCATGAGAAAGAAGAAGTCAGCTCATAAAGTATTTTAACTTGGAAGACACTCATTGAGCAGTTAAAGGTGAGATTTGTTTCAGATGGAAGGGAAAGATTAAGACACGAAGACTTGGCACCACCTTGATGAAGGCTGTGGAAGAAGAAAGGGATGAAGTCAGGGAAAACAACAGGAAAGAATGGGGAGAAAAAAAACAGATCAAAATCTTTAGGAATTGATAAAGATTTTGGATTTTATTCTGTGAGCAGTAGAAGCCAATGAAAGTTTTCCATCAAAGAAAGAATTTGATCAGATTTGAGGTGAATTGGGGAGATATGCTCAACAAAACATAGACAGCTAAATGATGCTTGAAGTTTTGAATTAGAAACAACTGACTTTTGAATACACAGTAGAGGTTTGATAAGGAAGCAGGAAGGAGGTAAAGAATTTGATAACAAGTTAGATTTTGGACTTTGTGCTAGGCAGAAGAAGGACTCTCCACAATGTCTCTGCTTTAATCTCCATAACCTGTGAACACATTACCTAACATGGCAAAACAGACTTTGCAGATATTAATAAAGTTATGAACTTTAAAGGCACAGATACTTTCCTAGCTTCCCAGCTATGGTCAGAGAGAGGTGAAATGAAAGGAGGGAGAGATTCAAAGTGTAAGAGGGATACAACTCTCCATCTCTGGCTTTAAATATGGAGAAAAGGGGCCAGGAGTTATGGAATATGGATGGCCTCTAGAAATGGGGAATGGGCCTCAGCTGATAGCCAACAAAGAAGGAGAGATCTCAGCCCTATAAAAACAAGGACCTAAATGATATCCAAAAGCATAAATAAGCAAGGAAACAGATCCTCTTCTAAAAGCTTCAGAAAGAAACATAGTCTTACTGACATCTTGACTTTAGTTTGGTGAGATCTGGTGAGACCTATATCAAACTTCTAACCTAAAGAACTACGACATAATAAATTTAAGTTGTTGAACCCACCAAGTTTGTGGTAATCTATTGTGGCAGCAGTAGAAAACTAATACAGATTTGAAGACAAAAAAAAAAGTCTAAAGAATTCCCAGAGAGGGAAAAGAAGAAGAATCTTCCAGAGATTTTGTAAAGGAAGAATTGGAAAGGTAAAGAGAAATCAGAGGAAATAATAGAACCAAAAGAGGAAAGAACTCTGAGAAGGAATGATCCAAACTGCTAACTGCAAGATGTCAAATAATATTGGACTGGTAGCCTTTGCCAAAGATAGTCTTCAAATCTGTGAAAAGACTCTTTGAAGGATTAAACTAAAAGCTAGAAACAAAGCCTGTGCCTGGTGGACTGGCATCCCATAAATGAGTTGGTAATTTGCAAGAGATGATTTGACTCTAATTTGAATCAAGAGAGGAAAAGTCCACAGAACCAGTAAAGGCATGAAATGTGGTTTCTGTCTTCCTTTTGGCTTTATGTTTCATGAACATACACCCTAATAGGTTAAACCAGTTAGTTTTAAAGCACTTAAAGTATTATTTGAAAGCTAAAAAGGATAGTGATTTTCTCTATTCCTTGGGGTTCCAATGGCATGAAGTGCAGCTGCCAAAGAGCTAAAAAAACTCTAGTTGATCACCCTATTCTCCCACACGCTTTCAAACTTCTGAATGACTTTCATTTAAATACAGCTCTTTACCAGCCGGGCCTATCTTACTCAACTTTGTATCTCCAGCACCTAATCAATGGTGGGAACGTAGTAGATCTGGAAGATTTCTTTCCTGACAGCATTGGTGAATAAAAAAGCCTCATAATAAGTTGGTGAAGTCATAATAATATCCAAAACACGAATTATCACATGACTTTCAAAGACTCCCATTACCATGCATAATATTCATAATATCTGAACCTAGTTCTATTAAAACCCATACAAAACAAAGTTAACAGTAGCATAGAGATAATATTCAAAGTACTACATGTTCCCGCATACGTCACGGAGCTTTGTTCCAGAGAATAATTGTTCCCAGGAAGTACCTTATCCTAACAAGGCTGGTTTGGCACACGATTGTGATGTATGTCCTTGACTAAATTCAAATTCACAGAACACAATACATATTTTATTTTCTGAAATAACAGAGCATTGTCTTGCCCCAAGCATCCCTGGGAATACTTGGGTGTTATTTGAAAATCACTTTGAAATTCTCTGGGCAGCTTTTTTCAATATTTCCCCAAGTAGGTCTTCAGTTCTCTTTGCCCACATTATCCTTAGCTGCCTTCTCTCTTTAAAGCTTGCCTCAGCTAGAGCCTCCAGGGCTCTCTCACAGCCCACCTTCACAAGAGCCTAAACTCGTCAACTTACTTATATGGAATTTAGAGACTGCTGGGGGATTTAGAGACTATTCAGTCCCACCGAGAAGAAGAGAAAATGGAATCAAAGGAACTGAGGTGAGATGTTCAGGAGATAACGCTTATTAATGGCAAAGCCAGGCTGCAATCCTTGTTTATTGACTCAAAGGTGAATGTTCTTCCCACAACATACAGAAAGATGCCCACTCTTTCTTATAGGATTCAATCAACTTAGACAAAGTTTATATTCCTTGCCCCCTTTGCAGAATGATTCTTCTGGTTCTTTCTCAAAGTATTAGGCTGATTAATACTGTCCAATGGCAACCCACTCCAGTATTCTTGCCTGGAAAATCCCACGGATGGAGGAGCCTGGTAGGCTGCGGTCCATGGGGTCGCTAAGAGCCGGACATGACAGAGTGACTTCACTTTGACTTTTCACTTTCATGCATTGGAGAAGGAAATGGCAACCCACTGCAGTGTTCTTGCCTGGAGAATCCCAGGGATGGTGGAGCCTGGTGGGCTGCCATCTATGGGGTCTCACAGAGTCGGACACGACTGAAGAGACTTAGCAGCAGCAGCAGGAAGGCTCAAATAGTAAAGAATCCATATGCAATCTGGGAGACCTGGATTCTATCCCTGAGTTGGGAAGATCCCCTAGAAGAGGGCAAAGCCACCCACTCCAGTATTCTTGCCTGGAGAATCCCCATGGACAGAGGAGGCTGACAGGCTATAGTCCATGGGGTCACAGAGTCGGACACAACTGAGTGACTAAGCACACAATGTGTAGATTGTTAAACCAATCATAAAACCCCATGGAAATCAATCCATGATATCCTCAGTTGTGGACTTGTAACACCTTTTGGAATTCATGTTATTTCCCTCTCCAACTCACTTCTTTCTACTCAAATTAAATTACATCATTTAGTCTATTTATCCATTCTTTTATTCATTCGTTATTTATTTCTATTTATTCATGCATTCAATATTTTATACTTATAAACATTTATGTATCATTTAATATTATGACAATCTATTCCTAAGCACTAAAAATACAGAGATGAAAACAGAAATGCATGTGTGTGTGTGTGTGAGTGTGTGTGTGTGTTTGCTTGCTTGATGCGAAAGGTCACCAAGAGATTTGGTTTTATCCTCTTTATGTGTTATGCTTTTACTAGTGATATGGACAAGTTTATAGGCCCATGCAAATAGGAAAGGGGAAGGAGATTTCAAAATAGGAAAATCTGAACAAGAATTTTACCCCCCAAAATAGCTTTTATTTCTTCAGTGCAAGTGATTTACAAATAGCTTAATTTGTGACTGTCAGGTATATTCTGTTATTTCTTTGTAGTGATAAGAGTTTCCTTGGAGACTGGCAAAATCCAGGCTGGGAAACAGATTTTTAGACAGATAAAAAGCCATCTTCTATTTCAAGCATAGCATTTGGTCTCCTCCTTGTACTATACATGTGCTCAGTCACGTCTGACTCTTTGTGACCCCATGGACTGTAGCCTGCCAGACTTCCCTGTCCATGGGATTATCCAGGCAAGAATACTGCAGTAGATTGTCATTTCATCTTCTAGGGGCTCTTCCTGACCCAGGAATCAAACCCATGTCTCCTGCATCTCCTGAATTGACAGGTGGATTCTTTACTACTGAGAAATCTGGGAAGCACTTCTTCTACTAGATAACTACTTAAACATAAGAAAGATTTGATAGATAGATGATAAATAGATACATACATTCTTTCAGGGATTTCTGGCCCAAGATTTAGATGGATGCCTTTCCCTTTGCCACGCTCCAGTTAATCAACTGATTCTTTTTATATTTAGAACATGAAAGATTCCTACAGTTTCCATGATTCCCCAGATTCCAAGATTCCTCAAATGTCCCTTCAGGTGAACGTGCTCTGAGGAGTCTGAGCAGCTGACAGCCCCCATCTGCCACATGCCAGAGCAGTTATGTCTAGACCAGGTTCCCCTGGGGGCTGCTCTCTCTTATTAACTGAGCACAGCAGGGGATGAGAGCTGGACAGTTTCTGCCCAACACAGCTTCTCTGCTGGGCAACCTCTGCTCTGAGACTCTTGTCACCCTGGCCAAGACTCTCAGAGCTGCATGGAAATCTGAAACTCCTTCTTCCTAACTATTTACCCTCCCTTCTCTTCTTTCATAAAAGTCATTCAGGCACTGTGGGTGAGAGTCCCTTATGCCTGTTCCCAGTCTCAGAGGCAGAACTCAAGGAGATAAATATTAGTCAAGGGATGTTTTATACTTCTTTTATGGCTTCTAAGAGCTCTCTTGATAAGTTTTCTTTTTAATTTCAAAATTCTATGCTACAAAAAAATCCTCATCCATATTCTACCCATTTTAGGAAAGAAGAGAAAACGGTCTACAGGCAAGCCTTGTGGGTATGCCATGATTACTGCTTCCTAAGAAAGGAGGTGTTTGGATGATGGACCATGATTGTATTGAGTCACAGGTTTTCTTGAACTGAGGAGCAGGGAGGGGTCTTGAAGCCAGGATTTTTCTGTTGTGTAACAGAAATGTTGCAAAGGAGCAAAGCTAACTAATTCATCTAAATAAAGAATGAGATGTGAGTTCAAAAGCCTGTTGGTGTTTCTGTTTCTTCCCTCTGTCATAATTATATAAACCATCTTTTGTAATGAAATTGCCAAGGTCTTTCAGGAGTCAGGAAACACTTGTGATGTTCTAGGGGACAGACTATGGCCTGAATCATGCTCTCCCAAAATTCGCATGTTAACAACTTAACCCACCATATGACTATATTGGGAATTGAATCTTTAAAGAAGTGATTAAGATTCAATGAAATCTTAAGAGTGGGACTTTAATCTGATAGGACTGGTGCCCTTTTTTATTAATTAATTAATTTTTTCGATCTTGCAGCATGTGAGATAGTAGTTCCCCAACCAAGGATTGAACCTGAACCCCCTTCACTGAAAGCACAGAGTCTTTACATCTGGACCAGCAGGGAAGTCCCAGTGCCCTTATAAGAAGAGGTAAAAACACCAGACCTCTTGAGCTCTCTTTATCATGTGAGGACACAGTAGGAAGGTAGCCATCTACAAGCCAAAAGCAGATGCTTCAGACGGAAACCTACCTTGCTGATACTTTAATCTTAGACTTTCCAACTTCCACAATTATGTGAAATAAATTTCTGCCGTTAAGCTATCCAGTCCAATTTTAAGATAACTAATACAGGCATTAGGACAATTATCGTGTGTATTTTTCCAAATATTGTCATAGGGTAGGTGGCCAAGAGTCTCCTAATACAGTGACATACAAAGATACCTTTTAAGGAAAAAACCATTAATTTTCTCCTTTGGTTAATTTCCTATTAGATAACTTTTACTGCTTTTATATATTAGTTAAAATATATAACTCAGTACCATTTATTCTTTGATTAATTCAGAAACATCTGCAAAGTTCTGCTAGGACCCAAATAGTATCTCAAAACAAAAATATTATAAAAAGAGTTAAACTTTCACAATCAAGGTTACGGTTGGTACAAAAGTGTATGTGTGTTGGCGTGGGGGAGTAACATGTAATAGACAAGAGACAGAGATATATAGATAGAAAAAAAAAGGATGCCTTTAAAAATTCCACTAATTGCTGTTTGTTTTCCTTTTAATAGAAAAATGTTGGAAAATAACAAAGAATAAAAAGTTAACGGGAAGCCCCCTTTCTAACAGACATTTTTCTCTTACAATCAGTTAAAACAGTGATTTTATCTCTAGTAAAGCAAGGTCATGTTTTGTTTGTTCTCTGCAGTAAGTTTAGATGGAGTTCCTTAGAAAATTGAGAATGGGAAGGCTGAATGACAGTTGCAAAGTCAACTGTTGGAAAGTCAGGCAAGATACACTAAATGAAGAGTGGTGATCAGATTCCCCTCACAGACTCGAATAAGCACAGACCCTAGGACTGCTTTTTTTAGACCATGCTCCTCAGGATCCCTGGATTTCCTAGAGATATATCATGGGACTCCTGGAGTGGGATGGGGACCCTAATCAATTGATACTTAATGTTCCCTTCCTCAGCCCCTCTCTATTTCATAAAAATGTTTTAAAACCAAGCATGGTAGGTGCCTCCCCAAAAATGTTCAACTCCTGGTCTCCACATTGTGTGAATATATTGCCTCACATAGCAAAAAGGACTTTGCTGATTGATTACTGATTCTGAGACAAAAAGATCATCTTGGATAACACAATCACAAAGATCCTTATAAGAAAAAAGGGAAGTAGGAAAGAGTCAGAGAAGCAGATCTGACAGCAGAAGCAGAGAGCCAAGTCATGGAAGGGAGCATGAGCCAAGGAATGTGGGCAAAAGCAAGGAACCAGATCTCCACGAGGGCTTCCCTGGTGGCTCAGTAGTAAAGAATCTGCCTGCAATGCAGGAGACCTGTTTTCAATCCCTGGGTCAGGAGGATCTCCTGGAAAAGGGAATGGCTACTCATTCCAGTATTCTTGCCTGGAGAATTCCATGGACAGAGGAGGCTGGCAGGCTATAGTCCATGGGGTTTGAAAGAGTTGGACACAACTGAGTGACTAACATTTTCACTTTCTTTCAAATCTCCTCTAGAGCCTCCAGGAGGAATGCAGCCCTGTTGACACTTTGATGTTAGTCCAGTGAAACCCATTCTGCATTTCTGATGTCCACTCTGGACTTCTGACTCTCCCAGTTATAAGGTAATAAGCATGTATTAAGTCACTCAATTTGTAGTAATTCACTACAGCAGCAGTAATAAACTAACACACTGATGAAATACAACAAATATTTCTCTAACTTTAATATATATAAGCTTCATCTAGTATTTTTATAAAATATTAATTTCCAGACTCCATTCCCCAGAATTCTGATGTAAGTTGTCTTCTGGTTAGTCTGAGAACATGCATTTTTAAGGAATCCTTCTCCCTCCGCACATGATTCTGATTCCAGGTTTTCAACACTGAATGAAACCAGATTCACCATAAACAATCTCATAAGATACAGGAAACCATGATACTAGCTAGAATAGTGTTGCCACAAATATCCCATCCACCCTCTAGTACTTTCAGCAAACATCCCTAAGAAAGATGCATCAGACACTGAACTCTGCCTGTGTTTCACAGCAAGCTTCCAGTGTAAGCTTCCATCTTACAACTGTTCGTTGTGACAGTACATTGCAATGGAAGAGTTATTATTTACTTCACCAAAGAAATAATAAGTATAAGGAAATATAATTTAAAAGATCTGGGTCTTAAAATCAGTAGAGATTGATCACACACTCTTCTGAGTCCCTGTCTAGATGCATGGCACTGGACTTCTCATCTTTGAACCTCGGTTTCCCCACATGTAAGGTGAGAGTTTTTAACAATCTCATAAGTACTTCCAGCAAGAATGTCCTCTAACTTATGGTCCACTTGAGTCTACTTGAAAGCAAGCAAAAGACACCAGCAAATTCCACTTTTTTTTCCTTTTGTCTCTAACCAACTTTGCTTCCTAAGGACATTCAAGAATGTATGGAATGTATGGAAAAGGGTTTCTTTTCCACTTTCAGGTGTCTACATTCTTAGGAAAATTATATCCCTTCAAGGGGAAACATATGTACACCCAGAATATGCCTAGTTTCAATGACTATTTCTTTACAGGCACACTTTCCCTCCAAAGAAGGTCATGACATATGGAGGGCGTGCCTGTTCATCTGGCAGACCTACCATCTTCAATTACTCTGAGACTCATGCAGCATCCTATTAATCATCTGGTTCCTTTGTTTCACTACTTCTTTCTCCCACTAGACTCATCCTTATCAGTCCTTTGGTTTGGCGTAATTCCTAGAACAAGGTAAGTAACTACCTTTCTCCACTCTGAACTGCTTAAAACAGACCTGGAACATTAAGCTTACATTGGAGAGGGAGATGGCAACCCACTCTGGTGTTCTTGCCTGGAGAATCCCAGGGACGGGGGAGCCTGCTGGGCTGCCATCTATGGGGTCACACGGAGTCGGACACGACTGAAGCGACTTAGCAGCAGCAGCAGCAGCCTGGGGTGGGTGAGGGGTTGTTATCACATCTCACAAAATAATTATAATGTACAATTAAGAACACCTACTTTAGAATAAGAAAAGGCCCTAGTTCAAATCCAGGCTCTGCCAATGACTAATACTAGATATGCATCTTTGGGAAAGCTACTCAACTTCTCCTTACTTTGGTTTCCTTAACTACAGATATAGAGAGATACAGATTTATATCTAAATCTATAGAATGAAGATGACAATACCTAATTCACATCATTGTGGACATTAAAGGTAATGTTTGTAAGGTACCTGGCACCCATTAAAAGCTTAATATGGTAGATTTTATTTTCCCTATTATTCTGGTCAGTGAACTTTGGCATGTTCAGAGCTTAGGGATCTAGGATGGCTAGACTCAAAGTCATAGCATAAAATTATAAATATCAGGAGTATTTGGCATAAGGAGACAGAACACAGGAGACAAAATAATTGTCTTTAAATATATGAAAAAACAAATTACATATGTTTTCTCCATTTACTGAGAACAGAGCAAAATTTGATAGGAGGATTTCTTTTCAGCCTAACAAATAATTTATTGACTTCTAGGACTGTGTGGGAATGGAAAGGACTCCCTTGAGAGGTAATGAGTATCCCATGGCTGAAGGAATTCAAGGGAAGCCCAGCTAGCCCTTTGGTGGGCATGTAATATAAAAGATTCAAGCATGGAATGAACTATTGGATTTTCATGACATTTAAAATACCTTCTAAGACTGAAATTCTATGGTTCTGTGATTATTACCAGCCCCAAAAGAGGAAGCAGGAGAAAAGTTTTAAAAGGTGAAAGAAAAACCAATCAATTTGGCTATCTACAAGAAATTCTTGAGAGAGACAGATGGGCTACAAATGTTGGCAGCATTAGTAAAACTAAGGATTGGGGATTGAAACATTCTGCACCTTCCCATTTACCATGGCTCTTAAATGTGCTTTTCTCAGTTGTAGTCCTGTAATGCCAAATACATTATGTAAAACCTAAGTGTATGGATAGATTGTGAGAGACTCTTTAAAATGTAAACTCAATGGCAGAGCCCATTACATGAAATTATGTTTACTTAACTAGCTAAGGGCTTCAAAGCAGTTAAAACACATAAACCACCTTTTCTCCAGCTGAGAGATCATGAAAATGGATATAAAGAGTGTTAACAAGTATCCAAGGATTTGTAAAATGTCAGGCCCAGTGAACTCTTGAGTTTTAAGGAAGTGTACATCCAAGTGTTTTGAAGTCTTAATAAAGGCTGCATATTGCTCTCTCACTAGATCACTGTCTTTGGCTCTCTCTCTCTTCTTCAAAATGATTCAAGCATGTCTCATAGAAACAAGAAGTTAGTAGGCTCATAATTGAAAAGAAATTATGGTAGATACTTTGGACATTATTTATAAAGAAAATTCAATAGAAGCATTTGAAAAAAGCTGATGATACATGTACGTACATGTACCTACACACACGCGTGCACACACACACACATACACACATATTACAGACTAACAGACTAATATCCTTCTCTAACACTAACAAAGTTAGGTGTTGATCTTAGGGCCTGACATAAATGCTAGGATGGATTTTCACCATGTATCAAATCACTTTTTAAAAAACAACATTCTTGAACTGTGGTATTGGGGAAGACTCTTGAGGCCCTTGGACTGCAAGGAGATCCAAGCAGTCCATCCTCAAGGAAATCAGTCCTGAATATTCATTGGAAGAACTGATGCTGAAGCTGAAACTCCAATATTCTGGCCACCTGATTCGAAGAACTGACTCATTTGAAAAGACTCTGATGTTGGGAAAGATTGAAGGTGGGAGGAGAAGGGGACAACAGAGGAGGAGATGGTTGGATGGCATCACCGACTCAATGGACATGAGTTTGAGTAAACTCCAGGAGTTGGTGATGGACAGGGAGGCCTGGTGTGCTGCAGTCCACGGGGTCACAAAGAGTTGGACACGACTGAGCAACTGAAATGAACTGAACTGAACTGAAAGTTTGCAAAGGGCTTTCACGTCTATCTTTATTCTCACTCCAGTCTCTGTTGAACCAGGCAGGAAGAAAATTTGAGGATCAGCTGTATTCTTAATATTATACATGGCATTTGTGACCAGCACACACACATAGAACAACATACACTTCTGAAACATTCAAAGTGGAGTCATCCAAAGATGCTGATGATTTTTTGTTTCATACAGTGATTATTATCAAAGTGCTACTCACATTTAGAATATTCATTGAAAGACAAGAAATAGATTATGAGTCCAGAATATCTTGCAATGTTCAAGGGCTTTTCTGTCACTCAAGAATGTATATATGCTTTTGAAAAGAGAGAATTTTATTCTTTGCAGTTTCTATTTAAGCAAATTAGAATGACTCCAGTGTTAAGCTTTGGTGACAAGTTGTACATTTAGTTTCTAAAAGCCTTTAAAAAGAATGCGTAGGTAATCAACAAGAAATGAAAATCTATCCATTACGCCCTGATTCTATCTGCAAATGGTACTATAAATAGGACCTAATAAAAGGACCAGAACAAAGCCCTCTAGTCAGGAGCTGGGCCCCAAATCATCTGAAATTCTATTTAGGAGATTAGATTGAAACCAATTCAATCCTTAAACAGAGGAACTAACATTAGACCTTAACAGAGATAACAAGATACGGTGATAAATGACATCAGAGGTGACCAATAAGCCTAACAGGACTGGAAAAGCCTACAAGTCATTCAATTTGCTGCTTTTCCAAGTAAATCACTAATGTCCACAAGCTGGCTCCACAGGAGCTGTGGGTGTGACTTATGACCAAACCTGAGAGGCTGAACGGTGTAATTAATGGAACATAGAAAGGATCTAACACTGCCCACGCCTCTAAAGCAATCACTGCTGAATGCCCATGGAATGAACTGAAATCTCAAGTTTTTCTCCAAGGAGCTTTCCTTTTCAAATGAAATTTAGTATGACATAGCTTTAAACCTTTACTATGAATAAAAATCATAATAATAACTAACATTTATTGAGCACATAGCATGTGTGGGTATCAAAATTCAGAACACCATGAAAAGGAAAGAATTCTAGATTTAGGCAGGTGTCTTGGGTTATAAAAAGTAAAAATGGCAAGGCATGAACACTGAAGACAAGAGCAGTATCTTTTTTTAGGATTAAAGAAAAAACTATTGAAAGCAACCCTGGATCTGGGAGAGCTCTGAGAAGTAGCTGTTCATCAACAGCCGCTGAATGCAGGGAAGAGCAGGGGACATGCAGGAAAGCAGGCTGCCAGCTAATAGGTATGATGCTCCAGAATGCTCTGTGTTTATGTGAAGGAATTTACAACCCAGCAATCACTACCGCAAAGCTTATACTTATCTCTTTACAATGCGTGCCTGCTCCTGGAGTTTTCCTGTTCCCTAACTCAGCTGTCGAGAGAAAGAGGGGATAAAGTCCCAGTAATAAGAACTGGAAGACAAACCACTATATTTAGATACAGATTTAACCCTCTGTCTATATAAGTAGTGTCCGTGAGGCACAAAGCTGCTTAATCTTCCTCTCTTTGTATGCTTCCAAATCCCATCTCGTTTTGCATCCTGTGTGCTCTGCACAAATGCCAATCCCCTTCGATTCAACCCTGATGTCAAATGACAAAGGGAAACATTCCCACTTGAACTCCTTCCCTTTCAGCCTTTTTGCTTCAAGTCTCCTTCAAACAAAGAATGCCTCTAATTCCCAGCTTGAGACTACTTTCTTACATGACGGGTAGCCTGGTGTGGCCAGGCACTTAAGGAAAAAAAAGGCAATGCCTTAGATTTCCCCCATGATGTAAATTAGAGAGTTGCAACCCCATCAGGGTCCTCCAATGAAGCTGCCCGCTGAGTGAGAAAGTATTGGATTTCCATCTGTGTGCCTCATACCATTGGTGGCTATTGTTTAAATAAACATTACTTTGTATTGCATTTTTTAAAAATTCAATACATGTTGATGCCTGGTTAAAAGGAAAGAAAATTGCAGTATTAAAAGACTAGTATTTTCAGAGTCTTGTGATGTAAATTGCTAATTTAAAACCCAAAATATTGTTAAAGTGTCTTTATTTAATAGCAGGTGATTGCAAGCTGTAATTTGCAAGCTGTAGATGCAGATGGTAATGTTTTTCCTCCCTTTTCAGCACTGCAGTACAGTATTTATTGCAGATCTATGCAGACACAGAACAGCCAACTGTGAAAGAAAACATTCTGCAAGAAGATTAACCACAAAGTTCATAAGACCAACATGGCTTTTGAGACCTGAGCCACTCTGTCAAGGCAGGATCCTCTCCTTCCAAGCTTAGAGAATGTTTGCTCACCAAAAGAAGCTGAAGGTGACGTCATTGGTCTGCCAGGTCCCCACTAAGGTTAAAATACATGAGTGAGAAAGTGATATTTAATTTGGGCTTCATTTATTTATTCTCTGGCAGGAGAGAATCCAGGGAAGAGATGGAATGTAGAGATAGGGTTAGAAGATAAAATATAGGACTCTCAGTTAAATTTGAAGTTCAGACAGACAAACAATAATTTATTAGGATAATTGTATCCCAAAGTGCTTGGGACATCCTTACACTAATAAATTATGGATTCTTTATCTGAACTTTCAATTTAAGTGAGAGACATGTATTTTAATTGGGAGACATATATAGGAGGGCATGGCAACCTACTCCAGTATCCTTGCCTGGAGAATCCCATGGACAGAGGAGCCTGGTAGGCCACGGTCCATAGGGTCCCAAAGAGTGGGACACAACTGAAGTGACTTAGAACGCATACATAGACATATTTTTATTTGCTTAATCTTGCAACTCTATGTAGCGAGAAAGGGTAAGTAAATAAATCTCAATGTCATTTTCAGACAACAGACATGGCACTTGATGTTTATGAACACTGGGCTAGGGACTTGCCTTTTGCTGCCCATGTAATCATGGCGAAGATTTATCAGTTAGCCTTATTTTGAAGATTCATAATTGTGGTTCAGAGACCTTTGGTAACCTTCCACATAGAGTTCACAGTAAGTCTGGACTTGGTGAGCAAGGTCTCTGTGACTTCAGAGCCTGAGTTCTTTCCATAAAA
This sequence comes from Bison bison bison, assembly GCF_000754665.1. NCBI lineage: Eukaryota > Metazoa > Chordata > Mammalia > Artiodactyla > Bovidae > Bison > Bison bison. The sequence goes on along the minus strand of NW_011494708.1, from coordinate 4,896,433 downwards.
TGATGCTGAGGGTTCACCTTTGTTCATTCTATCTCACAATACTCAGGGCATCTGACAGAAAATCAGTGCCGTTCACCAGCTCCTGGTGGCCTCCCAACTCCCTCAACCCTGTAACAAAACAAACCAACAAACAAACCCATCTATATCCCCCTGTGGGTGTGTGCTAAGTTGCTTCATTCGTATCCGACTCTTTGTGACCCCAAGGACTGTAGCTTGCCAGTCTCCTCTGTCCATGGGAATCTCCACTCCAACTGGAGTGGGTTGCCACACCCTCCTCCCAAGGATCTTCTTAATCCAGACATTGAACCCAAGTATCTTACATCTCCTGAATTGGCAGGCAGGTTCTTTACCACTAGTTATGCCTGGGAAGCCCACCCCAGTGACAACTAAAGCACTATTTGCTTTCATTTTTATTTTCAACAAGGATAACAGCTGTTTCCCCATGCATGTCATCCAAGTGAACTCCTGATAATTATTATATTCTCTTTGATTTGATTGTAACTGATTACCAAAAGACCTGGGAAGTCTGGCCTTCTTTGAGCACTTGACCTTACACATTTGTATGGAATTCAAAAGTGGTGATGTAGGACTAGAGCAAGAACAAGAAGGGGGCTGTTGACTGCTGACTCAGTAGCCACACCTCCCTTCTTTCCTGTTGATTCAGTGTCCACTACCTTACCGATGACTTCATAGCAGGTCATGATTGAGTGGTAGGGCTCCTCAACAGGCGTATTGTTGGCATTTGGGTGACCTAATTCTTCATCCCAAGGGACTCCTCTGAATATCACACTTCTCCTTCCTGTATCCTGGATCCTTAGTACTGCAGTTGGGCATTTAGTCACTTTGGAAACCTAGAACAGCCCTACTCATTTCTAATACTTCTGTTGGGGCAGGGACACCTCCATCAGGCAATCTGGTTATCTCTTTACCTTAGCAGTCATGGTTTGGTGGCCAGAGTCATCCAGGTCGGGCCAATGTAGACCTGAAGGGAAGTCCACTTGGAGCTTCTAAGAAAGGTTTCCTCACTAAAGGAAAGAGAGTCAGGGACAGAAGAGTGTCTCTTTCATCACTGGGTGTGCTTGTGTCTGTGTGAAATGTGGAGCTACCACAGCAATTTTTCACCCATGAGGGCAAAAACTGAAACTGGGAAAATGGCAAAGTGCAAAAATGGAAAAATCCTGGGCCCATCATGACATCACTGAGCTGCAAATTAGCAAACCTTGGGGCTGCCTGACTTGAAGCGTGCTGTCCTTTTTAAAGGCTCTTGAATGTGGGGGAGGGGGAGCACTCAAGCCACTTGCAGCTCAGAGGACCCAACTGTTCCATGATCCAAGGGCCCTGGACTTTTGAAGGGAGGGCAAGGAAAGAACTATGATGGGTGTGGGGTGCCAGAGACAACTTTGGCACATGATGGTACAGTTATAGGGGGAGAGGGGAAGGGGTGAAATCAGAGTAGTGGAATTGGAAGCCTAACTCTATCCCTAAATAACTTTGCAATCTTGAGTAAGGTCAATCATTATCTCAGCCTTACATTTCCAATCTGAAAACTATAAGGATGAAATTTACAAAAGGTTTTAGCTCACACCGTTGGGCCACCCTACACCCACAGGACTGCTGTTTTTCACTGGTCCCTCCTCCTGACACCTGTGTGGTTCAGCCATACAGACCACTAACCCCACAGTCTTACAGCCAGGCCTCTTCACTCATCTCACCTGTACAGTTTCTGAGCCACTTGAATTCAGCAACCCAACCTAAACCCACTCCCTTCACCCAGCTCCCTATCTGCCTACACTGCAGCCATGGCTCCTATGGAAAAGCTTGTGGCATAGGGATCAATGAAAAGAAGCAGATCCTGACGTTTCCTCTTGACAGTGCCCATCCTGTCAAAGATGGAATCATGGATGCTGTCAGTTTTGAGCAGTTTCTTCAGGAAAGAATCAAAGCGAGTGGAAAAGCTGGAAATCTTAATGGAGATGCTGTAACAATGGAAAGAAGCAAAAGTGAGATTACCATAACTTCTGAGGTGCCTTTTTTCAAAAGGTATTTGAAATATCTCACCAAAAATATTTGGAAAAACATAATCTATGTGATTGGTTACAAGTAGTTGCAAAGTTACAAATTGCATTACTCCAGTTTAATCAAGATAAAGAAGAGGAGGAAGATGAATATTTTGTATGATGTCTTGAATAAAATTTGGGCTTCCCAGGTGGCTCAGTGGTAAAGAGTCCACCTGCCAAGGCAGGAGACGAGGGTTAAAAACCCATCCCCTACCATCCTAGGAGATGTAGACATTGTATTTTATGGCTCTAATATGAATGTCATTTGGGTCAAGAATCAGCCTCAGGATCTCTGCTATTTCTACGCATCTTTATGTCTGCACCAAATGAATGTCATGCTAATTAAAATACCAAAACCCAGTTCTGAGACACCCACAGTTAAAAAATTACCAATTTTTACTTTCAAGGAGCACCTAGTATACAGAATACATAAATGTTAACATTGCATCCCATCCTGTTCAACTTCTTATTAACATTTATTTGCAGAAAAATAAAAATTACTTCTCTTCATCTACTTAGGAGTATTATATAAACCACTTAGATACAGGATTCTCTAGTGCCATCTAGGGGATTTCAGACCAAAAAAAAAAAAAACGAGAATCGTCGGCTCAACTGAAAGAGAAAAACAAGAACTGAAAAATCAGCTATGACTCACAATGTAATTTCTTATACATCCCCAATAATGTTTCAGTAATCTTTTATTTTACAGTTTGGATGGCTGAGCAAGATCACACATGGTGCAGCATCTGGGGAACACATTAACAAGCAAAATGTATGACATTGCACCCGTGCTCTGTAGCCTGATATTTCAAAAACATAACCTTGAGAGAAAATGTTTCCCTATTAAAATCAATGCTTCTTTCTAAAACCAAATCAAGCAGGGTTTGCTAATATTTTAAAATGTGTTTTCTACATTCCTGGTTCCTACATATTAATCATGTGCAGTTAAGAATCCCAGCAAGCTCCCTATAAATTTAAAGAGAAAACCCAAAAAGTGATGCACTTTGCAAAGACCTCATCTTCATCCTCAGGCCTGAGCACAGTGCCAAGCAGATTGAGGTCACAGCTAAGATTTCATTTTATTGAACCGAGGTCAGTGAAATGAAAGTGAATGTCACTCCGTTGTGTCCGACTCTTTGCAACCCCATTGACTACACAGTCCATGGAATTCTCCAGGCCAGAATACTGGAGTGGGTAGCTGTTCCCTTCTTCACGGGACCTGCCCAATCGAGGGATGGAACCCAGGTCTCCCACATTGCAGGCAGATTCTTTACCAGCTGAGCCACCAAGGAAGGCCAAGAATATTGGAGTGGGTAAACTATCTCTTCTCCAGGGAATCTTCTTGACCCAGGAATCGAACTGGGGTCTCCTGCATTGCGGACAGATTCCTTACCAGCTGAGCTACTAGGGAAGCCCAAACTGGGCTCAGTAGCTTCTAAATGGTGTTGATTGACAATATGCAGTCCATCACTTCAAACATGCCATGGGTGACCCAATTACAGTAGTCTCCATGGACCTAAATAGCACATTTCTTGGGGAGGTTTACTTATATGATGACACTGTGAGGCACTTCTCCCTTAGGGGACTGCATTTAATCCTTCCCTCCAAACCTCTGATTCTTATAAATACCTATTCCTATTTTATACATAAGAAAACTGAGGCAAAGAAAATGGAATAGCCTCTTCAAGGTAACACAGTAAAAAAAAATGTATAAGCAAGGTTTCAAATCCATATCAGACTTCAGCCTCAAGCAGTGTGCTTCTTCCAATAAGTGGAATTTCAAATATAGTATTTAAATATGTCTACCAAATATCTTACAAACTATTTCAGCCAAAGGGAAAGTGCTCATCAGGCTGAACCCTGTGAAATTCCTGACATTCAATCATTTTGTGCTACTGAAAGAGCACTTACATGCGATTCAGCACATGGGAAGGCAGACTCAAAGAAGTCTGGGGAGAAAAGAGACCTGTGTCTAAGGGTGTGCAGTACCCTGGGCTCTGCTATGTGAGCACCACCCCCAGACTCCAACCCCACGCATCTTTTACATGCAGCAGAATTCCCACACAATCAAAGAGATGGTCTTCATGGAGAAGCCTAGGAAGGGAAGAGATTTGTGTCCAGGTCAAGAATGGGGCACATGAAAAGTCTGACCACCTGGACAAGGGGGCAACATCTGACCTGGGTTCCTGGTACCCACATGTGAAATGACCCCCATTCCAGGCCTTAGGTCACACCTGCGGGGAGCCCACCAGGGCCCCAGTGCTGGTGTCCCAAGCTGAGGACTGCTAGCCTTCCCTCCCTGCTCCTTGGCAACAAATCTAAAGTTCTAACAACAATTCCATCTGGTAAGGGTAGCCCTGGTAAACAGGTCGCAGGTGCCTGTCACTCTGCTGGTTTTCTGCCCTGAGGTCACATCCTCTCTGTCTTCTCCCTCCTCCAGACACTGCGCTGTGCTTCTACACACTTCCTGCCTGCAGCTGGCAAGCTCCTCGAGCCTTCGATCTTAACTTCCATATTCCTTTCCCTAGGAAGGGTTCACCTCACCTCCAAAGCTAAATCCATGTCCCTTTTATGTGATCCTTTAAGGCTGGTAGGAGGAAAAGGTAGCTTTTTTATGTTTGATTTGCCATAAGCTTTTCAATTCTTCGCTACTGCAGACTTTCTTCATTAAACTGAACTACCTCCAATGATGCAGCTTCCTCATGTATACTCATGCGCCTGTCAAGATGAAGGTTCCTAAACTTCACCTCCAAATGTATTGATTTTATTTATCCCACAAGTATTCTGTGATAGTAGGCACTGGCAAGGCAGCTCTCACATAATTTCTTCAGATTAACTTTGCTAATATCTGGCTTAAACAAATGTTCTTTCTCAGTTGCTTCATTTGGCTGGAATAAGTCTCCGTGAATGTGTTGAGTTTGATGGGGTGATCAGGAATAGATGATGGGTGGGTAGATATTTTATCTAGCAATGGGTCAGAGCACCTTATTATTTTACAAAACTGAAAAGTATTGACTGTTTAACGGTGACTCTCAAGCAACCCTGATGGAGCCGCAATGGGCCTTACAAAGGCCATATACTTGAAAGTAGAAATGATCAAGGCTTATTGGTTCTCATTCCAATAAAGCTAATGACTTCTGCTTAATATGCAGTCAAAGGCTAATTGGTTTTAAGCAAAGATTTCATAACTTACTTATACTTTGTTTCAAAATACTTTCTCTCCATCCTTACCTTCCAAATATAGCAGGGGAAAATATAATTTATATATGAGTATATATAACCTCCTTCTTTTGTTCAATCCATCTCCATCTACCCATGCAGGAAATATTTTGCAGAGTTGTCAAAGGAAACGAGGGTAGGGACAGAAACTGGGGCCCACAGAAATGGCTGTGCAGAAGCACTTCATGGAAAACTAAAAGACAGGAAAGAAAACAAAAATTGAGCATGGACAGATGTTGTGGCAAACAGGAGAACGAGAGGAGTGTGAGCAAAGAATTTAAGAAATACTTTCATGGATGATGAAGCAGAGCATCTTTGACTTTATTGAAAATTATCAAATAAAATAATATTTCTCTATTATTTCAGAATGCTGAACTATAACCAATCAATTATAACCCTGCAGTGAGACTAGGCTATGTGGAGCCCTAAGATTTACTCCTGATAACCTGAGGCAAAGAACTGACTCATTTGAGAAAACCCTGATGCTGGGAAAGATTGAAGGCTGGAGAAGGGGACGACAGAGGATGAGATGGTTGGATGGCATCACTGACTTAACGGACATGAGTTTGAGTGAACTCCAGGAGTTGATGATGGACAGGGAAGCCTCGTGTGCTGCAGTCCATGGGGTCGCAAAGAGTCAGACACGATTGTGTGACTGAACTGAACTGAAGATTTACTCAGATTACACTAATGTGATGTACAATAAGAAAGACGAGTAGAATTGTGACTTTGTATAGAATTATCCTGCCCAATTAGCCTGCCCTATTTCCTCTAGGGCTGCAGGATTTATTGCATTATTTGGTTTTCTGATTTTTATTGTCAACTCTACACAGCATCCTGACAACCAGCGTCTCTGCTGTTCCCCTTGCCTCAAATATCCCTCACCTGAACAATCTCCTTACAGTATCAATTCTGAGTTCCCCTGAAAGAGAAGAGGATTATAGATAGAGAATGAAATAACACTTGAGATTAGACCTTTAGTGGGAATCTACCCAACCATTTACCAGGGCCTCAGCTAGTCTGCTGGAGAAGGCAATGGCAAGCAACTCCAGTACTCTTGCCTAGAAAATCCCATGGATGGAGGAGCCTGGTGGGCTACAGTCCATGGGGTCGCCTTGAGTCGGTCGCGACTGAGCAACTTCACTTTCACTTTTCACTTTCACGCAATGGAGAAGGAAATGGCAACCCTCTCCAGTGTTCTTGCCTGGAGAATCTCAGGGACGGCAGAGCCTGGTGGGCTGCCGTCTATGGGGTTGCACAGAGTCGGACACGACTGAAGCAACTTAGCAGCAGCAGCAGCAGCAAGTCTGCAAACCATCAGGATGCTCACTAAAACCCAAATCCCAGAGTTCCATCCTCAAAAATGATGACATCCAGACATTCAATATTTGAAGGCCCAGTGGTTTTCTTTACAGCCTTATTAACAAAGAGAACACTAAGAAAGTTCTCTTTGCTGACCTCTTTCTTGGCATTTCTTTTTTTTTTTTTTTTTGCTTGATTGTTTTCTGTTGACATGATCTGTCAACAAAAAGGCACTGAAGACGGTAAGCCTCATTTTAATTGTTCACAACACCTTCTATCACCTTATACCACTGGCTTATCACAATCTTGGTCACTAATTTTGGACTTCACTAAGCCCCAGTTTTCCTAGTCTATGAAGTGAGATGTTGCAGCTTTCCTTTCTTCAACATATTTTTTTAATATCCTATTGGATGGTTTGAGATGCACATTAACTATTCCTGATCATGAAAGGCTTATTACATTTTAGGCATTTAGCTGTTTAGCTAAATTTATGGCATTACATTATAAGTTTTTGATATAATATTCATTAGTGACATCTGAAATGTGTTCACAAGTACACTGGCATTTATTGGAACTAAAAAAACTAAGTTGGTTTAACTTTTACACTGTCTACAACTGCATATTTCTGACTCTGTGGGCTTAAATCGGTAACTTTACCTCTTTGATCTTCATTATTTCATGAATAAAATGACTATTAGAAAATTATGTTAATAACGATGGAAATGACTAAAATAAACACATTAGAATCTTAGTGGTTTGATACAACAGAAGGTTTTTCTTATTCACATAGTGTTCAGTATGGGTGTTTAGCATTGTCTTCCGTGCAGGGATTCAGGGATGCAGGCTCCTTTCATCTTACAGATTTGTCTTCCCCTTCACTATGGCTCAGAGGTTAAAGCGTCTGCCTGCAATGAGGGACACCCAGGTTCGATCCCTGGGTTGGGAAGATGCCCTGGAGAAGGAAATGGTAACCCACTCCAGTATTCTTGCCTGGAGAATCCCATGGAGGGAGGAGCCTGGTGGGCTACAATCCACAGGGTCGCAAAGAGTCAGACATAACTGAGCTACTTGACTTCACTCACTATCTGTAGGACTTCCCTGGTGGCTCAGATGGTAGAGTCCACTTGCAACACAAGAGATCTGGGCTCAATCTCTGGGTCAGGAAGGTCCCTTGGAGAAGGGAATGGCAACCCATTCCAGTATTCTTGCCTGGGAAATCCTATAGACAGAGGAGCCTGGTGGGCTACAGTCCACGGGGTCTCAGTCGGACACAAATTAGTGACTAAACAACAACAAATGGGCATATATGACTCTAAGCAAGCCTGGAAGAAAACTTGTGTTGGCCCAGGAGAAAAAGAAACTAGGGTCTTATAAATTCATAACATTCTCTGCCAAAACACTTTTTTCAATGGTTGTGGAGAGGGTCATATGAGATAATGAGCATGCAAAATTACTTTGTAAATTATAATCTGCTATGCAACTACAGAATGCTATTTTTATTATAATTACTATATGTAACGTCTCTGTGAATACCTTACCACCAGGGAGTGGTAGCCTCCTTGGAAAGAAGAGAGTTTATGAATATAAAAAACACAAAATTTGGGGATTAAGCAAACTCTAAAAATTATGTTTTATGAAACAGGGTAATCAGAGCCCTTTCCTCCAACTTGGGTGCCCTGGACTGCCCTGAAATTTCTTCTTCCTCCATGGTAGTAACAAGTTTTGTATGCAGAGAAACAATTACCAAAGCACTTTCCAGGTTATCTCAGTAGTCAGATTATTCACTGTAAAATTGAAGTTTATTTATGATACCCTTCAATGCCAGAAACAATGAGTTGGAAATATAAAAATGAATCTACCCATAGTATTAACTAATTAACTAAAAAACTGTGGTTAATATTCTCTAAGAGTAAAGCACTGTGCTGGGAAGATAGGGCACATCGGAAATCATATAAACCAAGATAAAAACAATTCTCAGTGTGATTCCTTCAATCAGATTTTTGAAGGTCTCACTTCTAAACCATTTAATGTTTGAGATCGGGTCATAGTATTTTTTTCAACAACCTTCTCACAAAGTAGCACGAGCAGCCCAATTATTCCACTAATTTTCAAAGAGTTCACTTCTGTTTGTGTCTTTTAAATGATGGAACATGGAGAAAATGAAAATCCAAAAGGTTGAATTAATTATATTGAATAGGGATAAAGCAGGAATGATTCATTTATTTATTTAATTTTTAGCCAAGAGAAACCTTGAAGGGACTTCCTATGAGGCAATTAGCCATTCAACCTTTGTAATTTCAAACAAAGTAAGTGAATCAGACATTTAAAGGGGTTTACAAAGATCTCACAAACTATAGGAGGCAGAGTACAGGTGCATTTGCAGACCACTGCGTTGACTAGTGGGGATGATGGCGCCGGTTGAGAGTAGTGATGTGGGTGTGTCTCTATGTCTTCATATTACATATAATCTCCACACTTGTAAATAGCCTGTGTTCAATGGATAGGGTATGAGTAAAGCAGTCCAAGTTTACCCTTATTCCCCAGCATAACTGATGGCTCAGTGGGTAGAGAAGCTGCCTACAGTGCAGGAGACACAGGAGATGCAGGTTCGATTCTTGGGTTGGAGAGATCCCCTGGAGGAGGGCATGACAACTCACTCCAATATTCTTGCCTGGAGAATCCCATGGACTGAGGAGCCTGACGGTCTATAGTCCAAAGGGTCATGAAGAGTCAGACACAACTGAACAACCAAGCATGCACACTCACTCTGTAGAGTGTTCCCAGTTTGGACAATTCATTATATGGACAGGCTGTCAATGGATATGTGTTCATGGCTTGATAAGCAGAACTTGGGAAGCTGGCACTCATGTCACCTCATAACAGCTTCAAAGATGATTAAAACATCAAAATGCACAAATAACTGAGCACAGAGAAAGTAATAGTATCTCCAGCTCACAACTAAAATTCTTACTTTCCTTCCCATTAATATGGCCCAGAGAGATCCGCAGCAACAAGAAGATGGCCAATCAGCACTGATTTGTGAACTGCCACCCCAGAAATAGGAGGTGAGTGGTTATTTGAGAATCTGTATGAACTTGTATCACCATTGCTAAAAGCCTGAACTTTGGCACCTGAAGTAACTTGTCCAATTTTATTAAAATGCAGTATTCCTCACTTTGATCCAGTAAAAATAATGACTCTATTTATCAATTTAGTCCTTTACTTATCTTTTCCAAGGGTGAATCTTGGGTGTACTTATTTATTGCCTCATGATTGATTCTGAACTTTATTAATCATAATGATAACATTTCATATGACAAGAGGTCAGAGAGAACTTGGGCAGCATCCAGTTCTACAAGTTACAGCACCCAGAGAGAACTAAAGCATTAGCTTATTGGAAACCTGGGGGGACTCTCCCAGTCCCCAACTCCTTACTTATATCCAAGTCATCACAACACCAACACTTGACTTCTGCTGGTTTCCAGTTCCTGCATTAGTGTTTGGAAGCATTAATACTGGAAATGTATTTCTTTCTCTAGAAGAATTAGGAAAGAGAAAATGAGTTTGGCATTCAGACAAGATCGAGCAAGTTCAGGGTGGTATGACCATAGACTAAGCTAGCATTCAGTTAGAGAAAGATCAGTTCACCCAAGCCATTCTTCCTAATTTAGGGAATAACTGTAAAACTCTTGATTCCTCCTGAGATAGCATCTTGCTTGAATGTGTGCTAAGTTGCTTCTGTCATGTCTGATTCTTTGCAACCCTATGGACTGTAACCCACCAAGCTCTTCTGTCTATGGGATACTCCAGGCAAGAATACTGGAGTGGGTTGCCATGCCCTCCTCCAGGGATCTTCCTGACCCAGGGGTCAAACCTGTGTCTCTTATATTTCCTGCATAGCAGTCAGGTTCTTTACTACTAGCATCACCTGGGAAGCCCTGGGATAGCATCAGTCAACACAAATGATATGCTTTCTCCTCTTAAATGTTCTTGGAGCCCATGCTCTTCCACAATCAGCCGTAAAAATTCTCACAACCTTCCATGTAAGGATCTTTCTTTTGTTCACTGTTGTGTCCCCAAGGCCTGACCTACTGTCTACCTGGGAGCTCTTTCAGACATATTTGTAAATTCATGAAGAAATGATGAAGTTCCCAAAGGGAAAATGCAACCAGAATATGAGTCTGCTGGGCAGTAAGCAGCCACGTGTCCCCCTCACTGCCAGGACTCTGTAGAGTTGAGGAACCACCAGAGTCCCTGGGAAAATTGCCTTAGAGCCCAGAGATACCAAGCAAGAAAGAGGTTTGCAGAAAAGTTATTAGCAGTGCAAAAAGAAAAGAGTCGTTCCTGGATGAGAACAGTAACATTACACAGACACAGCAAAAAATATATGCAAGAGGTAAATTGCTTATTGCGGAGGATAATGAAAGTGAAAGTGTTAGTCACTCAGTTGTGTCCGATTATTTCCAACCCCATGGACAGTAACCTCTGTCCGTGGAATACTCCAGGCAAGAATACTGGAACAGGTTGCCATTCCCTTCATTCAGGGGATCTTCCCGACCCAGGGATCAAAACCCACATCCCCTTTATTGCAGGCAGATTCTTTATCATGTGAACCATCGGGGGAGGATAATAGCATTTGGGATTGAGTGGAGGTGGTTGTTGATAGCTATAGACAACAGAAATAAGAACTCAAACTGGCTTAAATAATCCTAATGTTATATTTTCTGACATAATTACTAGCCCAGGGTAGCTAGGCTTGTGGGCTGGAGAATTCAGAGTCAAAATGTCATCATGGGTCCAGGTTCCCTCCAACCCCTGGCTTCTCAGAATCCTCACTATCAACATGACCTCTGAATGGCAGCACCATGGCTAAAGCAAGTGTCAAATCTAGATAACAATGCCCACAGGAAGAAGAGAGACAAACACTCCCTGTGGCTCTCTTTGTTTTATTTATGTGTGTGTTGTTCATTTATTTTTGAAGAATGCATGCTCTTTATTACTATTAATGAGGCTGGTAATCCCCTGACTATCGTTTTCTCCCTGAACCAGAGCAAACATAATTCTTAGAGTCAGAAACTGCAGCTTTCCTTTACCAGCAATGAAACTTTTCCAAGAAGCTCTCAGTCTTTCCACTCACATCCCATTGATTGGATTCCACTTCTTTTCCTAACACATTCCTCAAAGCAAATGGAAATCCCCTTGCTGCTCTTATAGGGGCTGTGACAAGCTTAGGCTAAAGCCTATGACTGCATAGGGTGAACACCTCAAAAAAGAGTTAAGCTAGAGAGAATAAAAAGAAACTGCTGTGTCAGCACCCATTAGGACTCCAGAGTAAGAGCATCAATGATTAATTAGCAACCGGGGTTAACTCTGTGACATGTGAAGACTGAGGCAATCCCAGAGAAATATCTCACACAGGCAAGGTACTTAGTTTAAAAAATCTTTCCAGATCTCTGAAGAGGATAGCTACTGTTATCCTACTATCCTCTTTCCAGATAAGGAAACAAAGGTTCAACTGACTGACACATCAAGTTGTATAATCAGGAAGTGGCAGTTGCATATGAGGAGTCACACAGTTAGCAAAAATGTGTCTGGTTCCCTGTAATCAAAATTCCAAGTCACAGAGTTTTGAAAGAAAACTTGCAAGCAAATGCCCGAGACCCTATGAAGCCATATGTTAGATGTATTTCAAGAATCATAAACACATTCTTTTGGTACATCATTTATTCATTTATTCAGTAACTTATTATGTGCAAGACAAACTGCCAAATACTTGAGACTAAAAAGATGAAAAATACTCCACCTCTGTGTAAAGTCCTGAGTTCACCTAACAGGTAAGAGTAAAAGGAAATCATCAACCCTATTTCCTAATCCTAAAATGTCATCAATTGGAAAACATGCAAAACCACACTGAAAAAGGAAAGGGGAGAGAAAATGCAACGTTAAGTGCACATATCCATTGTAAACTGCATATAAGTTTCAGAATGGTTCTAACCTGGAGGGAAAGACTGTCAGAAGAGGAGTGCTCTGCCAGCCAGAGCACAGGTTCTATAATAAGGGAGACATGCAATGCTTCATGCAGGCACAGAGCTGAGTGTTCTCCAAGGAGGGTGTGGGGGTGATCGATGGGGAAGTTAACATTTTAAATACGAGCACAGGAAAATGAGCTTTCCAGATAGAGAGAATCCAGGAAGAAAGAACACAATAAGAAAACTGGTGCAGGTGAACTGAGTTCCAGGGTAGGAATAGAGATGCAGATGTAGAGAATGGATATGTGGACACAGCGAGGAAGGGGAGGGGGGAATGAATGGGAGATGAGGTTTGACATAAATACACTGCCACGTGTGAAATAGCCAGTGGGAGCCTGCAGTATATCCAGGGAGCTCAGCTTGGTGCTCTGTGATGACTTAGAGGGGTGGGATGGGGGCAATGGGAGGGAGGCTCACGAGGGAGGGGATATATGTATACAATATAGCTGATTCACGTTGTTGTATTACAGAAACTTCCCTGGTAGCTCAGGTGGTAGAGAATCCGCCTGCAGTACAGGAGACCCTGGTTCGATTCCTGGGTCAGGAAGATCCACCTGAGAAGGGATAGGCTACCCACTCCAGTGTTCTTGGACGTCCCTGATAACTCAGCTGGTAAAGAATCTGCCTGCAATGTGGAAGACCTGGGTTCAATCACTGGATTGGTAAGATCCCCTGGAGAAGGGAACGGGTCCCCACTCCAGTATTCTGGCCTGGAAAATTCCATGGAGTGTGTAGTCCATGGGGTTGCAAAGAGTCAGACATGACTGAGCAACTTTCACTTTCACTTTTCACTGCAGAGACAAATACAACATTGTAAAAGAATTATACTCCAATAAAATATTTTTTAAAAACCATGGTGTGGGAAACAACAGTGAATAATCAGTTCATTGTGGCTTCAAGGCAGGATCTTCCTCATTAAGGCAAGGGAAAAAAGGCACAGTGAGAAAGACAGTGAGAGAGAGAGAGAGAGAGAGCTGGGTACACATATAAACTAGGGCTTTTCAGCATGAAAATTTCAGCTACCCAATTATTCATTGAGCTACTGGAGCCAAATGCCTCTTGATGAGAGTCCTTAGCCCCTGCACTTACTGGCCTGGTCCTATAACTTCGTTTTCCTAAGCCTCATCCCCATCCTGTGTAACAGTGGCAGAGTCCCCAAGCCTGCTTCTCAGGAGGACCTCTCAGGGCTTACTGCCAAGCTACCCAGGAGGCCAAGAGCTCAAAGCTTGGTGTGTGGCAAGCATCCAATAAATGATAGCAGGCTAAGAAAAATGAGGAAAAGAGACCATTACTCAGCTTGACATTCAAAGAAACACCTCTCTTGGGTGCCACTCACACCCCTTCAGGAGAGCAAGAGGGTTTAGACAGAGGGACTGTGACCCTAAATGTAAAAACAGCCCAGTGCACCTCATTTCTGCAACCACCTGAAAAAAAAATGGCAGGGTTGAATCTAGGGAAGAACAGAGTGGAGATGACAGAGAGAGAATTATAAGCTGTACCACCTAGTAATTTCTGGAGATGGCATGGGTGGGGGAGGATGAGAGAATCTCCCCTGAGGTGTGGATGATTTCAAAATAAGGAGACTGGTGTCCCATTTCATTTGAAGATGGTTGAAAAATGGGAGGTTTACAAACGAATCAGTGGAGTGTGACCGAACCAGATTGAAGTGTTTCTTGTCAAAAGAATGGCTCTCACCCATTCTTTATGCTCTGAAGGCACTGAAGGGCACTCAGTATGATTCTAGGCCACTGAATGGAGAGGCACAGAGGCTGGTGGGCCATCATGCTGGCACACTACTCTGGACAGCGGTCCACAATGTGGGCTGGCAGAAGCCCAAGTGACAACCCCTCCACCCCAAG
>NW_011494708.1:4862342-4881867 GCF_000754665.1 Bison bison bison | reverse complement strand
ACCCCAAGAAGCAGAAGTAAAGCTGAATGCTAATGGAACATGGGTGGAGATGGGGACATGCGTGCCCCCACATAACACAAGCTCACCACCCTAGCTGTGAACCCAACATTAAACAAGTCCGGATAGAGACAGTGTATGCCACCCAGTCCCCCCACCAGATTCCAGGTCTTCCTGCTGTGAGCCTTGAACAACTCCCACCATGGGGACTAACCCAGTGATGATTTGGAAAACTGTCACCAGCAGAAACTCAGGACATGAAACACACAGGCTAACCTCCTTCCCCATAACCCAGATGCCATCCTGGGAGGACGAGAAGAGGAAACTCACTGAATACCTACCCCAAGGACACTAGGCTTTAAACCAGTAGAACTTTGGGATTATGTTTTCTGCCATGTGTTAGTCTGTTCAGATAGCTGCAACAAAACAGCAGAGACTCGATAACTTATAAATAACAAACATTTGTTTGAGGCTGGGATGTTCAAGATCAAGATGTGGATAGATCCAGTGTCTGGTAAAGGCCCACTTCCTGGCTTATTGTATCTTCAAGTGGAGGGTAGAGAGTGAGCAAGCAGGCTCATCTGTCTCTTCTTTAAGGGCACTATTTACTTTCTTAAGGACTCCACCCTCATGACCTAATCAACTTTCAAAGGTCCCACCTCCTAACACCATCACTTTGGGGGTTAAGGTTTCAACAAATGAACTAGGGGGGACATATACATTCAGCCCGCAATATAAGAGGCCATGAGAGGATTCATGAGTTAAAATGAGTTTAATCATAAGAAACCCAGGAGTTGAGAGAATTTCAGCTAACATTATTGAACCTTTGATTTTGTCAGGGGTTAGGTTACACATTTACATGGATTGCCAAATTGAATCCTCCTAAGTAGATAGCTGCTACTGTTATCTCTATTCCACAGGTGAGAAAACTGGTGTAAGAATTCTGTGCTCTTATGTACGTATTGAGCAGAAACAGGAGTTAAAGGAGTAATACGCCATTTTATTCTCTCTCTAAAACACAGCAGCAAACATCACCTTCATGGGGGAGGAGTGCAGATACCACCGAACACCCTTGAAATACCGTCTCGTAAAAACGTGTGTTCCCAGCGCATGGGGTCTCCCCGTCCATATCAGATGGGAAGGACAGCAGTATCCAGGCAAATGTGTGATAGGGTTTTGGCCAGTGCCTCCTGTTCTCAGTGGAAAGCCTGGACTCTGGATCTGAGCTGACCAGCCTTGTCATCCTACGTCTGTGTCAACTGGGAATGTAATTCCTCTGTGCCTCCCTTTCCATATGCATCCAAGAAGATGAAAATGCCAATGTGTCAGTATTGTAACAAGGACGGGGAGCAAGATATGCACAATGATTTGTGTAACACCTGGCACAGTGCTGTTACTTTTGCCATCTCCACAGCCTCATTCTCAGATACCTGTTCATGTATTAATAGGGAGCAAATTTCTCCTATTTTATTAGATTAAGATTTTCCATCTGTCAAATGAAGATTAAGATTTTCAATGGGTCAAATCCCTTTCCTAAAACAATAAGAACATCATTTTAACTTTTTCTTTATTTCTAAACTCATTCTCTTCAGAAAACATGTGAGATGGTCAGGAAATGAAGCCAATATATTTTGTGAAATATTAGTTATTAAAAAAAAAGGAAATAAAACATCAAGAAAGGAGACAGAGTCAACCTGTTCTTCCAAAAGGTCATGCCAAGCTATAGCGTCTAAAAACAACAGACCTTGATCTGAGTGTCTTATGAGCTAAAACAAAAGTGTTTGTGTTGCTCCCGAGAATTTACACCTTTAAAGCATCTTCACCTACATGTTTTATTTGTTCCTCTCAGGAATCCAGTGAAGAAGAAATTATACTCCCCATTCAGTAGATAAGGAAACTGAGATTCCAGAAAGCAAAACCATCAGACCCAGACATCTTAAATCCTTGTTCAATGGCTGTTTGACTCTTCTATTACCCCTTAGCTACCTACTTTCCAGGACAAGGTAGAATTCTGAAGCAGAAGAGGACTTTCAAGGTTATATAGTCCAGTTTTTAGAGAGCTGTTTTGAATTATTCATGTGTTTCAATACTCACATAAATAGTATTAAATCCAATAAAATAATATTGAAATTCATGGTTATCAGTGGTACGTGCTTAACAACACACCTGGCCACTTCCTTTGGGTTTGAGGTTGTATATTTTATGACACAGAGTAGCTAGAAGGTCAAATTATATATTAGGGCATGATCCAGGTCCCTTTGGTTTTCCCATTTTGGGCATCAAGTGTCTAACAAGATTCATATCATTATCCCTGATAAGTCATGAATTAGGCATGTTTTTAAAAACTCTCCATGGTTAAATAATACTTAGCAACATCATCCTCCAGAAGCACTTCTCTCCAGTCATGATTAGCCCTTTCTAATGATTCCGCTCAGCTAGGATTTTTAGTGTTTTTTAATTGCGTATTTTATGATATTTTAATTTTATGTTTATTCATTATTAATCATCTTTATTATATTTTAATTGTCAATGCAGCATCCTAAGCAGTGAGAGGGAACACTTCACATATAAGAATATTAATTTATTTGCCTTAAAATAACAATTAGGACTTTAATAAAATTACTTCTCTTAATAGGTCTCTGTGGAATGCTAATTCCCCATCCTTTAATGAACTAATGAGATACGAGGTGAATTTCATTAAGCGCTGTGCTCGCTTCTAACCAAAAAATTGTAAGCAACAATAGTAAACCTTCAAAATATTTACCTAAAGGTAAGTTGCTGATACCCTCTAAAAGGAAACCTAAGAGTTGTGCACAAAGAACTAACCTAAATGCATCCTCCCTCATTCTGGTGACTGTTGAGAGGATTGAATACACTGACACTGCCCATCCCATTGTGGGCTCCAAACCACTTTGCAGTTTACTTGCTCCCCTATCAGGAAAGGGCTCCCTATGAGCACAGTTCAGTTGTCACTCAGTCGTGTCCGACTGTCTGCGACCCCATGGACTGCTCCAACCATCTCATCCGCTGTCATCCCCTTCTCTTCCTGCCCTCAATCTTTCCCAGCATCAGAGTCTTTTCAAATGAGTCAGCTCTTTGCATCAGGTGGCCAAAGTATTGGAGTTTCAGCTTCAACACCAGTCCTTCCAATGAACACCCAGGACTGATATCCTTTAGGATGGACTGGTTGGATCTCCTTGCAGTCCAGGGGACTCTCAAGAGTCTTAACCAACACCACAGTTCAAAAGCATCAATTCTTAGGTGCTCAGCTTTCTTTATAGTCTAACTCTTACATCCATACATGACCACTGGAAAAACCATAGTCTTGACTAGACAGACCTTTGTTGGCAAAGGAATGTCTCTGCTTTTTAATATGCTGTCTAGATTGGTCATAACTTTCCTTCCAAGGAGTAAGCATCTTTTAATTTCATGGCTGCAATCACCATCTGCAGTGATTTTGGAGCCCAAAAAAATAAAGTCTGACACTGTTTCCACTGTTTCTCCATCTATTTGCGTGGAGTGATGGGACCAGATGCCCTGATCTTAGTTTTCTGAATGTTGAGCTTTAAGCCAACTTTTTCATTCTTCTCTTTCACTTTCATCAAAAGGCTCTTTAGTTCTTCACTTTCTGCCATAAGAGTGGTATCATCTGCATATCTGAGGTTATTAATATTTCTCCCAGAAATCTTGATTCCAGCTTGTGCTTCATCCAGCCCAGCATTTCCCATGATGTACTCTGCATATAAGTTAATTAAGCAGGGTGACAATATACAGCCTTGACGTACTCCTTTTCCTATTTGGAACCAGTCTGTTGTTCCATGTCCAATTCTAACTGTTGCTTCCTGACCTGCATACAGAGCACACAACTCTGCAAAACATCCTCAGTTGCAGGACCATTCAAGGTGCACACCTAATTAAATAATATTGACTATTGATGATGCTGTCTTGCACCCAAAAATGTCACAGAGCTCTAAAAACATCAATGTAAGCCCCACAAGTTCTCAACACCAGGAGAAGACTGCTGGTCCAGTCTTATAAACAGGGGAACTGAAGGGCAAGGAGAGGAAGCCACTTCTGTGATGCTTCCCGGACATGGTGGAAAGTCACATGGAAGAACAAGCTGGCCACAAGCAGGCTGAACTTGCCTGGCCCTTCATTAAACATGGACTATCTTAATGGCTCTTGAATTTGCCATTAAGTTCTTCTACTTATGTTGTCAACACAGGAAAGTTGTGTGTGTTCTTTTGAATGAATGTATTTTTTGTATTAAAAAGCAGAGACATTACTTTGCCAACAAAGGTCTGTATAGTCAAAGGTGTGGTTTCTCCAGTAGTCATGTATGGATATGAGACTATAAAAAAGGCTGAGCACCAAAGGATTGATGCTTTCGAACTGTGGTGCTGAAGAAGACTCTTGAGAGTCCCTTAGATTGCAAGGAGATCAAATCAGTCAGTCGTAAAGGGAATCAACCCTGAATATTCATTGGAAATATTGTTGCTTAAGCTGAAATTCCAATACTTTGGCCACTTCCCAGATAGCTCAGTTGGTAAAGAATCTGCTTGCAATGCTGGAGACCTTAGTTTGATTCCTGGGTCAGAGAAGGAATAGGCTACCCACTCCAGTATTCCTGGTCTTCCCTTGTGGCTCAGCTGGTAAAGAATCCTCCTGCAATGTGGGAGACCTGGGTTTGATCCCTGGGTTGGGAAGATCCCCTGGAGAAGGGAAGGCTACCTACTGCAGTATTCTAGCCTGGAGAATTCCATGGACTATAGTCCATGGGGTCACAAAAAGTCAGACACAACTGAACGACTTTCACTTCATTCACTGACATGAAGAACTGACTCACTGGAAAAGACCCTGATGCTGAGAAATTGAAGGCAGAAGGAGAAGGGGTTGGCAGAGGATGAGATGTTTAGATAGCACCACTGTCTCAGTGGACATGAACTTGAGCAAATTCTGGAAGATAGTGGAGGACAGAAGAGCCTTTCAGGCTACTGTCCATACATGCATGCTAAGCTGCATCAGTCATATCCAACTCTTTGTGACCCCGTGGACTGTAGCCCGCCAGGCTCCTCTGTCCATGGGATTCTCCAGGCAAGAATACTGGAGTGAGTTACTATGCCCTCTTCCGGGAGATCTTCCTGACCTGGTGACTGAATCCGAGTGTCATGTCTCTTGCATTGGCAGGTGAGTTCTTTACCACTAACACCACTTGGTTGGCCTAGGCTACAGTCCACGGGGTCGCAAGGAGTTGGACACAGTGTAGGGACTGAACAACAACTCCAGCTTTTTTGTATTGCTGTCAAGGTTTGTTTTAATACCACCCATTGATCTTCAGCTTTCTTGTCACTTGACAGTTTTAATAATCTGCTTCAATGTTGCAGCAGTAATTTTTCAAGTTGATATTTCCTCTTTTGGCAGACAACGCTACAGCTAATATGGAATTAACTTAATATTCTTCAGTATCATTTTAAAAATAATGCCTTTATAATGGCTTTTTTGGTCACATCTGTTACTGTAGGATTGTGATATGTTCTTATATTGTTAATTTTCCGAATGCATAATTTATAAAAATCCTTCCCCAGAAAAGAAATACAAATGTTAGTAAATCTTCCCATGTAGGTAGAAGTTTTTGTTTTGTTTTGTTTCAATCAGTGGTTAAAATAGTTCCCTTCACATGACTTTATTGTTTTCCCTTGAGGTCTCTAAGAGTAAACTAATTCACTTCAATGGAATCACTGCATTAGTCTATTTACCACACTGAAGTTTATAGTACATGACTACTAAATGAGACTAGCAGGAAAAAAGAAAAGCAACTCTATGAACTCTCAAGTAACAGTATGTTTTGTGCCCCAACACCCACTCCTACACACACGCACACACACACACACACACACACATCTTTTGCAGTGTAGTTTAGGCTCCAGACATCTTTTAAAAACCATTTGGTAACTGATTAGGAGAATGAGTCCCTCTCATTCTTTAAATGACCCATTAAAATATCATTGTAAAACCTTCTACTATAAAGTCCAATTCCCATGATATTATGAAACCCAGCCCAAGGAGAAGAACCACAGAAGTGTTATTTGTTGAGACTAGAAATAAGAAGGCTTTCAGAGCTCTCATTTCCAAGTTCTCTTTTGATCAATCAAGAAGTGAAGTCTAACAAAGATGTCATAAATTTAAAGGTATTTAACAGCATAGCAACCTAAGGAATAAATCTAACAACAGCAGGACCCGCTTCAAAGAGCAGAGGATAAATGTGGGAAGTAAAATTGTCTTCAGCAAAGTAACAGAAGAGAGGGACAGTTTCAAAACACACTTGGGTTACTTTTATTTCTCTTTCCATGAATCAATCATGAATTCTTAGAGGAAAGTGTTGATCAAAATATCTTTAAAAATAACATAAATCAATAAGGGTGACACCAACATACAGTGTGATTTTTGAGAATTAAACAATAAAGTCAACATTAAGAAATGTAAAATATACAACAGATGCCTGAAAGACACGATGGTTTTGTATAAACAAGCAAGTAAATCATAATGGACTTTATGTAATGAAAAGTAGCAAGTAGCAGCTAAGTCACTTCAGTCGTGTCCAACTCTGTGCGACCCCATAGATGGCAGCCCACCAGGCTCCCCCGTCCCTGGGATTCCCCAGGCAAGAACACTGGAGTGGGTTGCCATTTCCTTCTCCAATGCATGAAAATGAAAAGTGAAAGGGAAGTCACTCAGTCGTGTCCGACTTGTAGCGACCCCATGGACTTCAGCCCACCAGGCTCCTCCGTCCATGGGATTTTCCAGGCAAGAGTACTGGAGTGGGGTGCCATTGCCTTCTCCGAATGAAAAGTAGAAGCTTATCTAAAGGTGAGAGGACCAAGCGCAAGGGATGGAGAAGGGGCTCCTTGAAGTTTAGGAAAGCAGAGTCAGAGAGCCTGGTGTTGGCAGAAGAGGGGGGCCCTGGCCCATGGGCTTGAGTCCTCCCGCTCCTGAATGTCACTTTTGCGGAGAATAGATTTAAGTTACCTTAGCTCATTATCACTAGACATTAAACACCACCCTGACACAAACTCCCTTTGTTGTAGTGCTGTGCCAACCAGTCAGTCTTCTAATTCTCAACTCGCTTCCATAATAGATGTGCCGCCATTCTAGTCTAGCTATGTTGGTAGTTAAATTTATCTTAGGAAACCACCCAAAGTGGCATTTCAGTTGATACTTTCTCAATTGTGAGTTTGTTTAATCTGGTTTATAGAAACAACTGGAAAAATAATAAAATATATCTGAAGAGTTTAGGTCTGAAACTGTCTTTTCCATCTTCCCCTCTTGGGCTGTATCTCTTCCTCAGAGTCGTTGAATTCCTGTTGCCGGCCCACCTCCATCACATCTCGGTGCCCATTGCTAACCAGCCCCTCTAGTTGATCTCTGAAGCTTCAGACTAGCCCCCGATATTAAGTTATCCTCACTTCCCCAGCTTAGAGGTTTTAGATCTCCAGATTACAACTGTGACTAAGACCCCTGACATCTGGGCAACCTACCCAGCTTTAATCCAATAAGAAGAATAGATCAGATAATGGAGGACTCAGCCTTCAGGCAAAAGATATTAAAGGTGACAAATTAAAATGAGACTCTATGCCCCATGGCACCAGCCAGCTCACTGCAGGACATCTGCCATCTCTGGTCTGCATCCACTGGATGGCTTTGGGGTCCTCTTACCACTGAGACAATAAAATAACCCCTACAAATGTCCAAAATGTCCCCTGGGAGTGGTGACATTGGTTGAGAAGCACTGTTTTAAGATTTCTCATAAGCACAGATCGCTGCCCTCCATCAAAATAAATAAATAAATAAAGCAGCCCATAAAATAAAAAAAAAAAAAAATAGAAAGAGACCCTAATGCCTCCTTAACAATTTTATTATATTTTCTTCTTCTCTTCATTGTATTTTCCCCAGACTTGGCTGAAACGCAGAGAGAAATCTCCTGACTTCAGCCCCTACTGAAACCCACCAGCAGACTTCCTGTTATTCTTAGCTGGAAAGCCTGATTAGGATTCTGTGTCTCATATGAAACTGGGGACCCAAAGGTCGAAGGGACAATTTGAAATGTTTTCATCAAATAGCCATGACCCTTTAAGAAAGCCATCTGATATAGAGTCAAGGAATTTACGAGCTAGAAAGGACCTGAGAGATCACCTAATCTCATCCATCTATTATGACTCCATGTACATGGCAATGGCAACCAACTCCAGAACTCTTGCCTGGAAAATCCCATGGACGGAGGAGCCTGGAAGACTGCAGTCAATGGGGTCGCTAAGAGTCGGACACGACTGAGCGACTTCACTTTCACTTTTCACTTTCGTGCATTGGAGAAGACAATGGCAACCCACTCCAGTGTTCTTGCCTGGAGAATCCCGGGGACAGGGGAGCTTGGTGGGCTGCCATCTATGGGGTCGCACAGAGTCAGACACAACTGAAGCGACTTAGCAGCAGCAGCAGCAGTACATAACAAAACTTCTCCAAAATCACATATATAAGATATGAAAGGGAAAATCATACTCACCCTCAAATGCAAATGTTTTTCCATTCCACCAAGCCTTTTCTTCTTAATTTCATTCAGTTCAGTTCAGTTTGGTCACTCAGTCATGTCTGACTCATTGCGACCCCATGGACTGCAGCACGCCAGGCCTCCCTGTCCATCACCAACTCCCGGAGTTTAGTCAAATTCGTGTCCATCGAATCGGTGATGCCATCCAACCATTTCATGTTCTGTCGTCCCCTTCTCCTCCTACCTTCAATCTTTCCCAGCACCAGGGTCTTTTTAAATGAGTCAGTTCTTCACATCAGGTGGCCAAAGTATTGGAGTTTCAGCTTCAGCATCAGTCCTTCCAATGAATATTCAAGATTGATTTCCTTTAGGATGGACTAGTTCAATCTCCTTGCAGTCCAAGAGACTCTCAAGAGTCTTTTCCAACACCACAGTCCAAAAGCATCAAGTGTTTGGCACTCAGCTTTCTTTATAGTCCAACTCTCACATCCATACATGACTACTGGAAAAACCATAGCTTTGAGTAAACAGATCTTTGTTGGTAAAGTAATGTCTCTGCTTTTTAATATGCTGTCTAGGTTTGTCATAGCTTTTCTTTCAAGGAGCAAGAATCTTTTAATTTCATGGCTACAGTCACATCTGCAGTGATTTTGGAGACCAAGAAAATAGTCTCTCACTGTTTCCATTGTTTCCCCATCTATTTGCTACTTTTTAATACTTTGATAATTAATTTCATTATTAGCAAATAAATGGGTTGAATTTTAAAAGATTGTTACAATCTCTTTACAGTTGTAAAGATTGTAACAATCTTTTTAACAGATTGAAGCAATCTGCTATAGTCTCAACAACCCTTCTGAGTTGTTGAGACTATAACAACCTCGGCAATGTTTCTAGTATCAGATTCCTATCCCTATTTCAATTGAAATTGTAGAGAGAAGGAACTATTAGGGCACTATTAATTTGCAGAAAGTTCTGGTAGCATTGCTCAGCTTGGGGAATATAAGACATTATCCACCACCTATGAAACACATGCTGCCTGAGAATGAAGCCAGCATGGAGAAGGTAGATCTGAGAGCTAGAGACAGCATCCTGACAATGTCCCTGGGACATCTGGAAACAGGTAAGCTTAAAGTTAGGCCTGACTTCACACCTGAAAATTGCAGTTCTATGAATTTAAGGAAAAAAATCTCATTTTTCCTTCAAATAGTTTGGGTTCTGTCTCTTTCACTTGAAATCAGGAAAAAACCTAATACAATGATAACATTTTCATGCAACTTGAAGGAAAGTGATGGTCAATGATAAGGTTCTGAATTACAGAACAAAGTATTAAAAAGTGGACTGAGTATTCCAGAAAGCCTTGAGTCAGAACTGTGATTTGGGAAGAAAACTATCTTCTCTAGAATCCAGTTTTCTCATCTGTAAGACAAGACAGTACCTCCCTCACAGCGCTATGGTGAGAACTAAATTAGTTTATAAATGTAAAATGATCAGATCAGTGTCTGGCACGTATCTACATACCAGTGTGCATTTTACATTGCTGTTGTTGTTGAGTCGCCGTCATGTCCGACTCTTTGCAACCCGATGGAATATAGCCTGCCTGCCTCCTCGGTCCATGGATTTCCGAGGCAAGAATACTGGAGTGGGTTGCCATTTCCTTTTATATTAGACATTAATTAGAAATGAAAGCTAAAGTGTAAGTTATGGCAAAGGCCACTTGGGCTACACTCAAGTTGGGAGACCTCATTACTCCTGGCCCAGCACCCAAGGAACCTGGGGGAGCCCCAGATAGCAGGGGTTAATAAAAGGGCTCACTTCCACAGCTTTGAGAATCACATACGGATTCCAAAAGTGACCCTGCCATGTGAGTGCTTCATCAATATGAGTGCATTTGTGTGTACATTTTAGCTTTACTTTTTACATTTTGGAAGAATCAAGATCTTATTTTATGCTGTGGCAGCTATAATCATCATACTGCCAATTGAGTTCTTCAACCCAGGTCCAAAAAGACAGTGACTTGTCTCTCTCATCACTTTTATTACAGTGATCATGCCAAGCTCTTAGGTTTTGAGGAAATCCCTTGCCTGTCTCATTTCCAGGCAGAGGACAAGTCAGAAAAACTGAGTAACAAACTTCTCCCCTTAGAAAAACACTTCCTCGTCACAATGAACTGACAGCATTCTTTTGAACTCTGCCTTTCCCATGTTTGTGATGTGAATAGACCTTGCAATTAATTATCAACATGAATAATATATGACTGTGAGCCCAAGAAATAAGTCAAAGGTTCCAAACTCTTTTTCTCTAGTTTCACCCATGAGTGTTCTTGCAAATCCATGTTCCATTTTAAACATGTCAACACATTTGGGGATAGAAACATTTTGGTGCTGGTCTTTTCAAAGGTGGCTCATTAGTGAACAACTCATGCAATTGATAAGTTACCGACCAAGGATGGAGAGACTCACATTTCTTATCTCTGCCTTTGCATGTTCAAGTGTCTCAGATGTACCGATGAAACTTTATTTTCTGTCTCCGACTCTGTCTCTCTCCTCTTTCTCGTTTTCTCTCTCTCCTCTGTGTATCACAATAATTAGTTAGAACAGACTGGAGTTTTGCCAACATGTAATTCTCTTTTATCTCCAAGTGTGTCTTTTGGTCACCTTTCTTTTCCTTCTTCCACCCTCCCACAAGTTGGTGAGTGGCTCAATCTTATGTGTCCAGCTCTTATGACCCCAGGGACTTTAGACCACCGGTCACTCTGTCTGTGGGATTTCCCAGGCAGGAAAACTGGAGTGGGTTGCTGTTTCTTTCTCCAGGAGATCTTTCAGACCCAAGGATCGAACCCAGGTCTCCTGCATTGAAGGCTGATTCTTTATGGACTGAGCCACCAGGGAGTGACAGGCCTTTTTGATTATAAATTGAGGCTTTGCAGCAACTGCAAGATTTCAGTTACAATATCTGATATCTTAAGACATAATAAGTATTCAGTGAAGGATATAGTTCGAAGTTCCATAGGAAAAAGAGATTGGGCTAAAACAATAGTGTTTTTTTGGTTTGCTTTTTACATTCTGGCTATAAGGCATGTGGGATCTTAGTTTCCCAACCAGTGATCAAACCCATGCTTCCTGTGGTGGAAGCGCAGTCTTAATCATTGGACCACCAGGCAAATCCCAGTGACAGACATTCTTTATGACAGCACTCGAGCTAAGTTAAAATGGTGATGCTCACTTTTTTGGGCATGCTTTCCAGGTATCCTTTTTTTTTTTTCTCTCTCATTAATGACTGTGAAAACCAATATGGGAAGTAGCATGCAGAGGCTAATTCGGTTGACTGACTAAATCAAATGGGCTGTTAGTGAATTACTAGCAGGGCTGTAGATTTGCATGAATAATCTTGGCTGATATCCATAACATCGCAGTCACACTTCTGCTAGTCTGTGTTTCATGAGGGCTGACTGGGCATAACTGCTTCCTCTCTGGTTGTGCCAGTGAACTAACTACCATTCCTGATGCTGACTGCTCAGTGCATCAAAGAGCCCCACTCCTCTGAGCCTAACAGAGGTGGGAGAAAACCAGGGCATTCTGTTGCTTTCTTGACAAAGGAAAAGGTACAATCCTTCCTCCTTCTTCAATATCTCTAGGCAACCATTTAGCAGACAACAGAGCTCAACCCCTGGAAGCAGAGACCTAGGCTTCAGTTCCAACCTGATCAGGTACTAGTGCCGAGGACTTTAGCAAATCATTTCAATTCTGTGCCACTCATTTCCTCATCTGCAAAATGAACTTACTAATGTCTACCTTTCAAGGTTCCTGGGAGAATCTGATGACAGATAAAAAGCAGGAGCCTAAGAAATAGTAGTTCTTGGTAAAAATTTTGAAGAAAGTAAATGAAAAAATTAAGAAACAAAATTTCATATATATATATATATATACATATATATATATATATACTTCTCAGGTTGCTCAGTGATAAAGAAGCTGCCTGCTAACGCAGGGGATGTGGGTTCGACCCCTGAGTCAAGAAGATCCCCTGGAGAAGGAAACGGCAACCCACTGCAGTATTCCTGCCTGAGAAATCCCATGGACAGAGGAACCTGGTGGGCTATAGTCCATGGGGTCACAGAAGAGTGGGATATGACTTGGCAGCTAAGCAACAATAGCAATATGTATACATACTTTGCAGTACACTTGAGACTAATGTAACATTGTAAATTAACCATACCTCAATTAAAAAAAGAAAGAGAAAAGGAAACAAAATATTAGTAGTATCAAAGCAACAATAGTACTATTGTTATTATTAAACTAATTCTATGAGATATTATCAACAAGATTATCTAAAAATGATTCCAGGGGTTCTCTCTGGATTGTGTGAATAAGAGCTAGCTAGCACTGGGGTTTACTCCCTCCCTCAGCAAGAAAAACTTCTCCTTCATTCAGCTGCCAGTGGGAAGGGGGTGTTCTTCCCAGCAGGAGGACCTGCAATGACCCAAACATCCCAAAATCTATGGGTCCTGGGGAAGCTAGTTTTCCCAGACCACCCCTGTAATAGCAGCATCTAAGTCCTGAGAATCTGGATTCCAAGCAGCATATCCGTCTTTTCCCTCCACATCATACCCACTTGACAAGGCCCCTGTCCCATGTTAGATTTTCTGTCTTTGTCTGTCTGAGCTGCTGTAACAAAATACACTAGACTGGGTAACATACAAAACAATAAAAATTTCTTTCTCACAGTCTGGAGACTGGAAGTTTAAGATCAAGGGGCCAGAGAGGCCAGGTTCTGGTGGAACCCTCTCCAAGTGTCTTCACATGGTGGAAGGGATCTCTGTGCAGTTTTATTATAAAAGCATTAATTACATTCATGAGGGCTCCATCCTCAGGACCAAATTACGTCCCCATATTCTACCTCTTAACGCCAACCCACTAGGTGTTAGGGTTTCAACGTTTGCGGGGACACAAACGTCCAGATGTAGCCCATTATAAGAAAGCACAGGAACAGGGGACAGGGTTCCTCTTCTGATATTTATCCCAGAGGTTTGCTCAGCAGAGTACCTGGTCCTCAAGCACATTTCCTTGGGGATCATGAAAGATATCAGGACTGTGCACTTTATTTTCTTGCTAATTCTTGTGTAAATTTCCCAAACGGAACCTGTTCCTTAACCACACCCTGTGATACTGAGGAATTTTTCTGGAACCTATGGTACTTAGTCGCAAGTTGTGTCAGACTCTTTGCGACCCTTTGGACTGTAACCCATCAGGCTCCTCTGTCCATGGGATTTTTCAAGTAAGAACAGTGGAGTGGCTTGTCATTTCCTTCTCCAGGGGATCTTCCCGACTAGGATTGATCACACCTCTCTTGTGTCTCCTACATTGTAGGCAGATTCTTTACCCACGGAGCCATTGGAGGAGCCCTGGAGCCTATTGCACAAGTGTAAAACTCTGGAATCTTTTTTGCCAATCAATTCTAAAGATCCATCAATGAATTCTAGTTACATTATCTGTCATTATTGGCACAGATTTTCTTCTCTGGCCAGAGCACTCTACTAACCTCAGGAGGGCCAATTAATTAAAGTCTCCTCAAAGTGTTTGGTTTTTGTCATTATCATGTGGTCATTTCATATATTTAGGGGGAAGGAAAGAGATACAATAGATTTAGCAGGACAGAACAAAAATATATCCTCAGTGGTACCTGTGTCGCCCATTGATTGATAACAAATTATGAACCAGGCACTATACAAGTCACTTAATAGATAGTGTCTTACAAAATTCTGACTTACCCTCTGATAAGAGAACTGGGATTCGGAGTGGTTAGATAACTTGCCTGAGGTCACACAACTGGTGAGTGATGAAAAGAGTTTGAACTCAGCTCTGTTCTTGTAATAATAATTTATCCTGCTTCCTAAACAACTTGAACAGCCAAAGGGAAACTCAGAGCAGATGAATTGGGCTGGACTCAACACCCACACAGTTAGTCTCTTTCTTTCCAGTCACTAAAAAGGTGCCCCAAGGGCCTGAGAGTCTACATGTGTCTCTGTAAGTGATCATTTATTTCCAGAGAGTGACTTAGTCATTAAGGAAGAAAACAAGTAGAGTAGTTCTAGACACACAAATCACTTTGCAAAGTATCTTTGTACACTGATCAGCTCTCATAAAGCTCATATTTAAAGCCCTGTCACATTCAAAATGTTGGAAGTATAAGTCGAGCTTTTACAGTGAATAGGAAGAATAAGGACAGAGTTTCTAAAGTTATAGCAAAGTCTACAAAACATGCAAATGAAATAAAATGATATTTTTCAAGCTTCACAAGCTTCATAGTCTTTCAAATATTTACAGTTTTTAGGGACTAAAAGTACAATCCCCTTAGAACAGCAAAAAGATAATAAATGAGCAAGTCAGCACTACAATTCACTTGAATATGCTTTATAAATTCCATTAATATTACCATAAATTGTAAACATGTTGATCCAGAGGAAGGTAAAAATGGAGCTCACATTTGTTTAGGACCAATTGTGTGCTAGATTCTGTTCAGGAATATAATCCCACTTAATCTTCAGAGAGTAAATATTTGTATTTATTTTTGGCTTCCCATCGTCTTATTCCCTCCCCTACATTTGAGTAATTCTCCTCCTGATGAGTCTTGTTGCAAGGCTGAAACTGCCTCTCACTTTGAAAGTTGCAACCCTTGCAGCCAAAGTCAATATGCTCCAACTTCAGAAAACCAGTAATGCCTGCACCAGAGTATGAACAAGGAATCAGTGAGAAAAAGCAGCAGCAATTCCACCACTATCCGTGATAGTGTCCCTTGACAGCGTCTCTTGACTTTGGCCATTATTCTTTCTGCCTCCATGCCTGATTCCTCATCACTTCAGGTGATTCAGTGAATCCCATTTCTGCCTAACTCAGCCAGATTAGGTTTCTGTTGCTTGCCACTCAGAACCCAGCCTGATCCACCTTACAATGATCTATCCTTTGGTAGGAGTATTATTATCCTATTATATAACCAAGACAATGCAGCTTTGAGATCTCCAGTGATCTTTCCAAGATCACGCAGGTTGTAAGGACAGAATTGTGCACAATAGATTCTGTGTTCTGATAAGAACTACAAAGTGGTACCCAAAGCTTGTGTTAGCACTGCCATCACTTGATGAAAACTACCCAAGGAGACAGCTGCCGAATGGCTCCTTCTCTGGAGTTGGAGTTTGCAAGGTTCAATTGTTAAGCAAACTGACTTATTTTAAAATACCAGGATCATATGCTGTCTTTTGTGAGGAGGCACTCTGACTATCCCAAGTAGAAGTGAACTTCCTGGGTAATACTGTGTGTTTTGATATTGACATTGCTATTCTGGTCTTGCAAAGCCATCCACCTAGGATCTTGTGCAGAATTTAACCTCAGGAGATGCAGGAAGCTTCATCTGAACTTCAGCCCTGCTAACTCCATGACAAGGGAGAGGGAGGATGGGAAGGAGGAGAGAAGATTCTTCCTTTATGCCCCAGCACAAGAGAACTTTCGGGGTTGGGGGTAGGGGGAGCGGGTCTGCAGCTTCTCCAAATGGAGGCTGAGTTTCACAAGGCTGGGATCTGTTTTCTGACACAAGGAAGGAGCAGTGAAGAAAAGTCATTGCAGAACATGAGCTTGTCACCTCTGTGTTTATAAAGTGCTCCTTATTTGTACAAGGCAGTTAATGGGAGTACATTTAAAGGAAGCTGGAGGAATCCAGTGTTTTGAAGCCCAAGTTTTTCTATCTTCCACTGGTCACATATCTCAATAAATAGACCTGCTGGGTAGAGAGTGGCCTGAGTGACACTCCAAGCAGTGATGACTGGGACTTCCCTACCAGCTGGCAGAAGACCCTGCCTCAAATGAAAATGGACACTGGTTCTTGTGTTTAAATACAAAGAACACTGCAATGTGTCCTCCGGGGTCTGACAGATCTCTGTTAGAATGAAACAGGACCCACCAGTGCCTCTGTAGAGGCCCTTGCTTTTCAGATGGGAAAGGCTGATTCATCCCACCTCCCCTTAAAACCTTTGAACAACTGGCCTGAACATCCTTGTTGTCTTCAGAATATGGGCTTCAGGACGTGCTTGGGTTCATGTCTTCTGAATGGAATGTGCCTGGGTTCACACTCTGCTTCTGTGTTTGTTACTCCTGATTTTTGCCCAAGTTCTTTGCTTTTTATGTATCTCACTTTAGTTATCTATAAAATGAGAATTATAACAGGACCTACCACACTGGTTTGTTATGAAGAATAAATGAAATCCTTCCTTTAAAAGTTCTGAACATAAACTCAAAATGGTATCTGTCTACAAATATCCATGTACCTCTTGGCTTCTAGAGAAAGATGAGTTAAAATTTTATGATTAGCTCAGTGCTTCCAAAGTCCCAAGCACCCCAGCGTGGCCAAGTTACCCCTCCACTTCCCCAAGCCTCACTTCCATGTGTGTGAAAATAACCAGTGGTAGATTGTTGTTGTTCAGTCATTAAGTTGTGTCCGACTCTTTGAAACCCTAAGAACTGCAGCATGCCAGGCTTCCCTGTCCTTCACTATCTCCCAGAGCTTGCTCACATTCATGTCCATTGAGTCAGTGATGCCATCCAAGCACCTTATCCTCTGTCACCTCCTTCTCCTCTTGCCCTCAGCCTTTCCCAACATCAGGGTCTTTATCAGTGGGTCAGCTCTTGGCATCAGGCAGCCAAAGTATTGGAGCTTCAGCTTCAGCACCAGTCTTTTCAATTAATATTCAGGGTTAATTTCCTTTAGGATTGACTGGTTTTATCTCCTTGTTCTCCATGGAACCCTCAAGAGTCTTCTCCAGTACTATAGTCCAAAAGCATCAATTCTTCAGTGCTCAGCCTTCTTTATGGTCCAACTCTCACATCTGTACCGTGACTACTGGAAAACCCATAGCTTTGACTATGCAGACTTTTGTCAGCAAAGTGATGTCTCTGCTTTTTAATACGTTATCTAGATGTGTCATAGAATTTATTCCAAGAAGAAAGCCTCTTTTAATTCTATGGCTGCAGTCACTGTCTGCAGTGATTTTGGAGTCCAGGAAAATTAAATCTGTCACTGTTTTCACTTTTTACCCATCTATTTGCCATAAAGTGATGGGACTGGATGCCATGATCTTTGCTTTTTGAAAATGGAGTTTTAAGCCAGCTTTTTCACTCTCCTCTTTCACCTTCATCAATAGTCTCTTTAGCTCCTCTTCACTTTCTGCCATTAAAGTGATATCATCTGCATATCTGAGGTTATTGATATTTCTCCTGGCAGTCTTGATTCCAACTTGTGAGTCATCCAGCCCAGCATTTTGCATGATGTCCTTTGAATACAATTTAAATAAGCAAGGTGACAATATACAGCCTTGATGTATTCCTTTCCCAGTTTTGAACCAGTACATTGTTCCCTGTCCAGTTCTGTTGCTTCTTGTCCTGCATATAGGTTTCTCAAGAGACAGGTAAGGTAATCTGGTAGACTATAGGAAGATCCATGAGCTTGAGGCAAGGGTCAAATGCAAAAAAATATAGAAGCTGTCAAATCAACTAAAAATCGGCAGGGATGATTCAACATTTTCCTAGATAGAAATCAGGCTTCTTGCTGTTTTTTGAGCATGCAGATGATATTCTCACCTCAGACCTTCACCCGCACTGGGCTCTCTATTTGGAACTCTCTTCCACCAGCACTTTCCACAGTTAGCTCCAGCTCAAAGACCAAAGACCACTTCCTCAGAACAGTCTCCCTGACTACTCTATCTTAGTTAAGCAACACGCACACATACACACACATACACACACACACACACACACACACACAAACTAGTCACTTGCCCTGCATTGTTTTAGGAACCCCACTGATTATATATTTGACATACTTATTTGTGGTCTGGTTGTTCCCTGTCCCCCTCCCACCCCCACCCCACTGGAACATAAACTCCTTGAAGAGCCCTGTCTCTCCTGCAGCTAGAGGAGCAGCTGGTACATGGTAGGTGTCCAGGAATACTTACTTGATGCATTAAAGAATGAATTCTCTGTTACTCTAGTGTTTACTATATCAGTTAACACTGTGGCTGTAATCTTCTACTTACTTGGGTCTCAAGGCATTTGAGTGGCCAGGCTTTGTCAAGGTCACCCAAGGGCAATGATGTTCATGCTATGCTCTCTGGCACAGCTTCCTAAGCCAGACAATTGCTGACACATTCAGCTCTCAGGGCCTTCACCTCCCTCCTAGAGCAGAGTTCTTCCCATATTCTGAATGGGGTTTGATGAGGAAAACCTTGAGAAGCACTGCTCCTGGGAGCCTGTGTGATTCCAGAGAGGTGCCCCAGGATCCCCAGCTTAGCATGGTGTGGCATGGTGTGGTGTGGTATGGCAGGAATCCAGTGGCTTGACTCCTGGGTGCCCCACCCCATTTCCAACACAGCATCTCCACTTCATCGCTTCTTTATGCACTAAATGTCTAGAAATTGTGATATGCAAGAAATGAGTCAACAGCAACTTAAATCAAGACTTGAGTGATCCAGGCAGATGCAGATTATATCCTCGGAGGCACCCTTGCAGACCCTCTACAAAAATAAACATCTACCTTTCAGTGGTGAGTGCCTCATTGACAACAGTCCTCTAAATCACAAATTATCCTGCAGAAGGTCATGTGTCCTTGAACCTTAGAGAGAATGAATTCATTAACCCATTTTCTGAAGAATTTGCAGGAGAGCTGCTGTCTTAGGGAAGTGAGACAGAGCCATAGCACTAGGACATGATCAGAAAAGGCGTGAAGGGAGGGGGGACACCAGAGACCAATGGCCTCTCCCAGTGTCGCCCCTGCTCACACTGGTTATTGGTAAATACTGTCCCATTGGCCCTACTCTGTCCCTTGCACAGACCTGTTGGCCTGAAGCCATTCATGAGCCGGCAGCCAACACAGCTTCTCATGCAATCCTTCTCCACATATCGTGCCAGGGAAACAGATTTTCAATGGCCTCCATCTGTAGGATAT
>NW_011494708.1:4850665-4862242 GCF_000754665.1 Bison bison bison | reverse complement strand
CTAGTTCGGGGTAGCATAATAATTCCCATTAATGATGATATTATTCATGCAGCTAAAATCTGCATGCCCCCAGCTAAAACATTCCCCTGTAGAGGCTGCAACCCTTATCTATTCAGAAATCCTTCATTACAGGTGGGTAATGCGTTTGCTCTGTACAGGAGTGTGACACACAGTAATAGCCTCCCTCATTGTGCCTCTGAATCCTTTAAAACACCAGGGGATTTTTATGTGCACCTTTAATCACTAAGCCCAGACTTCTGTTTGCGAGCATCCTGCTATCAGAGCAGATGATGAGAAGCGGTGCTTTCAAGCCCTGTGTTAGGAGGGTCTCATTTATCGCAAATATCTTCTCCACTCATCCCTGGTGCTGTTGACATTTTGAGCTAAATAATTCTTTGTTGGGGCAGAGCGGCACTATCCTGCACATCGTAGAATGCTTGGCAGCATCCCTGGCCTCTACAAGGTGCCAGTAGCATCCCATCCACAGTGTAACAATCGGAAGTGTCTACAGATATCAAATAGCCCCTCTGGGGCCGAACTCACCCCAGTTGAGAAACAGGAACATAAATATAATGAAAGGAGAGGAGAGATATCCCCTATTGTCCTAAAGCCCAAAATGTGAAACCCAGTCTACACACAAAAGCAAGAAAGCAGGTATTTTTCGTGTCAGATGAAACAGGTAAGTGGGCGTCCTAGGTGGCTCAGTGGTAAAGAATCTGCCTGCCAATGCAGGAGACATGGGTTCTATCCATGACTCTGGAATATTCTTTGGAATAGGAAATCGCAGACAACTCCAGTATTTTTGCCTGGAAAATTCCATGGAGAGAGGAGCCTAGTGGGCTACAGTCCAAAGGGCAGCAAAGAGTCAAACAAGGCTAAGTGACTGAGCACAAGCACAGCAACAACAGTCTCCAAGTAGCGACGGGAGCAGGAAAATTAACTTGGGTTTTATGGGTTTTAAATTAAATAAGTTAAGAATCCCTGATTAGAAAGGGTGATAGAGATCATTCTGGACAACTCCCCCATGATACTTGGGAGAAAACTCAAAAATGATAAGTAACTTCTGAATGGTCTCACAGTAATGATGACAGAGCCTGGACTCATTATTCAGGTGCCCAGACTCCCAGTTTTTAGCTTGCTACTTTTTAATTTATTCATTTATTTATTCATCAGACATGTATTTTACATTTAACCCAACGTAAAGGACTGAGCCAAGGTTTGCAGATGAAAAAAGAGGCATATTCCCCAATAACGACAGTGAAGACCATTCATCAGATACCTCTTATGGATCCATGGATGAGGCGCTTTAGGTACATCATGTCATTCAATCCTCATTTAAAAAAAAACAAAAATCTATGAGGTTGGTACTAGTTCCTCACTGGTGATATTGATGGGCGCAATTAGACAATGGAGCCCCTTAACTCAAGTGACATTTACAAAGCCCAGCATTGTAACTGGAAATGTGCCAAGTGTCCTTTAGGAGTGATGTATCCACCAGAGCAGAGAGAAGTCTACAGTCCCTCACTGCTGGTAAAGGAACAATCACCATCTGCCAGCTACACATGATGAGTGGCAAAAGAAGGGACAGCAGCAGCAGCACAGAGCTAGGGTCAAACCCTGGCTCTGCCCTTTTTCTTTGCATCTTTTGAGCTAATCATATAAGCTCACTGGACCTTGGTTTCCCTGTTTGTAAAATAAAGACTTTAAGACATTCAGTAGGCAGTTAGTGTGGCTATGAAATAGATCATATCTTAAAGTCACCTCATGTAGCCCCCCGTAAGAGTGAATGTTCACTATTTTCCTTTTCTTACTTTTTCTGCATGTTGGTTTCTTTATCTATAAAATGGAGATAATAAAAGTAGTTACTTAGTAAAGTTGTGAGGACTAAGAATGTATATATTGGATTAGCCAGAAAGTTCCTTCAGGTTTTCCACACAGTATTTCCATACCAGAAAATGTATAGGGACTAGAGGTTAATACATATCAGATTTAGTTATTTTTTCAAATGCAAATAGCTCTGGAATAACATTAGTAGATGAATCAAAGGTGAGGATTCACAGATGCACCAAAGAGATGAAATATGCTTTCCTTCCAATGCCCACTTCCCTTCCTGCTCATTTTGTGGATGAACAAGTAAGAAATCTAAGACCTTAAAAATGGAATAATTTTCCCAAGAGTTCTTGGTAAGCTGCTTTGTACCTCCAAGAGCTACCCTGAATCTGGCTGGAAGAAAGTTTCCTGTGGGTCAAAAAAATGACATACATACCGGTCACAGACTGTCCATATTGAGGTCTCACTACAAATTTCATTGTGCAATTATTTAATTTGAAGAGTCAAAAATTACTCTGTTGTAACTAACAACAGAGTAATGCCCATGTAAAAATACTGCCACAGCTCCTGCAGGGTCACCCCAAATTGGAGATGCCACTGAGTCACTCAGTTCTCAGCAATTATCACTGCTTCAGAAAGCCTTTCTCTGACTATTCTATCAAAAATAACATGTCTTCCACTAAAGGTAACATTGCCTATATCACATCAGGCTTCTCAAAATTGATGTATTGAAATCTAATCCCCAGTAGGGTGGGGTTTGGGAGGTGATTAGATCACAAGGATGGAGACTCATGAATGAGATTTAGTGCCCTTAAAAAAGAGAGCCCAGAGAACCCCCTTGGCTCTCCCACCATGCAAGGATACAGAGAGAAGACAGCCATCTATGAAACAGGAAATCGGGCTTCACCAGACAAGGAATATCTGGCACCTTGATCTAAGACTTCCCAACCTCCAGAGCTGTGAGCCATAAATTCTGTTGTTTACATTATTCATGAACCACCGAGTCTATAGTATTTGTTTATAGCAGCCCAAATGGACTAAGGTACTTGGCTAATTGCTTATGTTCTCAGAGGTTTAGGTTCTTCTTCTGCAAAACTAGGATAATAATACATTCCTCAGAGACTTCTTACGATGAACAAATGAATTAATACGTGCAAAGTGCTTAGCACATGTCAGGGCCAAAAAGTGATATTTATCATTATAATTCTGAGCTTGCTTAGGTGTAAACCTCAAGAGAAAAAGTCAATACCAGTGCAGGCTTTAAAAATACCCCTTTGAAAGGTAAGAAAAATTTCGTGCAACAGGACTCCATAAATTGCTCTTTCACTGTGCCTGACAGTGTTAAAGCAGCTTCCCCAAGGACCTCTAATTCATCAGGAGAATCTGCTTCCTCCCTCACGTTTCTGCTCGGTCTCTTTTCTCCCATCTGCACCATTAGCAGGGAGCAGATTGCCAGAGACCTGGGAAAGCACCTGGAAAGCAGAAACGCCATAGCATGAGCGGGTGAGGCTCTGGAGCCCGTACAGGTAATGGGGTCGAAAATGAAGATGTATTAGGGAAGAGGAGTTACAACTCTGCTGATTAAGTGATGAAGTGAATGGAAATGAAAAACACGGCATCAATTATTAAGTGATCTTCGCAGCTCCAGGCAAAGGTAACAGATGAAGGAGGCTGGATACTGTTGAAGGTTATAGAATGATCTGGCACCTGTAACCTGAGGCCTTGCTGTGACACAAAGGAGGTGACTTTACTCCCAGTGTTTTCT
Source organism: Bison bison bison (assembly GCF_000754665.1). Classification (NCBI taxonomy): domain Eukaryota; kingdom Metazoa; phylum Chordata; class Mammalia; order Artiodactyla; family Bovidae; genus Bison; species Bison bison. The sequence goes on along the minus strand of NW_011494708.1, from coordinate 4,858,647 downwards.
ATATTTGTTCATGGTTTCTATCTTTTCAAAGATGTTATCAATTCTCTGGTTAGCTGGCTCTGCTCACTGAATAAGTATAGGAAATATCTTCAGATTAACACACAGATAAAAACACAAGTTTCTGCCTATAACCTGAAAAATTGAGCTGAAATATTTCAATAAGCCATTTTGGATTCTAGATGCAGTGTTGTGCTTAGTTGCTCAGGCATGTCTGACTCTTTGTGACCCCACGAACTGTAGCCCGCCGGGCTCCTCTGTCCGTGGGATTTTCCAAGCAAGAATACTGGAGTGGGTTGTCTTGCCCTCCTCAGGGAATTTTACCAACCCAGCGATCAAACCCAGGTCTTCAGTACTGCAGGCAGATTCTTTACCAACTGAGTTTGTAGGGAAGCCCAAGAATACAGAAGTGGGTAGCCTATCCCTTCTCCAAGGGATTCTCCCATGAATTTTAGTTCAGTTCTGTTCAGTTCAGTTCAGTCGCTCAGCTGTGTCCGACTCTTGGCGACCCCATGAATCACAGCACACCAGGCCTCCCTGTCCATCACCAACTCCCGAAGTTCACTCAAACTCATGTCCATTGAGTCAGTGATAATATAGATTCTTGTAAATAGAAACTGTTGTGAAAATTTGCCCCATGTATAGACACTTTGGGCTTCCCTGGTGGCTCATACGGTAAAGAATCTGCCTGCAATGCAGGAGACCGAGGTTCCATCCCTGGGTTGGGAAGATCCCCTTGGAGCAGGAAGTGGCTAGCCACTCCAGAATTCTTGCCTGGAGCATACCATGGACAGAGGAGCCTGGTGGGCTACAGTCCATGGGGTCACAAAGAGTCACACACAACTAAGCAACTAAGCACGCACACACACACACACACACACACACACATTCATAGGTACCTTGGGAGGGGGAAGGCTTGAGTATATTTATCAAGTGATGTATTCTTCACTACTTTAAGTTGTGATAGTGGTTTCTCCCCTGACCACAGGTACTTGCTTGAATTGAAATTTCTCTCTCTGTTTTTCTCTGTCTTCTCTCTTTCTATCTCTCTCTGTCTCTCCTTTTTGTCTAAGGACACAGTCTCTGGCAGTTTCCTAGAGGAAAGATTTTGTGGCTTAGAGGTTGGGTTAGCAAAGATCATGCAAGATGCCATTGCAGAGGAAAGCAAAGAAGAGATACCTCACAACTCCTGGGAGAGACTGATTGTCTTGGCTGGCAAAGACTTTCCCAGTTCCCCCATCTCACTTCCTAGGAGCCTCATTGTGCTTCCTGTTCTGTCCAGGGATTACAGGAGAGGGAACCTGATAATTAACTCTCTTCTCCTTGAAACTCTCTTAGTTTGAGGGAGGATCTCAAGTCTCACAAAGGTAATTAGCTGATTTATATGAGGCTAGAAGTCTCTTAATCACATTTCAGACAAATGGTCATTCAGACTCTGCTTGAATACCTCTTATGATGGTAAACTCATTACCTACAAAAATAGGTCATGCCATTTCTGAACAATTCTTCTTGGCCAGGAGGCCAATTGGTACAAATAAACATTTCCATTAATTAGTCAATCAACTAATAACATTAATTCAAAGCTAAGGATGCAAACACAGCCAGAGCAAGAAAGGTTAATCACAATCCAATTATATATCCTTCCCCCAAACCTTCTTTCCTACAGCACCGCTGGCCCATGCACTAAACAATGAATCAGGAAGCATGGAAATCTTTTTGTCAGTTTGGTCTCTGTCCACATTTGAACAGCTAGAAGGATAGTATCAAAAGAACAACAAAAACTTACTTAGGAAACATTATAAAGCACTCTGCCTCCATTAGATTAAAGCTGGGGAGTCATAAAAAATGCTTTTGTGGCTCTTTTTGTCCATAGTTCTTTGTGTAAAATTGTGTTTTTTATTCTGGTGACAGAAGTAATATGTTTTCATTGTAGAAAATTCAAAAACATGGTAAAGCACAAAGAAGAAAATAAAAATCATCCATAACCCCACTATCCACAGATAAATACTGTCATATTGAAGTATATGCTTCCAGAGGGTTTTGTTTCTTTGTTATATTACTTAATTGGGATTATATTTTTCATAGTGTTTTATAATTTGCTTTTATTTAACATAACAATCTATTATGAACATTTTAACAAGTTACTAGATTTCTTCTTCAATGTAATCTTTAATGGTTATAGTATTTGTATACATACAGGTATATAACCTGTTTATACATACTTTTGTTTACAGTGTACACATATGCCATCTGTTTATATATCTGTTTGTAATGTTGTTGATGGGCCCCTAGGCTGTTAGCAGCTTCACATAATATAATATTACACATGACAGATCAGGACCTCTGGGACTACAGAGGAAGAGCCCAGAATCTAGACTTCAAGGGTCAAAGAGAGTTTCCTGGAAGGTGTGACAATGAATATTACTTTTCAGATTAGAACGTACAATAGCATACATTATCTGTTTAGTCTTCATGGTCAACCAAGACGGTCTTACCATTTTCCTTGTCCAATTAAACTTTAGACAAACTTTTTCCTGACTCTAAGCCCTGACCTCCCATCTCTTAAAGCATTTACTTCAGAAAAATCTGTCAGTTCTTTCTTTGCTCCTTTGACAGGTCAATCTTTTTAAAAGCTTCTTGCCAATTTTAGGGAACAAGAAGGTCTTTCTCAAGGACCTGGGAGCCATTCATTGGAAATGTAATCTTGGAGGACAAGGATGCCCCTATGACTAAGTTTCCCCGATAAGGCAGGAGCCTAACTTTGGCAGGCACCTTGCTCCAAGCTAACTACCTCAGATCATGAGAAAGTTTACTTTTTCTTTCAGTGAAGCAAATTAGCAAACACAGACGGCCTGGAATTTGCCCTCATGTTTGCTCTTAAAAGCTCTCCAGTTCTTGGTTTCAGCAGTTAAGCTCAAACTGTGTTCTGGCCTCTCTTCCTTATTGGAATAGTCTTCAGTAGAGTCTTCTTTGCCTATTAGACAATCTTTGTCTCAACACCATCAAAGTTTCAAGAGATGTCATACCTCATTGTGCAAGTGAGGAAAACATGCCAACAAGAGAAGTAAAGTAGCTAAGAAATTTGAGAGCACCCAGAGTGGATACTAGTAAAGTGTTTGAGTTATCTTTGAATGGCCACATGCTGAGCTGCTATAAAGAAGTTGAGATTAACTGAAGCAGTTGTGTTATGCCGATGAGAGTTCTGAAAGTTCAGTGGCTGCTCTGTGGCTTCTTCACCCACAAAATGAGAACAGTAATAGTACCCAATTACAGGGTTGTTGTGAAGATGAAATGAGTTAGCACATGAGAAATAGCCATTCCTGGTACACAGAGAGTGCTGTTCTTATGAATAGCATCACAATTATTACCAAGGAAGAGCACCGATTCTAGATTCAGAATAGACTGGGAACCAATGCCAGCTGCATCACTTACTGAGTGAATTATGCAATTAATTTGTGTCCTTATAGATTGTTCAAAGGTTTAAATTGAGTAGTACATGCAAAACAAATCATTTACATTGGTCCTGTGGTGAGCAGAATTCTAAAATGGCCTTTAAGGTTGCTAGTACCAACTTATTCATTTAAACACTAATATAAAACCTGTAACCTGTAATCTATAACCCTTTATAGGCACTGCTTATAAAGGAATTTTGTAAATGCAATTAAAATCCCAAATCAGTTAACCTTAAAATACAAAGATAGCTGCAAAGGTATACTCTAATCACTCATGCCTTTTAGAAGCAAAAATTTCCTTGGCTGGTCAAAGAAGAGAAAGAAAAATTCCAAAAGTGAGAAAAATTCAGTGTGCAGTTGATGTCTGAAGTTGTAGGGGGCCACACGGAAGGACCTGAGAGCAGCCTCCTGGGGCTGAGGGTGTATGCCTGTGTGCGTGCTAAGCCGTTTCAGTCATGTCCAACTCTTTGCAACCTTATGTACTGTAGATTGCCAGGCTCCTCTGTCCATGGGATTCTCCAGGCAAGAATACTGGAGTGGGTTGCCATGCCTTCCTCCAGGGATCTTCGCAATCCAGGGATCAATGCACATTTCTTATGTCTCCTGCATTGGCAGGCGGGTTCTTTACCACTAGTGAGCAGCAAAAACCATTCCTACATCTCAGAGAACCTACGCTCCAGAGAACTGAGTTCTCCCAACAACCCTCATGAGAGTACAAGTAGGCTTTTCCCCACATCCTACAGATGAGAGCACCACTTGGCCTATATCTTCATTGCAGCCTGTAAGACTGTAAGAAGGTAGCCAAGCCTGCCCCAACTTCTGATCTACAGAACCATGAGATAATAAATGAGAGTCATATTAAGCCACTACATTTGCGTTCATTTGTTATGCATAAGTAGAAAACTAACACAGTCCATTAGTTACATGGGAAGTTTCTTTTTTTACCCCAAACCTCTTTAACCACTGTCAAACTCAAATCAAAGGCAGATCCAGGGGCAGCCATGTAACACACTCTTTCCGGGTGCCAATATCCCCTGACCCAAGGTCAAAGTATTACACTATTCCCCAAAAGATACCCTGGCCACTCAAGCCGATGTCCTGGTTAAAAGTCTAGGGCAGCCTCCAGAGTCCCTTTGAACATATACTTGCTTTTCAAGCCTCAGCACCAGTGTACTAAAGAGATCAGACTGTTTTCAAAATTAAGAATCTCAGGCAAGTCCATTTGTCCCTTTTTATTGACATTTCTGACCTTGCTGGAAAAACGTGTTATATTCTGTTATAAAAATTATCAGAGAGTGCAGCTTGCTGAGTGATGTTTTATATTAAAGGACAGAACATTCAATGCCACTCTCCTTGAAGGAGTCCTACTGCCACTAAAAATCTCTAGGATCTTGGTGAGACTTTTTTCCCCCCTAATGTCAAGCAAGTCCTCTTTGTTAAGTGGGCCTCAATGTTAGCAAGTAGGTGGAACCATAGTGTGACATTTTCTTGATTGAATCTCTCCAGCAAGTTTAAGTACAGTTTTAAATCTAAAAGAAAGGCTTAGGCCTTATAAGAAAAAAAAATTATTTTCTAAAAGTTCTTGGTGATTATCAAGGATACTTGTGAACACTGAGTTTGTTTAGATGTTGCTTCTTTTGACAAGTCTCAAAACAAAACCCCAAATCAAATTAGGATCAAATAAACATAAGTCCTCTGGGCTCTACATTATCCTATTCAGATGTCTTCAGATAGAAAACTTGTTCTGTTTAGGATAACCCTACTATATATCTACCCTAATCTACAGTGAAAGAGTGTCCATGTTGGCCAGTATTCATTCAGACTTTAATTAAGTGTTTACTGATATATGTTAGGGACAATGACAGATGCTGGAGATGCAAGTTTGAAGGAGATATAATCCATATGTTGAAATAGAAAAGGCAGATATTAACCTGTATAAGGAAATCAAGCTACCCTTTCATCCTTTCCTATGAATGGATCAAAATTAAAAGCTGATGGGATTCCCTCATGGCTCAGATGGTTAAAAAAAATAATAATAATTAATTAAAAGCTGTTTTGTGTTTTACAATAAGATAGTTGGACAACTGAGGGTCAACTCCTACTGGCCTAACTACTAGCTATGTAACCTTGGACAGATCATTTAAGTTCTCCAAACCCCACTTCCGTCATCTATAAAATGGTGGGGGGATATAATGATAATAAGATAATGAAAGTATTGTGTTGATGCAAGGAGATGATCCATGTAAAACACTTAGCACAGTGCCAGGTCCATAGCAAACAAGGGGTGATGATGATTACCATTATTATAATGATGATGATAATAAAAGGCCTTACTTGGCACATACTAGTACTAGGAAGATGGATTTTTCTGTATGATTAGTGAAACAGCTAAAGCTCTGGCTCCCATGAGCTGTGGCTTTTCTAATTTGTCCCTGTAGATTGCTTGTCAGCACAGGGCAGGAGGTCTCAGTCTTCCTGCAGGGATGTCATTCCCACCTGGAGAGGTTTAGGGTAATAAGGCATGAGACCTGTGAGAAGACATGTTCAGTTTGGGAAGCTTCCCAGAAAAGGACAATTTTCTAGGTGGACTAGAAGAGAAGAACCAGTGTTGACAAAATGTTCTGATCCATGCAGAGGTAGTTGGAATGGCTAGATCGTGTGTGAGAGAAAGGAAACAGTAAAAGTGGAGACCACTAAAGTAAGGAGAATCTTGTGAAAAATGTCCTGTACCATGTCAGGGCGTTGAATGCTGAAGCATATTGTGTGGGGTTGTGGTATGTTCAAGTCTACACTTTTAAAAAGGTCACCCCTAGCAACCATGAGGTTGGATTTATAGAAAGGCAAAATGAGAGGCTGGGATCTCAGAAGGCTTTTATGCTGGAGAGGAAGGAAGGGGGTGGTTATGAAAACAGTCATTATGATGTGGACTGTGGCACAGAACCATAAAGGAATATGACATAGTGTAGTATGGACCCTACATGTATAGTAGACCATGACCCCTGTAAAGTAAAAAGCCCCACAGTGTCTTGCTGATGCGACAGTAGGAGTTAACTGCTCTCTACTTTTTGAGCCATCTTTGCCCCTTCTGATGTGAAAATCTGAGTTTCCAGTTACTCTCATGACTTAGCCTCCATCTTGTAATCTCTTGGTCCATGTTAAGCCTTAGTCTAACTGCATACTTTGTGCAAATCTCCAAGACCTAAAGAGTTTTTTCAAAGGCATAAAAGGTAACTAATTTTACACAAACCACATTTCCACTTCTTCATAGCCTGCCTTCCTCTGGAGAGAAAGAAACCAAGTTTGGGATAATTAGGATGTGGGGAATGGTACTATCCCAGTAACTGCTAGCAACTAGGGTTATGACTCTATTACCACTTCCTGTGCAGGGAAGATATTTTCATTTTAAGGGCTGCAAATTCCCTATTAAACCAAAAAAATATGAATTAATTCACCTGCAGCATTTTCTGTTGTTGATTTTCTCTTTTGATCCCCTTATCTTCCTAGTGATTCTGAACTGAATTCAAATCAATACCTTACACCTTTGCAATGAACAACATTTAAATAAATTTCTGGTTTGAAAATTGTCTTACTGATTAATTTTCATCTTTAAAAGATATTACCAATGTTGTATTTGCATTTAGTTAAAGAAACCAGGGCTTCCCAGGTGGCTCAGGGGTAAAGAAACTGCCTGCCAATGCAGGAAACATAAGAGATGCAGGTTCATTCCCTGAGTTGGGAAGATCCCCTGGAGAAGGGCATGGCAACCCACTCCAGTATTCTTGCCTGGAGAATCCCATGGACAGAGGAGCCTAGCAGGCTATAATCCATGGGGTAACAAACAGTCGGACACAACTGAAGTGACTTAGCATGCATGCAAAGAAATGAAATTACTCCCACTCACAATACCTATACCTAGGTGAAGAATGCACAATTGGCAAAAGTTATAATGATTTACTCTTTGGTTGATTTATTGATTCTGCTTTTCAGATCTGATAATAGAGAGTAGCTTTTATTATTATTATTATGCTTTTATATTTCAAAACAAGATATATCCTGAAAATCACTATGAAAACTAAAGTGCGCTCATTTTTAAGTCACAAATGAGCTGAAATTGATAAAATAGATTTTTTTGTTTTTACTTCTAAGTCTGTGCAAGAAACTACTAGCAATTCAACAGGCATGAGAGTAATAAATATTTCTTGATTACAAACATTTTACCAGACTCCAGAAGATTGTCCATTACTTTTTTTTTTAATTTTATTTTATTTTTAAACTTTACATAATTGTATTAGTTTTGCCAAATATCAAAATGAATCCACCACAGGTATACATGTGTTCCCCATCCTGTACCCTCCTCCCTCCTCCCTCCCCATACCATCCCTCTGGGTCGTCCCAGTGCTCTAGCCCCAAGCATCCAGTATCGTGCATTGAACCTGGACTGGCATCTCGTTTCATACATGATATTTTACATGTTTCAATGCCATTCTCCCAAATCCTCCCACCCTCTCCCTCTCCCACAGAGTCCATAAGCTG
>NW_011494708.1:4818653-4850553 GCF_000754665.1 Bison bison bison | reverse complement strand
TTGGTGTTTTTCCTTCTGGCTTACTTCACTCTGTATAATAGGCTCCAGTTTCATCCACCTCATTAGAACTGATTCAAATGTATTCTTTTTAATGGCTGAGTAATACTCCATTGTGTATATGTACCACTGCTTTCTTATCCATTCATCTGCTGATGGACATCTAGGTTGCTTCCATGTCCTGGCTATTATAAACAGTGCTGCGATGAACATTGGGGTACACATGTCTCTTTCCCTTCTGGTTTCCTCAGTGTGTATGCCCAGCAGTGGGATTGCTGGATCATAAGGCAGTTCTATTTCCAGTTTTTTAAGGAATCTCCACACTGTTCTCCATAGTGGCTGTACTAGTCATGATTTCCTATGCCTGGACTTGAAGAAAAATTTACATTTGAACAAAAGAGGTTCTAGCATCTGTTCTAACATATATTTTTGATGTCACCAATTTGTTCCATATTTCAATCTCCCCATCAATATTTGGTATGCTTAAAAGTTGATCTTTAATCAACATGATTATATAATTTAATGACATAGGAAATTGCCCATTAAAGTTAATTTCAAAATAAAAGCAAAATGAAGAGAGATAACTATTTAAATAAATGTATTGACTTCTTTAAAATCTCAGCTAAAATGTATATTCATCAAGGTCAGTATCCACACCTATTTGTTTCTTGTTTCTCTGATTCCCTTTTGTCATATTTCTATAAATAGCGCTCCATAAATTTTAATTAAGTAATTGTAGTCATGCCGCAGGTTGACATTCATGTCCCACACTCAGCTAGAACATACAACAGTGAATCAGGACAGAGCCTCTGCCACAACCACAAGAAACAAGTAGCAGCCCAAAAATCTAGACTCTAGATGTTAGTCATCTAATGAGACACATAACTTTCAGCAATTTCTATTCCATTTTCTTCACATGGAATTTTTTTGTCCACTACGACCTCACAACAACATTTTTTGTACAAATATGCTATTTTATCTAAGCAGAGACTATGATAGATTACAATAGCTCTTTGGTCAAATATTAAAAACATAGGGAAACTTGGGAAGATAGTCTTTTGGTTTCCCCAACCCAGAGTGCTTAAGCTGATTTTAGGCAATTAGCTATCAAGGCTGAATTTTCTTCCTGCCATTTGTTTTGTTTTCTCTGGAGGAACCAATCCATCTACTGCTCCTACAAATATTCCTGAGGCATCTACTATTGGCCAGGCCCTATGCCAAATGGGAAAGTAAATAACAAATACAGTCCCTGACCTCAGGTAATTTATAATCAGGTAGAGAAAATCTGTAACCGCTTAAAGTATTACATTAGTTTCTGACTGCAGTTCCCTGTGAATATGACCTGACAGGAGGCTGTGAGGTGAAGCTCAAAGGAAATCATGTGTGTAAAATGATAAGTTTAAAGCCTGGGACAATTCAAGTACCCCCACCAGCCCTTGCATAAGATCATGGAATCAGGGCCCCTGGGTACAGACACTGGGAGTGCTGAAAGAGCCTCTTTCCTGAGAGATGAGTGGAAATGGTACTATTATGGGTGAATGAGAATGCAATGGAACCTGGAAAGAAGAGGTACTGAAGATATTATTTTCCATGTGGAGCTTTTGAGAGGATAAAGCTAAAGCCAAAATAATTTTCTTTCCTTGAATATCAACTGTTAAATACCAATTCTTCTTTTATGTACATTCTTCATTTTCTTGGCACTTGCCTGCCTTTCTAAGGTAGTTTTATAAGCCCTTCGCTGAATGACTTCAGTAGTTACTGTGCACTAGCACTACCATGCCAAGAAGTGTGCAGAAGGCACCCTGCTGAGCCCTCCAAGGAAGAGCTGCTCTGCCCGGAGAAGGAGGGTGGGGTGGCCTTACCGTGGGACTGCAGGCATGTAACACAGCACATGGGCTTGGACCAATGCAATTCTCTGCCAAATTTCTAGTCACTGGGATATTACTCTTCCAAAACCTGCAGGTCATCCTGGATCTCCTCTCTCTCTCTCTGTCTCTCTCTCTCTCTCTCTTTCCCTCGATTCTTCTGTTTCATCAACAATCAAGTACTTAAGATTCTGCCTTCTAAATACTTCTCAAAATGGCCTCTCCTCTCTACCTGACTCCATTGGACTTCGGCTGTGGCTTCCTTCTTTACTTTGTTGCCTTCAGCCCTTCAGCTCCTTAACGTGTTTTACAAAGTCCTTTACAACCTGTCTCTTACCTAACTCTCCTGCCACATATTCCACAGTGCAGTCTGCACTTTTTCCTCCAGCACACATGCTGGTCCTTGGTCTAGGATGCTCTCTCCAAACTCATGTTTCTCCTTTGAGGAAATATAATGACATTATCTCCACATATGGTGACTAACTTGTCCAGATTTATATGGGAATTGCTAGGGTTTACACTGGAAGTCCCATATCCCAGGAAATTCTGCTCAATAGCCCCCTTCCCTGGTGGCTCAGATCGTAAAGCGTCAGCCTACAATGCGGGAGACTCGGGTTCAATCCCTGGGTTGAGAAGATCTCCTAGAAAAGGAAATGGCAACCCACTCCAGTATTCTTGCCTGGAAAATCCCGGAGGAATCTGGTAGGCTATAGTCCATGGGATCGCAAAGAGTCAGACACAGCTGAGCGACTTCACTTCACCCCCCTTCTCTAAGCTTTCCTCTCCCCTCAGGTCAGTACATCTTTGTGCTCCCATAGTGCAGGCATGCTGTCCTCACCACGCTGTAGTCTAATTATAGATTTATTTATCTTGACTCACCCTTTGACTCTAAGCTCCTTGAGGGCATATTTATTTTCTTCTTTGAATGCAATAAGCACTTAGTAGGCGGAGCCTGGCAGGCTGCCGTCTATGGGGTCACACAGAGTCGGACACGTCCGACTGAAGCGACTTAGCAGCAGCAGCAGCAGCAGCAGAAAGAGAAGGAAGGAGAGAAAGACGGAACAAAAGAAAGAACACAAGACTGAAGTTATGTTATAGTAAATCTCGTTGAACTCCAGCTGACAAAGACATCAAAGACTTCTCCATCACCATGCTTTTTAAACACGGAATATCTGTTGACTTAGTTTTTCTTCCTAAGTGCACTTCTTTCTACAACGCATGGGGACTTCCCTGGAGGAACAATGGTTAAGACTCCATGCTTCCATTGCAAGTGCTGCAGGCTCAATGTCTGGTCAGGGAGCTTAAAATATCAGGTGCTACATGGTGAAGCCAATAATAATAATAATGAAAAATAAAGAAAATTTTTTTAAAAAATTAAGAAAACATTCATGGGAGTAGAGAGCAGTATACTACTCAATAGGATATCTTTTCCAGGAATATACTGACTGGGGACTAAGAATAAATGCTAAAAAGCTGCTGTAACAAATAAGTACCAACACTTCAATAGTGGGACATAATAGAAGTTTAGTTTTCATTTAGATAAAGTTGAATTTAGAAAGCAAGTGCTCTTCTACAGCAGACACCTCTCCTCCATGTGGTCAGAGTCCCAGGCTCTTTGGGGCTAATATCTCTGCCATTCCCTTGAATTTAGAGTCCTCTAAGCCTAGACAACACAGAAAAATAGCCTAGAGGATAGATTATGGGAGGCTACATAGGTCAGTCCTGATGAGGTTTGTGCATATCACTTCCCTCTCAAGCCATTGGCTAAAACTTGGCCCATAGCCACAACTATCTGCATAGAAGCTGGGAAAGGCAACCTGTGTGCCCAAGAAGTAGCAAAAACAGGTTTGATGAATGACTACTCAGCTTCTGCCACTTCACTGAAACGAAATGTACTCCTACTAGCTGGGCAAACTTGAAGAAGGAAGTTAGTCTCTCTCAGACCCAGTTTTCTTACCAGTAAAATGGGAATAATAATGGTGCTTAACTCGAGGTTGTGAGATGAGGCTCAGATGAGGTAATAGATGTAAAATGATAAGCAAAGCCTGACATAGTCTATGTGCTTCATAAATGTGCATTAATTATGATTATGATTATTACCTACTGCTATTACTATTATTACTGGTATTACCACTACCACTTTATGCCAAGGACATTTTGAGCAAGAAGTTATCATTAAAACTGTTTTCTGGAGCCCATAAAAATTTTCTTCTGGAGCCATAGCTGCCTTCACACAATCTGTCATTTCCTCCATCAATCCCAGCCTCAGGTCTTCCAACTGCCCTTATTAATCCTAAGCCACTAGGAGGAGAGAAGCAGAGAGTTTAGTTCTTTGACCACATATATACTAAATATCAAGCTTTACAAGTGGCAGTATTATCCATCATCAGACAATGATAAACTATAATGAAATACAATTTCACTGGTACTCAACCATGTATTTTATGAAGCAGCATAAAGTTTTACCATTAGCCTCAAAACACCTATGATTCCTTTTGTTCTATTTTCCTGGGCACCTTCAACAAAAACAACTATTGATTTTGAGTTGTCTGAAGTACACTCTGTAAAAAATTACCCTCAGTCCGTGGCTTTCTTTTTACTACACTCCGATAATGAGGGAAAATAGGATAGCAGAGAAATACACATCCAAGAGAGTTGCATGGAATCTTACGGTTAATGGCAACCTCCATTTTAATTGTGCTCAAACCTGAATCTAGAAACCAAAATCCTAGCACTGCAGATCTGTCTCGAATAGAAACCTACATTCTTTTTAATACCAAACTGAGTCAAAACAGAGACAATAGAGAAGTATTATTTCAATTTCACAAAAGACTCTTCTCTTCATAGGTTTTTAAATGACCCATTATCATATTTGATCCTCACAACACCCCATGATGGAGATAACATGTTCCATGTTTAATAAAATAAAGTTTTGAAGTTAGTTAAGAGGTTGCTCAAGGTGATAAAGAAGTACTATCCTGGTAATAAGAACCCAATTCTTCTGTTCTAATTCTTGGACCATCATTCATTCCTCATTGTGGAATTCTTTAAAAAGTCAGGAGGATTTAATTCTGCAATGGATGCAAGGATAAGGTGTGAGTTCCAAGAGTGAAGCCCTTAGAACTGAAGTCACACAACACCTGAACCAGATCGTACTTACTCCAGCCGCCAAAAGGAACACGGGCAGCCATGAAGTCTCCTGCATCCTTAGAGGAGAAAGATGCATCTCTCCCAGCTTTATTTGGGGTCATGGACTTTGGACTATATTGAGGTTGTGATGTGTTTTTCACAGTTCTTGGGTTCTTTGTCTCTCCCCCTAAGCCCACATATTTCCAAGCTTGGCTCCTTTGACATACACTCTTCTACTTAGGTGCATCCTGGTTTTTGATAGTGCATGATAAGAATTCCACAATGAGGAATAAGTGATGCTCCAGGAATTAGAACAGAAAAATTGGATTCTTGTCACCAGCATACTACTTCCTTACTACCTTAGGCAGTAGACACAGTGGCTTGTATGAAAGGAAGCTTTTCAAACAGTGGCGGTTTATTTCTTTTCCTTGCTTATTTCCCCAAAATGCCTGCAGAAAAGAAAGATACTCAGCATCTGAGCGGCTGTGGACAATTCACAAGGACATGCTTATTTCTTCCTAAATGATGGGAATTTATTTTCAGATTATAATTTAAAACACAGAGCTGACCCCAAACCATTATCCCAGTTACTTACTAATCCTCCCTAGCTTGTGTATTTCATGACTGTGTGCAATTTCTTTTGTTTTATTATGTTGCGTTTTACCACCCGCTCCCCCCGACTGCTCTGCTCAAGCTTGATGTAAGGTATGTAGGTGGGGGTGGTGGGTACACATGGAGACATCTGCACTGCATCTGTCTCACCACAGCACTGTCACCTATGAGCAGAGATCCTTCTACAGAGGCACTAAAACCACCTCCAGGAGACACAGATGCTCCATAGCTTCCTAGAATCATTTGGAAACAAAGTTGCCTGTGTACACCCATAATTGTCAAACTCATTTGTAGCCTCTGCATTGCCACCACCAACCCCCACTGCCTTCTCTTACCCTAAATTGTTCCCTGAAAATGTAAGTTCCTCCCAAGCATGTGTTACCCAAAGAATAAATGCAATCATCTTACAGAAGCATTTACGCAGGAAGACAATAATAAAGAATGACTAGAAGAAACTGGTGGCAAGTCAAAAGCTAGTAGCAGCTGATAGCTTTTGTACAACCTGTCTCAGGCAATTTGGTAAGGGTGATTTCAACCCACCCACGGGAGACACCCAGCCGGTTAATCGTCTGCCCCAATCTGCATCAGATCTTTCCAGCAACGGCCTCCTCCCCCAAGTCATCAAAATGAAAAGGCAAGTTAGTACACCTTCGCCATTAGCTGTTCACTGCAGTGCCGTCTTGTTTCACCTGAACTTTGTCATTTGGAGGCTAATGTTAGATAAAAAAGATAAAAGGCTGCTTTACATTTTATCTAGCCTGTTTTTGGAGTTTGAAAGGCTTCTGTTCTTCAACAAAGCCCTCAGTAGCTTGGCAAATGTGACAAGTGTGATTAGGCTGGAACGTCATTTTAACAGTCAAACTCAAGGTAGTGCGAGTTTCACAGGACAATGAGAACTATCGCTAGAGCCCTTCCTCCATCACCAGGTCCTGGCAGAGAGCTGAGTGCTACTCCAATATGCATTCCCATCAACACACAGCACAGAGGTCTTCAGGGCACAGTGAACGCCTTTCCAATTGAATTGAATGCAAAGGAGTTTATATTGAAATAGCCAAAGGATCCTTTTCCTCTCAAAAAGGTCTCCTGGTGGGTGATTTTCATTTTAAGGTCTCCTGGTGGGTGATTTTCATTTTCTCCTTGGCCTTTTCTACATTTTTTTCAGGTTCTCTGACACAAACATTTATTACTTTCATAATCACTTACTTGAAAATCAGTTGTATAAAAATGAAGACTCCTGAGACCCTGCCTCCAAGAGGGTAAATTTCTATTCTGAAAAATACATAAAATGCAGGTTTTGCTGTGATCCCTACAACCTTAGATTTATGAAATGATCATCAGCATAGAGAGAGGGAAATGGTGTCCTGGACCAAATCCTATACATCTCTGTAGCTCCCAGGACACAGTGATATATTAAAACCGTATATGTACATCAGGTACCTCATATACATACGTGCAGTACACATGTGTGCAAAAGCTCTGACTAAAGCTTCACAGTTTCAGCTTAAGCATTTAGGTAACATTTATTTCCTGCTGGAAAGGGAATCTAACCCCTAGTTTCTGGGAAGTATGTCACCTTTCTGTGGCCACAGAACCAAATATGTCTTAATAAGAGTCCTCACAGCATAACTGATGAAGCCTCAGTTTTCCTTCACCCCCAAAACTTTAGTGTCTTTTTTTTTACCAAACTGAAAGGGTCAGGGTTGTTGTCACCATCTGAAAGGATTCAAGTCTGCTTGAGTAAGCTTTCACTGCACTAGAGAGCTTCTGGGGGCTCCACAGTCAAGGAGAATACATGTACCTCGAATTCAGTGGAGAGAAGGGTACTGGTCCATCCACCACTCAGTCTGGACAGTGGCAGAGATGCTGCCTGCCTTTTCTCTAAAGTTGCCAAGATTTTTTCCAGTTCTCTTTTGATTGGAAACAAAACTTGGAGAGAAATTCACACCGCCATCCTTTCTCTTACTGAATTGATAGCTTTGTTCTTGCCCCTGCTGTTCATCAAAGGCTCCTCCAGAAACCCAGAGTGGTACCTGGCTCTAACTAGTTTTCTTGGGAAAGCAGGGTGTAGAGGTCAGTGGAGGGCACTGGGGTCTTGACTCAGGTAAAGCACGAAGGTGGGGAAAGAACCCAGGCTGAGGGGACTCAGGGGCTCACCGCATCCAACCCTCTTTCCCTCTCCCAGATCAGCTTCTTTCTAGGCATCAGCTGTGTTTTCTTCAAACTCCAGTAAGAAAGCTTGGTGGCTTTGCTCCTGGAAGTTCTTATCTCAGATGCTTTACACCTCACAACTGGGATTAAAACTTCAGTTTGAAAATCTAGGGAAGGCTTCTGACCTGGTTGAGGTTGTTGTGAGATTAGGATTCCAAAGCAACACTACATTCATTATCTCACTTGAACACTACCAGAATCCTATTTAAAAATATTATTGCATGCATGCTCAGTCACTCAGTCATGTCTGACTCTTTGAGACCCCATGGAATATAGCCCACCAGGCTCCTCTATCCACGGGATTTTCCAGACAAGAATACTGGAGCAGGTTGCCATCTCCTCCTTCAGGGGATCTTCCCGGACCCAGGGATCAAACTCATGTCTCTTGCATCTCCTGCATTGGCAGGTGGATTCTTTACCATTGCATCACCTGAGAAGCCCACAAGTATTATTATGTGTTTCAAAATGAGGAAACTGAGGCTAAACAGACTTTCCCAGTGTCTTGCAATTCAAGAGTGAGAGCAGAGAAGCCCCTGCAGTAGAAAATAAAAATAGAGGGCAATAATAAATATGATGTAATAGTTAAAATCAATATATTGTTTTACTGAAACCATAATAAGCATCTTTTATGCATTACCTCATTATCCTTTCAGCAACTGAATGGTGACGTTTCTGTTATTATCTTCATTCTACAGAAGAGAAAACCAAGAGATAAGGGGGTTTAATAACTTGCGTAAAGACACATGGTAAGGGAAAAAGACCTAGTCACATGTGCGCTCTGAGCCACTAGTCTACATGGCCCCGTGCCTAAGAATCTGTTAATCTATTAGCATGCAAAAGTCCACTTTATGAAACAACAAGGATAGATGATATATAATTCATTGAGAAATTGTACAGGATACACCATGAGTTCTACAGGAATTCAGAACAGGAAGAAATTAAATCCATGGGACCTAAAGTAGTCAGGAAAGATGTGATCAAAGTTCTAGACTCCAAAGGATATGGGCAGTTATTTGAACAAAATGTCGGAGTGATAGCATTTAGGGAAAGAGGGCAGCATTAAGAATGGAATGCAGTCAGAAATAACTTTGGTATTTTTGAGGATGGAAAGAAGAAAATGAGTAGACTGGAAAAGCCAGTCTCTGGATCTTTTTTTCCCATTACTTCATGTTATTATCATTACTATTTTTTTTAACAACATGGAGCCCTCCTTCAGAATCTGATGAAGGCTATGGGCTATATTTCCTCATTAAAATGTGCATACACTCTGATATCACTTACATGTAGAATCTAAAAAAATGCAGCAAACAAGTGAATATAACAAAAAAGAAGCAGACTCCTACAAACTAGTTGTTACCAATGGGAAGGGAGGGAGGGAAAATACAGGGGTGAGGAATGGGAAGTATAAACTGCTGGGTGTAAAATAGACTACAAGGATGCCTCGTTGTACAACACAAAGAACACAGCCAATATTTGTGGATAAAATGATTAAAATGGTAAATGTTATGTTATGTATATATACCTTACCAGCATAAAAAGAAGAGACAAAAAAAGCTATCCCAAAAATAAAATGAAATAATATTCAGCATTCTTAAAAGGAAAAAAATGTACATCACCTTAAAAATTGTATCATGCGTAAACACTATGATTGACCCTCCCCAATATAGAATTTCCTTCCCCAACCAAGCCCATGGCACCCCACTCCAGTATTCTTGCCTTGAAAATCCAATGGACGGAAGAGCCTGGTAGGCTGCAGACATGGGGTCGAAAAGAGTCGGACACGACTGAGCGACTTCACTTTCACTTTTCACTTTCATGCATTGGAGAAGGAAATGGCAACCCACTCAAGTGTTCTTGCCTGGAGAATCTCAGGGATGGGGGAGCCTGGTGGGCCGCCGTCTATGGGGTAGAACAGAGTCAGACACGACTGAAGCAACTTAGCAGCTTAGCAGCAACCAAGCCCATCCATGAAAGTTTGCTGCAGAACTCCTGCACTACAATGTCCTAGGTTGGATTGTTTTCTAAATTAAACAGAACCAGGTACTACCAGTCTACATGAGGACGACTCAGAACTGGAAAAACTGGATTCTATGTCCTGGTAATTTCAGCCTCAGTCTAGGTTCTCAACTTCTATGTCCTGAAGTACTCTGCTTCCTCATTTGGAAAATATTTATGGAACACCAAGGACTTACCCGGTGGCTCAGAGGGTAAAGAATGCTCCTGCAATGCAAGAGACCTGGGTTTGATCCCTGTGTCAGGAAGATCCCCTGGAGGAGGGAATGGTGACCCACTCCAGTATTCTTGCCTGGAGAATCCCATGGACAGAGGAGACTGATGGGCTATAGTCCACGGAATCGCAAAGAATCAGGCATGACTGAGGGACTAAGTACAAGGAACTGTGAGGCTTCCCAGGTGGCATTGGTGGTAAGAACCTGCCTGCCAGTGCAGGAGATACAAGAGATGTGGATTCAGTCCCTGGGTCAGGAAGATCCCCTGGAGAAAGAAATGGTAACCCTCTCTAGTGTTCTTGCCTGGAGAATCCCAAGGACAGAGGAGCCTGGCGGGCTACAGTCCATGGTATCTCAAAGAGTCAGACACGACTGGGTGACTTAGCACACACTCACTTGAGTCCCTGCTAGGGAGGCTCATGCTGGGCTCTGGCAGGACCCAGTCTCCAAAGAACTCATGTCTTGGTTCTCACCCTGACATTTCTGTCCATCATCTAACCTTACCTTTCTCATTTCTACATAGGTGGAATGATGCTTTGTCATTTGAAAGGGTTCAGAGTATATACTCAGAGAAGGCAATGGCACCCCACTCCAGTACTCTTGCCTGGAAAATCCCATGGACGGAGGAGCCTGGTGGGCTGCAGTCCATGGGGTCGAGAAAAGTCGGACACAACTGAGTGACTTCACTTTCTCTTTTCACTTTCATGCACTAGAGAAGGAAGTGGCAACCCACTCCAGTGTTCTTGCCTGGAGAATCCCATGGATGGGGAAGCCTGGTGGGCTGCCGTCTATGGGGTCACACGGAGTCGGACACGACTGAAGCGAATTAGCAGTAGCAGCAGCAGCAGTGAATATACAGATATACTAAAGAGTATACTTATATACTCCATTATCCTAATACCTACATACTTGATTCACTTCACATTTGCCTGCTGAACAAATCCTTTCTGGATCATTTCACTCTTACCTCCATGTTTTCTAAAATTCAACTCTGTTTATATGTGGGTACTATTGACATATATGGAAAGTCATGTGGCCTATCAGAAGCCAGGCACCTTCAAAGCTGGAAAGTTAAAAACTTGACTCAACCACTTCCTAGCTGGAAGATCCTGGGGAAAATGGAACTCACTAGCCTTGGTTTCTGAACCTGATAAATGGGAGTAATAATCTACATTTCACAGTTATTATTTTGAAAAGAAGTAATCGATATCAGGTGTTTAGCATTTAGTTGCTATTATTCTTTAGTTGCCAAGTTATGTCTGATTCTTTGCCATCCCATGGACTGTAACCTGCCAGTCTCCTCTGTCCATGGGATTTCCTAGGCAAGAATACTAGATGGGTTGCCATTTCCTTCTCCTGGAGATCTTCCTGACCCAGGGATTAAATCTGCATCTCCTGTATTAGCAGGTGGATTCTTTACCACTGAGCCTTAGGGAAGCCCTCGGCATTTAGTAGCTGTTCAGAAAATTATATAGTATATGTATTTTTTCATTTCTTCCAACATGTCTATTGCTTTTACATTTTAAACTGTTGGAGAGCAAAACATATCAACAAAAGTGCTAGAATCACATGCATCATTTAATCCTGGGCAAGGGATGGAATTTCTTGTGGCAACATTAAAGAATCAGTTAGTGCTTTCTTCATATAACTCAAAGTTTGGCATTACTCCTGACTTTCAAATATTAGCTAGTGTTGCCCAAATCCAGTTTCAGCTTCAAATGTGATACATGTCCTAATTATTTGGCTAACTGTGTAATAACAGACACTTTACTTTAAAGCATCAGTTGTGAATCCTTATGTTGCTAAGGATATATTTCAGTGCCAGAGGACCTTGTTAGATCATTTCTTATAATCAATTAGTTGGCATATAGGCAAGACTATAAATTCTTTAACTGTCCTCTCCCTATAGGTTTTGATAATTTTCTTTCTTCTTTTTATTGAAGATAAAACACCCAAGAAACACCCTAAGCAGTTGCCATCACATTTCAGATAGTTTAAAAGTTTTATCCTTTTCTGACTCAGCTTCTCATCGAACAGAAAGCAGGGGTCCACTGCAACCCCTCCCTGCCTCACAGCAGAAAAACAAGCCCACTCTGGGCTCCCTGAGGATCCTGGACAAAAGCACACAGCGCTTTGGCAAGTTACTGTGAATGCAAAGCACCACCATTAAAGGAACTATTTGAAACTAAATTGATTCTTTGTTCTTTCGCCAATTGGCTAATCCTCCTCTTGAGACGCAGTTCCATTTCAGAAATCTAAAAACACAGCTCTCGGATTGAGACTTAAAAGAGGCGAGGGATGTGCTGACATAGACATTAAGTAGGATTGAGCCGCCCAGCAGCTGCATCCTGATGAGCTCGTTCAGGATTTCCCCAGACTCCGCACTCCTGGAGCAGAAGAGAGAGAAGAGAAGGGAAAGTGAGAGGAAGGTCTGGGTGTCTGAGTCTGTGTTGGTGCTGCCCAGAGTGGCCCGTACCCTGCACCCCACCCACTAAATTCCAGCAGTGACCTTTTCCTCTGCTGGACACTTTTTAAACAGTTCCTGACTTTCATGAGAAAACTCTGGTGTCCTGGTCTCCATCTTCACAATATGGTCCCGGGGAGAATCCTTAGGTGTAAGCAGCAAAACCGTTCAATCTGCCACATGTAGTTTGCATTGCATTTCTTTTAAGGGAGGATCAGGGGGTAGGGGAAAGGGGAAACAGAAAAATGGGGGGAAGGGAGGGTGGACTAATCTAGGAAAGCAAGGGTGTGGCCAGAACCTCATGGAGATCTCTCTGAGATCTTCTGAGTATTTATAACAACTTTCTCTTCTTTATTTTTAAGCTTTTGCATTATTTCATTATTACATAGTGTCTGTTCAATGCACAAATGTAGAAAGACAAAATAGAAAAAAAAAATCATAATCCCCAAATTCTTTCATCCTTCCAGTCATTTGTATGCATATATATGTATATACGGGCTTCCCAGGCAGTGTTAGTGGTGCCAGTGCAGGAGACATAAGAGACCTGGATTCAATCCCTGGGTCTGGAAGATCCCCTGGAGGAGGGCGCGACTACCCACTCCAGTATTCTTGCCTGGAGAATCCCATAGACAGAGGAGCCTGATGGACTACGGTCCATGGGGTTGCAAAGACTAGAACGCTACCAATGAGACTTAGTACACACACGTATGTATATATACATCTTTTACATAAATGAGATACACTGTATGTATTTACTTAATTATATATCACTCATTCATTTGGGGCTAGTAAATTATGATAATTACTTTTATGTGTCAATTTGATCAAGCCATGGATTCTGAGATATTTAGCTAACTATTATTTTTAAGTGTGTCTGGGGGTGCATTTCCAGATTAGCGTTTGAGTTAGTAAATTAAAGCAGACTGCCCTCCCCAGTGTGGGCGGGCATCATTCAATCCCAAAATTCACTCTCTCTGATTAACTGAGCTGCAACATCAGTTTCCTGTACCACCAGTTCCCCTGATTCTTGGTTTTCAAACTGGGACTGGAATTGCACCACTGGCTTTCCAGAGACACAAGTTTGCATCTCTGGAGAACCCTAATACATAAATACACATTCATGCTAATATTTTTAGTGGTTGCATAGAATTTTGTTGTATTACTCAGCTGTGGGTCTTTCCTGGCAGCTCAGCAGTAAAGGATCCACCTGCAATGCAGGGATCAAAAGACATGGGTTCGATCCCTGGTTTAGGAAGATCCCCTTGAAGGACGGCATGGAAACCCACTCCAGGATTCTTGCCTGGAGAATCCCATGGACAGAGGAGCCTGGCAGGCTATAGTCCATAGGGTCGCACAGAGTCAGACACAACTGAGTGACTGAGCTCACTTGCACTCAACCATAATTTAATTTTTCAGTTTCCTGACTGAGGACATTTATATTGTTTTCAAATTTTTAACTATTGTAAACAACTAAGAAAAACTTTCTTGATCACACATTACTGCACATTGTTCTGAACATCCTGATGGCCATGTGGCTTAATCATCCCTACCCTGTCCCCAGTTTCAGTGCCTGGATTATGATAGGTGATGTAGGCCCCAGCTGTTGTCTGGGATGAAGGAAAAGACAGCACCACACACTCCATCCAAAGAACTGACAGGGGCTGGGTCATTTTAGGCCTCCTTAGAAGTTCTAACACCACCACATCCTTGAATTATGATTGAACAGTTACTTCTTGGGGAACACAAACAGCATGTGCTTCTCAGACATCAGCTAATTCAACCCTACTAACCACAGCCTTGGGGAAACACCTGATAAGATAAACTCCAACCCAATCTACAAAGAATCTAAGTCAGAACTGACACTTTCAGCATCCACCTTAAGGGACTCAGAACAATGAGATCATATTACATGGTTCTTTTATTCTCACTCTGTTTTGAATGGTTTTACATTTTTCAATTGAAAAAACTTTTTTTTTTTTTTGCTGCACCGGGTCTTAGTTGCGGCATGTGAGATCTAGTTCCCTGACCAGGAATCAAACCTGGACTTCTTACATGGGAGCTCAGAGTCCCACTGGACCACTGGGGAAGTCCTTTGAATGGTTTTATAATCATGTTTAGACATAGCAGCTGTAAGATGGATGGAGTTGGGAAGCTGCACTGGGGAACGAGTGAATTGGAGCAGGTGAATATAACTGTCTCCAGTCAGCAGTGGCATTGGTACACATCATAAAATATTCAAAGGCTTCCCAGGGATGTCAACTTATTCATAATTGACTTAAATGAATCACTGAAAAAAATCCTTTAATCTCTCATATAACATGTCTCTAAAAAATAAAGCTGGAACCACAGTTCAGTAAAAAACAAAAAATATATCCAGCAACGGTTTCAGTCACCTAGATGGATTTGTTGTTTGGTGTGGTGGCTTCGTTAAGCATTCCACGTTTGAAGGCACTCAAAACTTGGTCTCAATGGTCTTTAATGAAAGACATATCTAGGAGGATAAAAATGGCATTGTCCTTCATGTTATCATTGGGGTTTTAACTTATTTTTCCTTCAGAAAAAAAAAAAGAAAGAAAAAAACACAAAAGAAAGGAAGAGAAATACTTAAACTTCTCAACTTCACTGTTTCAAAAATGTTTTAAAATTCAAATGCAAGTGTTTAGAAGAGCCCCAGATGGAAACACCTTCTGTGTGGCTTCTGCCCCTGGAATCTCTTTGCAGAGATGTAACTGATAGTGCACACTGTGGCAGCTGATGGGCACCAATGGGGCACAGCCCTTGGTCATGCTGCTGCTGCTGCCAAGTTGCTTCAGTCGTGTCCGACTCTGTGCGACCCCATAGACAGCAGCCCATCAGGCTCCGCCATCCCTGGGATTCTCTAGGCAAGAACACTGGAGTGGGTTGCCATTTCCTTCTCCAATGCATGAAAGTGAATAGTGAAAGTGAAGTTACTCAGTCGTGTCTGACTCTTCTCGACCCCATGGACTGCAGCCTACCAGGCTCCTCCGTCCATGGGATTTTCCAGGCAAGAGTACTGGAGTGGGGTGCCATTGCCTTCTCCATACTTTGGTCATAGTGGGAGTTTTCATCATGAAAATTGGCAAATGTTACTAATCAGAGCTCTCCCTCCCACCCCCAGAGCCAGTTGTTAAGCATTCACTAGTTCCTGCCCCATCCCTGCCCACAGCCCAGTAATCTGCTTCCTCTGACCAAGCATTGCCAGTGCAGAGAAGAGCTGCTGGCTGGCCACACACACACTCTTTGGAACACTGAAGAAATACATCTTTATCAATCAATAAAAGAGTAATCTTAGATTCATGAATAATAGGCATTTTTCTCTATCCTCAGAAAGGACTGAAATTCTACTTATAATTCTCATTTTCACTTTAATGTTCCCAAGACACATTGACACCCTGAACTCTCACAGTAGTTAGAATAAGAAATTAAATTAGGAACTCTTGTGCAGCTTATTATAAATTGCTCATTTGTCAAACCATTAAAGTTTTTGGAACGGCGGTGACTCTTGCCTGGGTTGTTCTGGTCAGTGAGCAAAGCATACAGGCAGGTGTGTCCCAAATGCGTGTCCCCAGTAAACACTCAGTCTTCCAGTGCGGTGATTGGTTCATAGTCTACAAGCCCCAGAGTTGGATCCTAGGTGAGAGCTGCTAATTCTCTGCTATGGATTAGCCTTTCCACATGAATGCATTAATAACCATCATTAATAATCACACAAGCATGAAACTGACAGACGAAAGATTTGCAGGTCATGGCTCTATCACACACAGTTTCATTTGTTCACTGATATATTAAAATTTCATGGCTAAGATAACACAAATTTTAGCTATGCTAACATACGTGGATCTTAATTCTTTCTCTGCCAGGCTGCATTAACAAACAACATCCTCTTTGAATTTTTAAAATTTTTTTTAATGGAAAAGAAGAATAGAGAGCAAGATATGTATAAAAAGCTTAAAATATCCCACCAAAAACCAATAGAAGTTTTAATAGAATACTAAATGTACAGTAAAGTATCCCATCAAAGACCAACAGAAGCTTTAATAGAATACTACATGTACACTAACTGACATCCTAGTAAAAATTTGGAATCTCCAACAGGCTGCTTGGGCTGAAAGAAAAAAAAAATAAAAGAAACAAAGAAGATAAAAAGAAAAGGCACCACTACTTTTGTTTCTCGGAGTCCAGTTGTTTGTTGGAAATCTTTCAACTCATAAAGATTGAACTCGTCCAGTCACCTATTGTAGCAAATCACCAAATACTTAGTGCCTTTAAACAACACAAACTCAATCTTACAGTTCTAAGAGTCAGAAGTCTAAAATGAGTCTTAGCTTAAATCACGGTGTAGGCATTCCCTTTGGGAGATCTAGATTTTATTTAAAAAAATTAACTTTTTTCCAGCTTCTACAGGCTGCCTACATTCCTTGGCTTGTGGTCCCATCAACCATTTTCAAATCCATTGATGTATCACTTTTAAATCAACATCTCTCTTCCTCTCTCTGTCCTTCCCTTGGACACTTAAGATTACATTTGGCCCACCCAAATAACCCAGGACAGATTCCCCTATCTCAAGATCCTTTACTTAATCACAACTGCCAAGTCCCTTTTGTCATATAAAGTAATATGTTCACAGTTTTTGAGGATTAAGACATTGCTCTCTTAAAAGGGCTCACTATTTTGTTTCAGTTTCAGTTCAGTTCAGTCGCTCAGTTGTGTCCGACTCTTTGCAACCCCATGAATTGCAGCACGCCAGGCCTCCCTGTCCATCACCAACTCCTGGAGTTCACTCAGACTCACGTCCATCGAGTCAGTGATGCCATCCAGCCATCTCATCCTCTGTCGTCCCCTTCTCCTCCTGTCCCCAATCCCTCCCAGCATCAGAGTCTTTTCCAATGAGTCAACTCTTCGCATCAGGTGGCCAAAGTACTGGAGTTTCAGCTTTAGCATCAGTCCTTCCAAAGAAATCCCAGGGCTGATCTCCTTCAGAATGGACTGGTTGGATCTCCTTGCAGTCCAAGGGACTCTCAAGAGTCTTCTCCAACACCACAGTTCAAAAGTATCAATTCTTCAGAGCTCAGCTTTCTTCACAGTCCAACTCTCACATCCATACATGACCACTGGAAAAACCATAGCCTTGTTTACCACAGAGCAAAAACTGCCTTTGGAGGCAGGGAAGATAGTTCCTCATGGTGTGTGTAGTGAAGTCAACTGGAAATACTATTGCCTATATTTATTTGTAAGATAGAGCACGGCCATGTGGATATCACTAAGGGGACTTCCAGGTAGAATGGTGAAAGTGTAAACTGGTTCTCTTGCGTAAAGAAGAGAGAGATTATTTACAGAGAGAATTGTTCAGTTTGCAGGCAGAATTGCAAGGAAATATAGATGTAATGGGTTGTAATGCAATGGGTTGAAAAACAAAACCCAGGATGTAATGAGTTGAAAAACAAAACTATTTCACATTTTCACTATCATTAGTCAGTGAAAGATTAAAACGTGAGACCTGGCCTCAGGGTTAAGATCAAATCAGAAGTGTATTTATAAGAGCTTTTGTTAAGACCTCAGAAGGATTTAGCAGAGTGCCTAGTTAGACCCTCTCCATGAGAATAAAGAATTTCTAAAAATTTTAAAGGCCATGTCCCACAGCACCCCGACACTCAGTCCAAAATAAAGGTCTGCCTCAAAAAGAAGTATGTGTGTGAGTTTAGGAGCATGGGGTGAACCTAGTCAGACTCATAGAATTCCCACTGAGTGACCAAATGTAATAATGTATCAGCTTGGACTAACAGGGGTATAGACAGTTTAAAATGAATAGAGTCTGGGCTCTACCAGCAGCAAGTGGATGGAGAAAGCTACCTAGCTGCAAATACAGGCCATTTCTTTTGGAAAAAGAAATATCAGAGGGTAAAAACAGAAGCTGCAGAGAACAATGGATTAGGAAACAGCTAGGGGTGGGGTGGGGGGTGGCAGAATTGGACCCTCAGCAAGCAACAGTTCTTTATTTGGAATAAGGAGCCCTAATATGGTGGGCCAGGCTGGAGTTCAGAATTGTTATGGACCCATGACTGCTATGAGACCCTCCTACCCTTTGTATTTTGCTTCACCTTATCTTGCTTTGTTTTTCTAAAGAGGGGCAGAATGCCACTGGCAGTGCCTCATTTGTATATATCAGAAGGGTTTCCCAGGTGGCTCAGTGGTAAAGAATCCGCCTCAGTGCAGAGACGTAAGAGATGCCGGTTTGATCCCTGGGTCAGGAAGGTCCCCTGGAGAAGGGAATGGCCACCCATTCCAACATTCTTGCTTCGAAAATTCCATGGACAGAGGTGGGCTACAGTCCATGGGGTTGCAGATTCAGGCATGACTATGTGAATTCCTTTGGCCCATAAGACACCTGCAAACAGAAACAGAGACTTGAAAAGAGCTTATATGTTTGAGCTTGTCCTCTTGTAATGCTGCCCCCATCATGACTCAGTCTAGCCTCCTTGAGGATGAAGAATCACATAGAAAAAGAGGTCCAGCCATCTCAATGCAGTCACATGAATGTGCACAGGCAAAACCAACAGAAGAGATAACAGCAGTAGATAACTAATGTAGGAATTTAGTGTGAAGATGGTCCCAGGGCTTCCCAGGTGGCACTAGTGTTAAGAACCTGCCTGTCAATGCAGGAGACATAAGGGACATGGGTTCGATCCCTGGCTTGGGAAGATCCCTTGGAGGAGGGCATGGCAACCCACTCCAGTATTCTTGCCTAGAGAATCCCATGGACAGGAGAGCCTGGTGGGTCACATAGAGTCACAGAGAGTTGGACAGGACTGAAGCAACTTAGCTGGTGCCACACTGTCCCAGGAGCTCTTGAGAGCAAATGAACTTAAGTACCACCTTAAATATCTTTTCTAGAATCTGGACCCAGACTACCTCCTCATCTACTCTAAAAATCAACCTACCACTCAACTGGTACCATTGCCTTCACTGATACTGGATTATCATTCATAAATCCCATTCCTAAAATTGAGTCCAACTCTTGCCCTCACTTGCATCCACCTTGAGACTCCCAGAATCATATTTTAAAATTTGAAGAACAGTTGTCAATAGTTTTATGAGGTTTTAAAATAACATCATCCTTATAAGATGTCATATATGGGTCCTTGGGCCTTCTGTTTTCTAATAGCTCAGATTACAAAATTATCACGTGTCATGAGAGTAAACCTTCTTCATCGAGAGGAACTTCCGTAATATGCTGTTTTAGGAGACACTTTTCTCCCTCGAAATATTTTGTCATTTTTACAAAAAAAAAAGCTGTTAATATTTTACATAGCTTCTTTTTATCCTCCAGGTCTTCCTGAGCCTGGACTCCCAAGCAAAGTCAAGAAAATTAGAAACTTCTCTACCACATAGATTAATGAGGCAGATCCACATACTTCACCACCCAAGTCCCTCCTGGGAAGTAACTCCCATGTTTAGAAAAGGGCTCTTCCAGGTGGAAGCAGGCTATAGCACCAATGGGAAAATTAAAGAGCAGAATGACTCAAACAGATTCTCTTACTCACTGCCAAGGACACTGGTAAGAAACAAGTTTTCACTATTATATCATTTCACCTGCTTCTCTCCTCACACCCATGAGATGAGCAGAGCTGGTCATCATCACCACTTTAGAGATAAAGAAACTGAGGCTTCAGAGGACTAAGCGATGGCCAGGAGATCATGGAGATTGTATGAGGCAAAGCCACAGCTTCAGCTCAGGTCCCTCTTTGAAACAGTATTTTGACAATTATCACTGTTTGGAGATGTCTGGACCCAAGCCTTGAATCTTTCTCATATGAGCAGGTAAATTTGAGCTGATTTTGTAATTTTATCTTTTATCTGTGGATGATAGTAGTTGCATTGCAGAGTCATCATGAGAATTAGATGAAACAGTGGGGGGGGGGAACAGAGAAGCAGATGTTTAATATGTAAGAACTGAATCAGATTGTATGCATGCATGCTAAGTGCTTCAGTCGTGTCCAGCTCTTTGCAACCCTGTGAACTATGACCCTCCAGGCTCCACTGTCCATGAGATTCTCCAGGAAAAAATACTGGAATGGGTAGTCATGCCCTCCTCCAGTGGATCTTTTCAACCCAGAGCCTGAACCTAAGTCTCTTACATTTCCTTCATTGGCAGGTGGGTTCCTTAGCACTAGCACCACCTGGGAAGTCCTATGTTGTTGCTGTTGTTCAGTCACTCAGTCGTGTCTGACTCTTTGCGACCCCATGGACTGCAGCACACCAGGCTTCCCTGTCCTTCACCGTCTCCCAGAGTTTGCTTAAACTCATATCCATTGAGTTGATGCCATCCAACCATCTCATTCTCTGTCGTCCCCTTCTCCTGTTTTCAATCTTTCCCAATATCAGGGTCTTTTCCCATGAGTCAGCTCTTTGCATCAGATGGGAAGCCCTTCAGTTCAGTTCAGTTCAGTTCAGTTTGCTCAGTCATGTCTGACTCCTTGTGACCCCATGAATTGCAGCACGCCAGGCCTCCCTGTCCATCACCAACTCCCAGAGTTCACTCAAACTCATGTTCACCAAGTCGGTGATGCCATCCAGCCATGTCATCCTCTGTCATCCCCTTCTCCTCCTGCCCCCAATCCCTCCCAGCATCAGAGTCTTTTCCAATGAGTCAACTCTTCACATCAGGTGGCCAAAGTATTGGAGTTTCAGCTTTAGCATCAGTCCTTCCAAAGAACACCCAGGACTGATCTCCTTTAGAATGGACTGGTTGGATCTCCTTGCAGTCCAAGGGACTCTCAAGAGTCTTCTCCAACACCACAGTTCAAAAGCAGCAATTCTTTGGCACTCAGCTTTCTTCACAGTCCAACTCTCACTTCCATACATGACCACTGGAAAAACCATAGCCTTGACTAGACCGATCTTTGTTGGCAAAGTAATGTCTCTGCTTTTCAATATGCTATCTAGGTTGATCACAACTTTTCTTCCAAGGAGTAAGCGTCTTTTAATTTCATGGCTGCAGTCACCATTTGCAGTGATTTTGGAGCCCCAGAAAAATAAAGTCTGACACTGTTTCCCCATCTATTTCCCATGAAGTGATGGGATCAGATGCCATGATCTTCGTTTTCTGAATGTTGACTGAAGCATGTTAATATCTCTGCCTCTGTTTCCACAACTTTAAAATGGAGATAAAGATAATAGTCTTACATCATAGGATTTGGGGGAAGATTAAGGATGAGCTAATGTGTGAAAAGCTCATCTAACAGAATCTGGCTTATAGTAGGTATCAGTTTGGCCTGTAAGTCACATTCAATTGGGTACAAGTCCTGGGTTCTTTCCCCTGCTCCATGCTACCTCAAAACTTTAGGGTTCCCAGGTTCAAATATCCAGTTTGCAAACCAAAAGACATAACTCCTTTTAGGTGGCACTATTTTTAAAAAATAGAGAGTTTGTCTCTGCTTTGATGAAGCACTAATGATTTTTCTGTGTGTGCCTGACTATAACTGACTGTATGAAATAAATTATTTGCTATGACAGGGGAAAAGACTGAACATTTTTGAACAAAAGAAACAGTTCCACACCACCTAAGAAAGCTCCATGGTCCCCTGTGGAGCTGAGCAGACACTGGTAAGGATCAATGTCTCGGAGAGCCTAGACTGTACATTAGCCATTCAGCAAACCTCTATCAGCCTTCTGAGACTCTGAGCTCTAGGGATAAAAGAGGATGTCAATCAGAAATGCTAATAAATCCTGAGTCTGAAAACAAAGGAATTTAAAAATAATGACAGAATTCAGTGCATAATCAGGGGAGTTCTATTATATGCCTGTTTAATTTTTTTTTATTTTTTGTAATTAAATTTATTTATTTTAATTTCAGGATAATTGTTTTACAGAATTGTGTTGGTTTCTGCCAAACATCAACATGAATCAGTCACAGGTATACCTATGTTCCCTCCTTCTTGAACCTCCCACCCACCTGCCTCCACATCCCACCCAGCAGGCTGTTAAACAGCCCCAGTTTGAGTTCCCTGAGTCATACAGCAAAGTCCCATTGGCTATCTATTTTACATATGGCAATGTACATTTCCATGCTACTCTCTCTACACATCCCACCCTCTCCTCCCTCCCCCGCACACATACAGACATAGTTTTTATAAACTTTAAAGATATACTTTTAGGTTAAAAAAAGAAAAGTCAGAGAGACGGGGAGATAAGGAAATAACCACATGAGGAATGCAGTTAATCTCAACCAAAACCCTACTCGCCATTACTACAGCCGGGCATGACAACGACAGGACAGTGACACAGCCACCTCACAGTAGACTCACGAGCCTCCCCAGTGGAGTCCCTCGCCTCACCGAGGTGTGAATGGAGGGCAGAGAGGGGGCTGCTTTTCATATAGCCTGTCTCAAAGGCAAGCTAACATCTTCCCCTCGTGCCCAACCAAAGCAAGATCCATCTGCTTTACTAATGACCCAGTTTTGTTCCTTTCTACGGCTGAGTAATAGTCCATTGTATATATGTACCACATCTTCTTTATCCACTCATCTGTTCATGGTCATTTAGATTGCTTCCAGGTGGGTGTGTGCTTAGTCATGTCTAACTATTTGCAGCCCCAAGGACTATAACCCGCTAGGTTCCTCTGTCCATGGGATTCTCCAGGCAAGAATACTGGAGGGGGTTGCCATTTGCTACTCCTGGGGATCTTCCAGACCCAGGGATTGAGCCCATGTTTCCTGCAACTCCTACATTGGCAAGCAGATTCTTTACCACTGAGCCACCCGGGAAGCCTTGCTTCCGGTCCTAGTTATTGTACATAGTGCTACAATGAACACTGCTATACGTGTGTCTTTTTGAATTATGATTTTCTCAGGATATGTGCCCACTAGTGAGATTGCTGGGTCATATGGTCAAGGCTCTGTGATGAGCTAGATGGGAGGGAGAGCGGTGCGGTGGGAGGGAGGTCCAAGAGGGAGGGCATATATGTATACATATTGCTGATTCGCTTTGTTGTACAGCAGAAACTAACACATGTTGTAAAGTAATGACACTCCAAAAAAATATATAAAAGTAAAATTAATGCCAAGAAAAGATGCTCCATCTGCTCTTACACTGGAGGAGAAACAGCCTTCAGTGGATTTCCTGACACAAATGTCACATCCAGTGAGCTGCCTTCCTAAGAGTTTTTAAGGGTAATCTTAACAACAGGAGATGTTCACCTCAGCTGCAACTCCATTGTTCTGTATTCTTAGAATGTATACAACAGTGCTTCAACCCTGGATCATTAATGTAACCTAGAAGAAATAAGAAACTTCAGTCTTCCTTCTAGAATGCAATTGATCAGGCCTTGTCAGTTCACACCCATACATTTAATTGGATTGCATTTTGATAGGACACAGAATTGCAATCTTGTGTACAAAAAAGGAAAACAGAGATATTTATTATTCCTTCACCCATCCTAACAATTATCTTGCTTCATCCTGTACGAGTAACAGTGCATTCACCCTTCAGCCACTGGGCTTTGGCCACATTCCTGTGATGAAGTGTAATATTTGCAATAATGAAACTCAGCAGGAGTCATTTCTTTGAAAAAAAAATGTAGAATAACTGTAGTACTACGCTTTCATCATCTGCTATGAAAGTAATACCACTGTCAGGAGGATTTGCTTTAAGTTTATCTGAAACTAATTTATACAGAATGGGATAAAGTACTGCTTCTCCCTGGAAATTGTGTCTGAGTGAGGAGAGGGGAGGAGATACAATTAAAGAGCCTTTCCAAAGAGAGCTTTTAATATAGGAGATTCAGACAGATAAAATATCTGTTTTCAATAGAGTTAAAATTCCTTAAACTTGAAGCTTTATTTTATATATAAAATAAAAATGAAATGATCCTATTGTCTCTTTCTCAGCTTGATTATCAGCATTCAATTCAAATTTGGCCCAGATTATGTTATCAAGAAGCAATGCAAACAAAAAAGAAAAATAAATTCTAAGTGTTCAATTGATAGCTGCTCAATGAATTGCATCTCATTTAATTGATAAAGTTATTAGTATTACTCCCATTGTAAAGATGAGGAGCCTGAGGTTCCAGTAAATTAAGTGACATACTATTGTCTCATAGGTGATGGAACTGGGATTGAACTTAGTTAAGTCTCTTTACCCCAACGTGGCTTTTTTTTCATATGACTCACATCCCTGAACCATAGGACCATACCAAAGGTAGCTAACTTTACTCTTTGTGTAATCAGAGATAGATCTACTATATCCTGGGCCACTGACTAAGAAAATAAAGAAGAAATAACATCCTCAGGCCCTCTCTCCTTGGCCATCTTATCTATGCTTGGATAATCTGGGACAAATCCAAAAATTATAGTGTGCTGTCTTTCAAGAGCAACTCTTCCTCTCTAACAGCTGGTGGAAAACTGCATACAATCTATGGAAATCACAAATCAATTAATCAATCTGCTGGCCAAAATCAGAGCAAAAGATATTTTAAAACCTGAAATAATTCATTTAATCTTAAAGGTGTAAAAGGTTTAGAAATTTAAGAATGTGTCATTATAAAAGGCATGTTCGGGTACCACTGAAATCGCACCCAGACTGCTGAGCATTCAGTAGAGAAGAACTGGCTCAATGTTTAATGTATCAAGTGCTCTCTGTGGTGGCACCTGGCCCTCTCAAGGCCTCCTCCTCTGCTCAGCCTCAGGGAACCAGAGGAGCAGCAGCCTCTAAAAAGCACTGGGAGCAGCAGGAAAAAAAAAAAAAAACAACTAGGTAACTTGAGATTAACTTTCTATCCCTCGGGCTGATAAATGCAGAGTGGGCAAAAGCAAAAAATAGAAATTTCCCATCACCTTCTTGCAATCTTCCCCCAGGATTCTGCAAGACCACTGTGCTGTCGATGGTAGCAAGATGTATTCCCTCACCCAACCACAGAAGACTGGCTTCTTCAGCAAACACCCTGTTTTTCACACACCTTGATTCTGTCTTTTCTAGTTTTCAATTTTCTAATCCATTTCTTCCAATAGCTTCCAAGAGAAAAGGGGAAAATGCTTTCAAACTCTAATGTAAAAGTATACAAATGAATAATCGTATGCAATCGTATGCACTTCTGTATGCTTTTAAGTGAGTATTTTGATTCTGTCGACAAAGCACAAAATGAAGTGGGTACTAGAAAATAAATTCATTCCTCACACATAATTCAGGCCTTCCAAAATCAAATGGAAGCCCAAATTATTTGATCAAGTGAACCTGATAATAACCAGCTCTGCATTGTCAGTCAATTGCATGTGGGAACAACTTGGTGGAATGCCATTGCTTATGACTGTTATCATGGCCATCTACAATGCAGCATTTAGACACTTAACAAGTTCTAAATAAGCATTGTGTCTCACCACTTACAATGGTCCTAAATAATGAATTCTCTGAGGTTTAATTTATTAATCTGCATAATGAGTAAGTTCAAATAAATAAGCCCTGATATCCTTCCCAGCTATCTTATTTTCTAAAAATAGTCTAAGACCCTCAGTATGCCTGGAATAAGGGCATTTTGTAAATTATAATTTAAACCAAGTGAAAAACAAGAAATTATTTTAAGGAAGCCATCAAAACAATGGACAAAAGTCAAAGGAACCGATTGTCTTGGTTAGCTATTGTGAAATAAAAACCACATGAAATTTAATGCAATACACAACAGTAATCAGTTATCAGTATTTCCTCTCACAGTCTTGGACATTTTAGGTCTTGGAGGTGGATGTTGTTCAGGATTTTCCATGAAGTTGGGGTCTGAAGTGCCTTGGGGCTGGAGTCATGCCAAGCTGTCCTCACTCCTCAGTCAGGTTCTTGACACCAGTGATCAGCTGGGAAACAGCCAACGCTGCCCAAAATACATTTGGGTAGCCTGTACTTTCTTGAGGCATGGTAGCTAGATTCCAAGAGGGAGCATTGCACAAGAGAGAGCTAGGTGGGTTGCCTTTTATGACCTGGGTAGTCATGTATTTTCACATCCCTGCATTCCTCCATGTTTAGCATTCAGAAGCAAGCTACTAAGTCCTATCCATATTCAAGGAGAAAGGAAGAAATTTATACTTCTTGATGAGAAGAAAGTCAAAGAATTTACATGATTTTTGAAATTACCACATTGGCTTTGGTCAAATCACTTAATATTTATGGCTTCACGATTCAATAAATTATGAAAATATGTATTTTGATGTCTAAAA
The DNA here is from genome assembly GCF_000754665.1 of Bison bison bison. NCBI lineage: Eukaryota > Metazoa > Chordata > Mammalia > Artiodactyla > Bovidae > Bison > Bison bison. Next base: position 4,823,834 of record NW_011494708.1, on the reverse strand, counting down.
GTCAAATATAAAACAGCAATGAATTCACCTGCATTTCTACAAATAGTTTCTCTTTCAAGAAAATAATAGCAATAGTATTATTAGCATTCATTGTGTGATTATTATGCTAAATGCCTTAAATATATTTTAAATTCCCTATGTCATAAATGTAATTATCATCCCCTTCAAACCTTATTGGGCTTCCCTGGTGGGTGACACAGCTGCACCTAAAACTCAGAGTAATATGTTAACATTTGAGAAACCTAACAAAATCTATGTTTGCAATTGCTCACATAAAGAAAGACTGTAAACATTTCTTTAGAGCTCTGCAACAGTAATGTTATTTTGGTTTAAAATGTGTTTTCAGTACACTGATCATTATCAGGGGATGTTACTTATTCTTTATATGGAGAATAAATACAACCATCTCAAGTCCCTTTCCCAAGTTCCTCTGGGCAATTTATTCTGTAGAATAAATCATCCCCAAAGGAGTGTGCTTTGAGGACAAATGTATGCTCCCATTCTGCCAGTAGACACTCCAGAAGAACCCTTGAAACCACTTTGGAGGATACCCATTCAATAAAGAAAACTTTCCCCTATCAGAGAAGACCATGGGCAGTTATGGCAGGCCAGGCTGCAGGGAAATTCTGAAAGCAGAACTTTATCAGAATGCCAGAGCCCAAACCCAAGTGTTATTGAGCATGGAAGAAGCCTGTTCCTTCCACAGAGCATTTCATGCAGACTGGCCTCATTATTTTAAAAGACAGTCACAGCCTTAACAAGAGGTACATATGAAAGCCAGCTCCAGCATGATCAGGCATTCAACTGAAAAGTGAGTGTGTGCAAAGGCCAGGGGTTAAGTTAGACAGAACATGTCCCTCCCCTCCCCAATTATTGACATATTGACTGAGCAGAACAGTCAGAAACCCAGGCCATCCCTCAGTCCTCCAAGTCCACACCACTTTACTGCAAAGGAAAATAGCCTTGCAACAAGTTGGAGAGCATGATGCTGATTATACTAATCAAGTGTCGCTCTTTCATCATTTCCAAATCACCAAAATGACCATTCAGAAAAGGTCAGCTTTAATTCAACACAATCACCCACAGGGAGTATGGAATCCATGCTATATTAGGGTTGGATTAAAAAAAAATTAAAGAAAAGATAAGTAACAGTACAAAACACCTAAAGAAGAAAAGGAAAAGAACAGATACTGTTCAACTTCCCCCTTGGAATTTATCCCATTGAAAAGTGTTTCCATGCACATTCAGCACCCAAGGAGGCTGGGGTTTTATTATATATCAGTAGACAAGCAAATATGAATAAATCAAAACCTGAATTTGCTTGGACAAAAATATGCCTGAAAAGAAATCAAACTGGCCTCTTATGATACTCAGAAGTCCAGATAAACTTAATAACAGAGTTTATTGAAACGGTTGCCATGCTGTTAGACTTTTGCCAGTCCCTGCTACCTTGTGAAATTTCCGTTATGTAATTAGCTTGCAAACATCCCCTGACTGCTCTTATATATGCTCTCCAGGGATGACTAGGAGGGCTCCATGATTGTTCTTGCTTATTGCAGAGCAAAGGTATCAGGGGGTTGTTTAAGATGTGGCAATGGCTATTCCAAGGTCTGGACCACACTAAGTCACCAAAAAAGGATTTGAATCCAAACTCTGTGGCTTGTTTCTAATAGACCTTGCTCAATATAGCTTGAGTACCCAAGTTTTCTAATGTTCTTTAGAAATATAGTGAAATTCCAGAGCAGAGAACATGACCCCCAAAAGTCCAAGTTTCAACAAATGAACAATATTTGTATAAATTTATATATATTTGCATATATACTTATATATACATTTGTATATTATATATAAATTATATATAACATATGTAATGTTATATATATAATTTATATATTTGTATATTTTATATATATGTATTAATTATAAACCATTGAGTCACCGCCTTATTTTCTACTTTCTCATACTGGATGTGTTACTTTTTTTCCCCTTCATAGTAGGTGGTCACTTTTCATTGAATACAAAGACTCAGAATTAATTTTAGAGTTAATTAATGTATGTTGATAAGTGCATACTCTATGCTAAAGACTGTGAAAGGCACTTTCAACTGCTTCTACCTTATTTAATCTTCCACTCCTTTATTTAATCTTCCAGCTTCTCCCTCTACTACATGATGTGGGTAAGTTAATTGGTGTCTTGGAGCCCCAGTCTCTTCATAGGGACAACAGGAATAACTGTTGTACCTACGTCATAGGATTACTGTCAGAATCAAATAAAATAATGATGAAAGTGAAATGGAAGTGTTAGTGGCTCAGTCGTGTCCTACTTTTTGAGACCCCATGGACCACAGCACACCAGGCTCCTCTGCCCATGGGATTCTCCAGGCAAGAATACTGGAGTGGATAACCATTCCCTTCTCCTGGGGATCTTCCCAATCCAGGGATCAAACCTGGGTTTCCCACATTGCAGGCAGATTCTTTACCATCTGAGCCACCAGGGAAGCCCCGAAATAATGATAGTGTCTATATATAAGAATTTTTTTGTTGCAAACAAATTTAAAAAAAAAAAAAGACTTGAAGAAAAAAGGTTTGGAGAAAAAAATGGAGGAAGTAAAAAGATTAATGAAAGCCTCAGGACAATGTTCTCAGCAGCTACAGATTCCCAGAAAGTGTTCAGGGCAGGAAGCATGCTACCGTATCACAGTGAAGGCACCAGCAATGAATGAATTCTAGCTATATCTGCCAGTTATTTGCTCAATATATATGACTCCCAAACCAGAAGCTCTGGTTAACCATATTTGAATTATGTGACTTTCCTTTGGGGCTTCCCTGGTGGCTCAGTGGTAAAGAACCTGCCTGCCAATGCAGGAGATATGGGTTCGATCCCTGGGTCAGGAATAGCCCGTGAAGAAGGAAATAGCAACACTCTCCAGTATTCTTTCCTGGGAAATCCCATGGACAGTGGAGCCTGGTGAGCTATAATCCATGGGGTTGCAAAAGAGTTGGACATGACTTAGCAACTGAATAAACAACTTTCCTTTAGGTATATTGGGTGAAGTAAAGAAAGATCTGGCAAAAGGAATCCCATCAACTCCAAGGTTGAGAAAGGAGACCCTGAGTTGACACCCCCACTAAGAGGCCACAGACCTAGGGAGAGTTAAATCTCCCACAGGACACGGAACCCTATCAGAGGGAAAGAGAATGGATGCCATGTATCAGGATGAAGGAAGTCCACTACTGGATGACATACATGGTGCATGTGGGAACTCAGTAAGCGTCAGTTATCTATACCTTCCTTAGGATGTAGCTATGGTTATTCCATTCTGCAAAAAGAAATAAATAAACTAAAGTTCAGAAAGGTTAGGTAATTTTCCCAAATTACATTTAAAAAATATTAATAAGTCAAACAAACTATCTGAATTCCAAGGCCAAACATTTCCAGTGGGAAGAATGCGGGTGAAGAGTTGAGAAAAAATAAAGAGCTATATAGTGCAATGAGTAACAAACAAAATATGTTTAGGATTTTAGTTATTAAGCTTGCTTTTTCCTTGGGCAAGGCCTGAATTTTCAATGTCTTGCTCTTCTGCAGTCTTTTCTGTGATCTTTGGATGTGCATTCCTGTGGGGATAAAGTATCATTATTCCCCCATGGGGAAGCCTTCTGTTCAACAAAAGAAAAGCCAAACTTCTTCAGAGAGGTTAGAAGGTGCAAGTACAAGCTTTAACCATGTGTTTTCTGATGAAATGGTAGAAAGCAGTAAATGTTGATGAAGCCAGACACACATGAATTTTGCAACTCATCCCACATGAAGGGAAGGCCACCTGAGGCAGCTGAGATGGCAGAAGGCATTGGTATCTTATGACAGTTATCTGGACATGTTTCCCTGAACCCTAGACCCCAGTCATCTCTAACTGATAACAAAGCCTGTTATCAGTAAAAATATTAAAATTGAAGGAAAATAATGCATTCGTTTTCAAGGGTTACTTCCTCATTCCTACCCCACAATCACAATTCAAAGAAAATTCTAAGTGCAGCTTGTAGCAAAGGTCTGAGCACTTCAGACAGAGTGGAGAAATGCTAGTGGTATATATGCTGCCCTCAATTCTAGCATGTTGCTGCTGCTGCTAAGTCACTTCAGTCGTGTCCGATTCTGTGCGACCCCATAGATGGCAGCCCCCCAGGCTCCCCCATCCCTGGGATTCTCCAGGCAAGAACACTGGAGTGGGTTGCCATTTCCTTCTCCAATGCATGAAAGTGAAAACTAAAAGTGAAGTCTCTCAGTCGTGTCCGACTCCTAGCGACCCCATGGACTGCAGCCCACCAGGCTCCTCCGTCCATGGGATCTTCCAGGCAAGAGTACTGGAGTGGGGTGCCATTTAGGACAGTTTACTAAGAGTTCCCTTTGCAGAACTTTAGGGAGAAACAGGAATAGAATTTAGGGAAGTTGGTTAGATCCTTGGACATCAGGATAAACACTCCTGTGAAGGGAAAAAAAAAAATGAGGTCAAAAAGTATATGAGGGGATGTGGGGCTTGGAGATGGTATATGGCAGACATTCACTGTAAAGAGGAGCATCCCAGTGCCCAGATTCTGCCTAGAGTCAGGGGATTTCAGGGTCAGCAGTGAGGGATGCATTTTGAGGGTGGTGATCCTTGTTTCAAGTACCAGGGCAGCAGGAAATATTCACCAAAGGTGTTGATTTTCTATGAGAGATGAACTAGTGAGAGACTCAGCTGGGACAGGAGTAGCCAGAGCTAAGAACAGAGAAGGTGCTAAGGCAGGAAAAGAAGAGGATAGCAGACAACCCTAGGGAAAAGAGAAGCGTGTCATCAGTGGGAACAGAAAGTAGGAGGATGTTCACATCCCCAAAGAGCACATGAGCAGTCAAAGAACCAATGGGAATGAGAGGGCAAGTAGATAAGCCATGGTATAACTGCTCTTTGTGCCGACGTGCTCGTAGGGTACTGACCCTGTGCAAGCACTCATATTTTCTCATAACAACAGAGGAGGTATATTATTGTCCCTGTTTTACATGTAAGGAGACTTAGCAAGGGCAAGTAACTTGTCCGAGGTCACACACGCTACAGTAGAAGCAGGGCAAAACCCAGTCTGTCTCCACAGCCCACAGTTTGCATCAGCGCACTATGCCCATATTCCAACCTACATGTTGATATACACATGTCAA
>NW_011494708.1:4817166-4818553 GCF_000754665.1 Bison bison bison | reverse complement strand
ATACATGTCAACATACAACTGTCATGTGCATTTTTCTCTACAATTCTTTATAACAACTGTATTCTACCAGACATATTACTGTGAAGCTTGAATTTTATTCCTTAATATCATATCTGGGATATTTCTTGTCTGTTATCTGTTCCTTTTGTAATTTTATCAGTTACTTAGAATATCACAGTAAAGTGGTCAGCAAACTATAGCCCACTGGCCCAATTTGGCCTGCCACCTATTTCTTTAAATAAGTTTTACTGGCACTCAGCTATATTTATTTTTTTATATTTTCTATGGCTACTTTCCTGCTTTAACAAGAGTTGAACAATAACTACAGATGTTATATGGCGCAGATAACATTGGTATATTTTTATAAACTTTCTTTGATTACTAGAAAGAGAATGAATATCCTTTCATACGCTTATCGTCCATTGCATTTTCTCACCTATTGCCGCTTTGCTTTGCTCACTTTTGCACTATTGTTAGGAGTACAATGTAGGATGAAGCATACTTTCTCTGCATACTGCTGGAATTAGCTAAAATCCTGTCCCCAAAACTTATTAGTTGTGTAATATAGGGCATGGCACTTGATTTTTCTGTGCCTCAGTTTCTCAGTCTATAAAGTGGGATGATAATATTGTTTCTCTTTATTACAATTATTACAAGAATCAAGAGAAAACTATCCTTTTTATTTATCACTTCTCTTTTTCTGTTTTTGACATCCTGTGTAGTCAAACAGTAAGAGATCTTGCAACTTCCTTTTCAAAATTCCTAAAACACAGAATTTTTGAAGGCACTAAAAAGTGTGTTGTTGGCCTTTGAGTAAGATCAAGGAGGCCCATAGCTAATGGGAACAGAAGATCTTGCTGATGTGATTCTGGGTGGTACAAGAATAAAATATCTTGTTTAATTTCTTTGCTCACAAACCTTTCCTACATCAGTCCAAGAAACCATAAGTGAATCTTACTGTAATAAGTTAGGGATCACCTTCTTAACATTAGTTTCATTGTATTGACAGTAGGAGACAGAATCCAAAATCCACTGAGACTGTGGTCTGTCTTGATTGGAAAAAAAACATTTTTCCCCTAAATTGCAGATTTCCTGCAATTTGGAAAAATATTTATATCCCTCTCATTGCTCTTATTATCTATATTAAACTTATGTCCTCTTTTAGCTATTAAACTGAATGGCTTGAGAACAAACTAAGCATTTGTTTTATCTTTGCATACCTCACAGGCCCCAGCAGAATATGTTACACAAATAGGTGCTCATTAAATAATAGTTTACCATCAGATCAGATCAGTCACTCAGTCGTGTCCGACTCTTTGCGACCCCATGAATCGCAGCACGCCAGGCCTCTCTGTCCATCACCAACTCCTGGAGTTCACCCAGACTC
>NW_011494708.1:4813336-4814866 GCF_000754665.1 Bison bison bison | reverse complement strand
GTGTGAAATGAGTGCAATTGTGTGGTAGTTTGAGCATTCTTTGGCATTGTCTTTCTTTGGGATTGGAATGAAAACTGACCTTTTCCAGTCCTGTGGCCACTGCTAAGTTTTCCAAATTTGCTGGCATATTGAGTGCAGCACTTTCACAGCATCATCTTTCAGGATTTGGAATAGCTCAACTGGAACTCCATCACCTCCACTAGCTTTGTTCGTAGTGACGCTTTATAAGGCCCACTTGACTTCACAGTCCAGGATGTCTGGCTCTAGGTCGGTGATCACACCATCATGATTATTGGGGTTGTGAAGCTCTTTTTTGTACAGTTCTTCTGTGTATTCTTGCCATCTCTTCTTAATAACTTCTACTTTTGTTAGGTCCATACCATTTCTGTCCTTTATCGAGCCCATCTTTGCATGAAATGTTCCTTTGAAATCTCTGATTTTCTTGAAGAGATCTCTAGTCTTTCCCATTCTGTTGTTTTTCTCTATTTCTTTGCATTGGTGGCTGAAGAAGGCTTTCTTATCTCTTCTTGCTATTCTTTGGAACTCTGCATTCAGACGCTTATATCTTTCCTTGTCTCCTTTGCTTTTTGCTTCTCTTCTTTTCACAGCTATTTGTAAGGCCTCCCCAGACAGCCATTTTGCTTTTTTGCATTTCTTTTCCATGGGGAATGTCTTGATCCCTGTCTCCTGTACAATGTCACGAGCCTCATTCCATAGTCCATCAGGGACTCTATCAGATCTAGGCCCTTAAATCTATTTCTCACTTCCACTGTATAATCATAAGGGATTTGATTTAGGTCATACCTGAATGGTCTAGTGGTTTTCCCTACTTTCTTCAATTTAAGTCTGAATTTGGCAATAAGGAGCTCATGGTCTGAGCCACAGTCAGCTCCTGGTCTTGTTTTTGCTGACTGTATAGAGCTTCTCCATCTTTGGCTGCAAAGAATATAATCAATCTGATTTCAGTGTTGACCATCTGGTGATGTCCATGTATAGAGTCTTCTCTTGTGTTGTTGGAAGAGGGTGTTTGCTATGACCAGTGCATTTTCTTGGCAAAACTCTATTAGCCTTTGCCCTGCTTCATTCCGTATTCCAAGGCCAAATTTGCCTGTTACTCCAGGTGTATCTTGACTTCCTACTTTTGCATTCCAGTCCCCTATAATGAAAAGGACATCTTTTTTGGGTGTTAGTTCTAAAAGGTCTTGTAGGTCTTCATAGAACCGTTCAACTTCAGCTTCTTCAGCATTACTGGTTGGGGCATAGACTTGGATTACTGTGATACTGAATGGTTTGCCTTGGAAATGAACAGAGATCATTCTGTCATTTTTGAGATTGCATCCAAGTACTGCATTTCGGACTCTTTTGTTGACCATGATGGCTACTCCATTTCTTCTGAGGGATTCCTGCCTGCAGTAGTAGATATAATGGTCATCTGAGTTAAATTCACCCATTCCAGACCATTTCAGTTCGCTGATTCCTAGAATGTCGATATTCACTCTTGCCATCTCCTATTTGACCACTTCCAATATA
>NW_011494708.1:4811500-4813236 GCF_000754665.1 Bison bison bison | reverse complement strand
CCTCTGGTCGCCGCCCCTGACCTCGGACGCTGGGTAGGCAGCTGCTACGGGCACGCTAAAGTGCAGGCAGCTGTGACGGGTAATTATTAGTGGTTATTACCATTAGTAACAATGTAAATAAAAATCAACTATCCCACCTGGTTTCTTTCTTTCCCCAGAACAAAATTTTTAAAAAGGAATTTTAGTCAATTTAGGGCTTTGTGTTATTGGGTTATGACTAGTTGATTTCCAGGTTGAAGGGTGGCTTAAACATCAGAAATGTATTTTCTCACAGATCTGGAGCTTGGCAAGTCCAAGATCAGAGTGTTGGAAGGTATCATCCAAGGCCTCCCTCCTTGGCTGGATGGCCTCCATCTCATCATGTTCTCATGCGGTTTTTCTCCTATACACATGCATGCATCCTATACACATGCATCCCTGTTGTCTCCTTTTGCGTCCAAATTTCCTCTTCTTTTAAGGACACCAGCCACATTGGATTAGGAAGCACCCAAAACTTCATTTTAACTTAATCACCTCTTGAAACACCCCATCTTCAAATACAGTCACATTCTGAGGTAATGCAGGTAGGGCTTCAACATACGAATTTGGGTGGGAGATGCGATTCAGCTTGGAGCAAAGAAAATCTGTCTCTCTTCAATTGGAGGCTAATTGCTTTACAAAGTTGTGTTGGTTTCCGTCATATATCAACGTGAATCACATGTCCCCTCCCTCTTGAATATCCCCCTACTCCTTACCCCATCCCTCACCTCTAGGTTGTCACAGAGCAGTACCAGGTTGGGCTCCCTGTGTATACAGCAACTTCCCACTAGCTATCTATTTTACTACATGTGGTAATGTATGTTTCAATGCTACTCTCTAATTTTGTTCCACCCTCTCCTTCCCCTGCTCTGTCCACAGGCTTGTTATCTATGTCTGCATCTCAAAGAAAATCTCTTTAAAACAAGTATAAACTATACTCATTGACCCACAAAACTGAGTACAAGTAGATGATGGAGAGATGTTCAGAGGATTAATACTCGGAATTCTAAGTGACCCAGATTATACAGCCCGTCTGAAGACTTGAAGCTGAGTCATAGAGCCAATTATCTCAATTATCCTCATTTCACTGCAGCGATACTTCAGGGGTTATGAGTAGTATTACTTTTTAGAAAGATTAATTATAATGGCAAATTTCACCAAAAAGTCTAAAAATAATTTTAAGTATGTTGCCAACCCTACAGGTTATTAAACATCTTTAGACTAGAAAGAAGAGAAAAGGCACTTCTAAAATTAGAGACCTTTACATCCTGCATGGTGGGAGGGAGATGAGGATGAATTTGTCTCTAGCTGTGTATGATGATGTGAGTCTCTGGTTAACTGATGTTTTCCTGGCCCCATGCCTTTGCTTAGGTTCATTCCTCTGTTGAAGTCTGCTTTCCTTGACCCATGAAAAAATGTTGAACCTAAATGTCCCCTTCACCATGAAGCATCCCCTGATCATGCAGCAGGAAAGGATCTCTCTTTTTCTTATATTTCTCAGAATGACTTAAGAGTGAAAACTGAGGTCTTGTAATGAAAACCCCCAGAAACACTGTGGCTTGGATAAGATGAAAGTGTATGGATTTCCAATATAAGATTCTTGAAATGAGCAGTCCAGGTGAGCCCCCATCATTTACAAACCCAGACTCCTTTTGTCCTTTGGTTCTGCCATCTTTAGGGTCATTATCCTTATCCACATAGTTGAAGCTGAGTCACAT
>NW_011494708.1:4806757-4810675 GCF_000754665.1 Bison bison bison | reverse complement strand
GATGCCCACTTGCATTGATGAGGGCAATTTTCTTTCCTCAGTCTACCTATTCAAATGTTAATATCTTTTGGAAACACCCTCTCAGACACAATCAGAAATAATGTTCTACCAGCTGTCTCCACACCACTTAGCTCAGTTAAGCTGACACATAAAATTAACCATCACAGCTGGGAAGTGTATTTTCTCACCAGAAGAAAGGTAACTTTTGGGTAACTAGTTGTCACCACTCCAAATTCTTATAACACTTCTAAAACACCTTTTATCAGAGTTCCTTGTGAAGGTGTTTTATTTCCTCAATTCATTGTAAACTCTGCAAGTGCAGAGATGACTAGAACTCATGAGACTGGATGTTTTGTACCAAGACGGCTCAGCGGCCCACACTTGTGTTTAATAAAAAAGAGCTGGATGAGTGAAATGTTCACCTTATTTACACAGAGGCCATGGATACTCTGCCTGATCACTCTTCTTGTAACACATACTTCAATTAAAATGAATCACTTATAAATATATCTATTTAATATTATTTTCTCCTCGTGTGTACCATATTCCTTTGTGATACTATAAGTAAAATGAGGACAGGGGCCAGGTCTGCAGTCTATGTTCACTTGGGAAGTACATAGAAAATATTTATTAAATAATTAATGAGTGTATTTGTCAAATGGTGGTGATGGGTTCTTAAGAAATGTAGAGGTGAGGGTAGTAGTAAGGAGTGTGCTAGAGACTGGAAGGCATTTCCCTTTTCCCCTGGACAGGCAATTGGACCTGTTGGTGACAAGTGTGGTCTTGAGGGTGGGTTCTGGCCAATGGGATGTATGGGTGTAAGGGTAAAAGTGAGGTCCTTCCCTTCTAGCCCCAGGCCATGTAACCCCTCCAGGGCCACCTTCTACCTGCGCATCCTCTGCCTGCTGACAAGATACAAGAGAAGACCCTGAGGTCTTGAGGGATGATGGAGCCATCAGATGGAAGGATAAAGGTCCCTGAATTATCATGTAAAACACTGCCAGCCAAGGACTTGCAAAGAATAGGAAACAAGTTTCTATGGTCCTGAGCCACCGGTGTTCTCCACCTACCCTAACACAGAAAGAATCTCCCAGAAAAAACAATTTGATATCTCTTAATCTTTTTCAGCAAGATGCTCCGCTTCTTTCCTCATTTCCAGACATGAAGTTCACTAACCAAAATGCCTGAAATTCTCACAATTGAAAATTCATTATTTTTAGATATTAGAACCTAATTTTTGCAACAGTTTCATTGCAGTTAATAGGCATACAGTAAGCTATACATATCTAAAATGTATCAATGTAATATTTCTCCACATGTAAACACCTGTTAAAACATACCTACACACATGTATCATCTCCAACAACTTCCTTATGGCCTATTTTAATCCATTCCTCCTTTTCTTCCCCATCCTCTCCTTGTGACATCCTCCTCCCCAGGCATCAACTTATCAGTTTTCTGTCACTATGCGTTAGGTTGTAGTTCCTAGATTTTTATATAAATGGAACCACACAGTATTTACTGGGCTTTTTCTGGCTTCTATCATTCACGTAATTATTTTTATATTCTTTCATATGGTAAGGTATATCTACAGTCTATTCCTTTTTATTACAGAGCAATCCTCTATCATGTGGATATACCTCAATGTCACCACCTGTTGATGGACATTTCAATGGTCTCAGTTTGGAATGATAACAAATAAAAACCATTATGAACATTGGTGTACAAGCCTTGATATGGACATATGTTTTTGTTTCTCTTAGGTAAATAACAAAGACCTTAAGGGCTGAGTCATACAGTAGGTATTGATATATGCTTAACTTTTAAAGTAAGCATCAAAGGAAATGTACCACTTTACATTTCCACCAGCATTGTATGACAGTTCTATTTCAACTATATCTTCCCCAACAGCTCACATAGTCAGTCTTTTAAATTTTAACTGTCTTAGTAAGTATATATGGTATCTCATTGGCCTGAGAGAAAAATCTTGAAGCTACTTTTAAAATGCCATTTTGACATTATGAAAAGAACATGGACATTAATGGTAGAAGAAATGGCTACATGTCTTCAAAATAACATTTTTGTAAATTAAAACTCTGTCAAACAAGGGGGCATTCTAGGGAATGGCAGCTGCAAGGACTTAGAAGTATAAAAGAGCTTGTGTGACCCATGACAACCATTCAATAGTGCTAGAGTTTACAGTGAGAAGTCCAGATTGGCAAGAGACAACTCTATAAAAGCAAGTGGTGGCCAGTTCATAAAATGTATGGCATGCCATATAAATAGCTTCAGATTCTGATCTTTGAAAGGGAAAGCCATGATGGAGGAGAGTGCCATAATCAGATTCATGAATTAGAACTGGCAGATCTTTTAGGAACCAGCAGAGGAGATGTAAACCCTGTGGAAGAGAGTCCTCTAAGAAGATTTCTGCGTGAGTGGGTCCGAGATGATGAGAACCTGATCTAGGATAGCAGTAGCAGGGAGAGAGGATGGAAACCAAGATACAGAGGAAAGAATTAGCCAGGTGTGGGAGGATTCCCTGGATTATGGGTGACTTACAGGTTTTTGCTTTGAGCAGATGGATAAGCAGGGTGTCTCCTTGTAAAATAAGGAACAGGGAAAGAGGATGCAAACAGTTGTGTCAAGGAAGATGATAAATTTTTTCCAGGACATTCTGAGATTAAGGTAACTGACTATCAAAATGGAAGCATTTGGGAGTTAACTTTTGCTTCATTTATTCAAAACAAATGTATTAGTCATTGTTCATGTGCCAGACATTGTAAAGAAATGTGGGGCTGGAAGTAAGACTAGACTGCTGCTGCTAAGTCGCTTCAGTTGTGTCCGACTCTGTGTGACCCCATAAATGGCAGCCCACCAGGCTCCCCCATCCCTGGGATTCTCCAGACAAGAACACTGGAGTGGGTTGCCATTTCCTTCTCCAATGCATGAAAGTGAAAAGTGAAAGGGAAGTCACTCAGTCATATCCGACTCTTTGCGACCCCACGGACTGCAGCCCACCAGGATCCTCCATCCATGGGATTTTCCAGGCAAGAGTACTGGAGTGGGGTGCCATTGCCTTCTCCTAGGAACTAGATATCTCGATTTCAACACTGGTAAGCCAGCCAGTCAGCTAGTTATTTTTCATTTATTTTGGATAAGTCTCTTAAATTCTTACTTATCTTTAAAACTGAGGTAATAATACAAATTTGGCCATATGCAATAGAGTAAAGAACAGTATTATATCAGATATAAGATGATAATTCAAAGTAGAAAGTGTTAAGAACCCTATAGGAGATTCAAAGGGTTCTGGAGACCCAGAAGAGTGTTTACTTAAAGATTGTCTTTGGCCTCACATTGTAATATAAGACTACTTATGCCCATATTATTTACAGTCATACGTGAGGGGAGGGTCTTGAAGGAAGGAGCCATAAATGCACTGTGATGATTTGATGAGACAGAGAGAACGCCAGGTCACAGTATTCCAGATGTGGTTCAGGCAGCAAGAGGACTGGAGAAATTCACGCTATTCCTCCTAGAGGCCAGTACAAAGGGGTGTCTCAGTTCAGTTCAGTCACTCAGTCGCATCCAACTCTTTGCGACCCCATGAATCACAGCACACCAGGCCTCCCTGTCCATCATCAACTCCCGGAGTTCACTCAGACTCATGTCCATCGAGTCAGTGATGCCATCCAGCCATCTCATCCTGTGTCGTCCCCTTCTCCTCCTGCCCCCAATCCCTCCCAGCATCAGAGTCTTTTCCAATGAGTCAACTCTTCGCATCAGGTGGCCAAAGTACTGGAGTTTCAGCTTTAGCATCATTCCTTCCAAAGAAATCCCAGGGCTGATCTCCTTCAGAATGGACTGGTTGGATTTCCTTGCAGTCCAAGGGACTCTCAAGAGTCTTCCCCAACACCACAG
>NW_011494708.1:4799944-4805616 GCF_000754665.1 Bison bison bison | reverse complement strand
TTCATAGTGATGCTTTCTAAGGCCCACTTGACTTCACAGTCCAGGATGTCTGGCTCTAGGTCAGTGATCACACCATCATGATTATCTTGGTCATGAAGATCTTTTTTGTACAGTTCTTCTGTGTATTCCTGCCACCTCTTTTTAATATCTTCTGCTTCTGTTAGGTCCATACCATTTCTGTCCTTTATCGAGCGCATCTTTGCATGAAGTGTTCCTTTGGTATCTCTGATTTTCTTGAAGAGATCTCTAGTCTTTCCCATTCTGTTGTTTTCCTCTATTTCTTTGCATTGATCGCTGAAGAAGGCTTTTTTATCTCTTCCTGCTATTCTTTGGAACTCTGCATTCAGACGCTTATATCTTTCCTTTTCTCCTTTGCTTTTTGCGTCTCTTCTTTTCACAGCTATTTGTAAGGCCTCCTCAGACAGCCATTTTGCTTTTTTGCATTTCTTTTCCATGAGGATGGTCTTGATCCTGTCTCCTGTACCATGTCAAGAGCTTCATTCCATAGTTCATCAGGCACTCTATCTATCAGATCTAGGCCCTTAAATCTATTTCTCACTTCCACTGTTTAATCATAAGGGATTTGATTTAGGTCACACCTGAATGGTCTAGTGGTTTTCCCTACTTTCTTCAATTTCAGTCTGAATTTGGCAATAAGGAGCTCATGATCTGAGCCACAGTCAGCTCCCAGTCTTGTTTTTGCTGACTGTATACAGCTTCTCCATCTTTGGCTGCAAAGAATATTATCAATCTGATTTTGGTGTTGACCATCTGGTGATGCCCATGTGTAGAGTCTTCTCTTGTGTTGTTGGAAGAGGGTGTTTGCTATGACCAGTGTTTTCTCTTGGCAAAACTCTATTAGCCTTTGCCCTGCTTCATTCCGTATTCCAAGGCCAAATTTGCCTGTTACTCCAGGTGTATCTTGACTTCCTACTTTTGCATTCCAGTCCCCTATAATGAAAAGGACATCTTTTTTGGATGTTAGTTCTAAAAGGTCTTGTAGATCTTCATAGAACCATTCAGCTTCAGCATTACTGGTTGGGGCATAGGCTTGGATTACTGTGATATTAATGGCTTACCTTGGAAATGAACAGAGATCATTCCGTCGTTTTTGAGATTGCATCCAAGTACTGCATTTCAGACTCTTTTGTTGACCATGATGGCTACTCCATTTCTTCTAAGGGATTCCTGCCCACAGTAGTAGATATAATGGTCATCTGAGTTAAATTCACCCATTCCAGACCATTTTAGTTCGTTGATTCCTAGAATGTCAACGTTCACTCTTGCCATCTCCTATTTGACCACTTCCAATTTGCCTAGATTCATGGACCTGGCATTCCAGGTTCCTATGCAATATTGCTCTTTACAGCATCGGACCTTGCTTCTATCACCAGTCGCATCCACAACTGGGTATTCTTTTTGCTTTGGCTCCATCCCTTCATTCTTTCTGGAGTTATTTCTCCACTGATCTCCAGTAGCATATTGGGCCCCTACTGACCTGGGGAGTTCCTCTTTCAGTATCATATCATTTTGCCTTTTCATACTGTTCATGGGGTTCTCAAGGCAAGAATACTGACAAAATGTGGTCCACTGGAGAAGGGAATGGTGAGCCACTTCAGTATTCTTGCCTTGAGAACCCCATGAACAGTAAGGGGTGTCTAAGAGACCCATATAAGAGAAAACATATAAAGCAGCTCAGGATCACTACGTCTATGTGATTTTTGCACATTAGCAGAAACTGTTTGTAGGTTCACAGGCTGTTCCCCTGCTACAAGGGTGCTTGTGTCAGTGAGAAGAATTCTATAGAAATCAGAAACTAGAAAACCAGTCTCAACACCACTACAGAATAGCTATGTGACCTTCAATGTCGCTTACCATCTCTGGTTCTCTAGCCCCATGTGGAAAGGAGAGGTTTAAATGATTCTACCAATCCTGCCAGCTCCAACAATGAATGTCTTTATGAAGTCTCTCTGGACACATCGGTCCTTGAAAAAGTAGCTCCTTTCCTTTGCTCATAAATCTAGTTGTTTGCTCAGCAAGATTAAAGAACATAATAAATATTCAAGCCAGGAACTGTTTGGGCTGTGACGCAGTTTAACAATGCTAATCTGCTGTGTGGCAGTCAAAGTCTGCATCAGTTCCACATCTTTGTGAAGATATCCTTATCACCCAATGCTTGGGTCATTGTAAATTCAAATTTGCATTGGTGACTTCATTTAGCCATCTCCCTGCCACTGGTTCATTAACTGGGTCTTCAGCATATAGGAGGTCATCTATGTAGAGGGAAAGTAAATGTCTCCATATATTTTGAGAATCTGAATGCTATTTCAGAACTATAGCAAAGTGATCCAATCTGTCACCTTGGGGATCTGGATTTTCTGAGGAAACATTAATTGTTGCCCTGGTCTTGGCTAATTTTTGCTAATTATTCAGGACTTTGAACAGGCATATTGCACTGAATATGCTGGTAGATGCAATGTGAAAATCTGAGAACCTGTTTGGTGGATTGGAGAAAGCTGCCTTCGAACTTAAATAGGGCAGACTATCTTTGCAGGCAATATAGTGGAAAACTACCTTTGTCAAAATGTGCATGCTCTGCAAATGAGAGGTTGCTATTTTCCAAAGAAGTAATCTTATAGTTGGGGGGAGGGGAGGTGCTCATATAACTCTCACCAGTATCTATTACTGTAAAATGCCAGAAGCAATTATGATGTCATGTGTTGTCTAAAATTGGAGCAGTCAGACAGCTTGAGATGCAGTCAGAGCTAATAAACCAAATAAAATCTGCAGAGTTTTACTGCCTCATTTTCTTTCTTTACACAATTATAAGCACAAGAAAGGCATCTGCCACATTACAGTCAATTTATTCCTTCTTTACTTTCTCTCTTCTTTCTTCCCTTTGTTAAAAAGGAAGCATGTGAAGTTGAATTGGTTAGGGATAAATTTCAAAGGTTACAGTGGGAAAACGAGGTGCTGTTATTAAGAAAAACACCTTCCTGGAGAGGTCCAATGTAACTTTCTGTTGCAAGCCTTGAAAATACTCCCCTGATTAAAATATGCCTTCCCATTTTGTACCTGCTTTAGCATCAAGCATTTGAGAAAGGAGCAGAAAATAAGAGATGCCTGCCACTCAGGATCCTTCTAATAAATTCTACCTAAGAAGGTCCAGCACTAAGGGCTAATTTCCAAGGTATTTCCTTAATCAGATTCCTAAAGCCAAATGTATGCGTCTTTAATTTCCTTTGGATCTGACAGCATTAAGCTGAGAAAAGTCAAGAGCTTATTTTTTCATTTTCTGTGTGTTAAAAAAATTCGCCCTTTCCATGTGATTTTCAGATGAGATCAACTGTTTAATTTCTCTCAAAAGCTAACAGCCAGAGGGCAGTGAAGGAAACCTAGGGACCCGGAAGCCAAGAGGATCCTCTGACCTTGTTCTTGGCAAGCCAGACAAGCTACTTCCTTAGAGTTTAATGGAGCAATATATTCAGAAAAAGGGTTTTTGTTTCGTGTTTGCTTTATCTTCCATCACGAGCTGTAAAATCCTTCACATCTGACCGATTAAAGAAAAGAATACATCACAGTACATCAGAATGCACACCATCATTTCAATTGGACCCAAACAACCTTCAAGGTCACTGATTTCTACCAACCTCAGGCTCCCTTGCTTTCTTTATCCGTCTCTCACCAGCCCTGCATACCGTGAAAAAAAGCTTCATGCAAGACGCAAGCATCACATTAATTATGTGAACCACATCTGCACACAGGTTGTGGGAGCTCTCAGACCGCATCTGTTGAATGCCAAGGCCAAAAACACCCAGCTCCACAGGGATGTTGTTTGCTATGCCCTTTTGCTCATTGGTAGATTGATTTTCATGTTCTGGCTAAACAAATAGCTAGCAATGCTGAGCATCGTTCCTTGCTTTGCACTGAAGACCCAATTAGCAAGCACAGTCAATGGACAGGTCAAGAGTTGAGGTTCAGACAGACTCCTCGAGGCCAAACCTCTCTGTTTGAACAGCTTTCCACTGACCTTTGTCCTCATCACAGGTGATCTCCTGTGAAACATGTCACCGAGCTCCACGTGCAAAGCCAGAGAGGAAATAAATAGCAGTTTATCCAAATATCATGTGTCACTGCACAGACAAATCAAACTGCTCTGGAAAGATCTTTACTGATAAAGAATGAACTGCTGGCACAGAAATGTAAAGTTGTGGGTCAGAAAAGGCTGTAAGCTACAGAGGTGAATAGATACATGGTGAATATTTAGAGCCGGCCTGTGTTACAAGTAATTTAAATGGGATGTTACTTTTAACTCATGATAGACCAGCTTTGTGGATGTGGGTGTGTTGGGGATCCCCTGTGAGTAAGTAAGTGATGGAAATACCTTGCCATCAGTTACACTTCAGTCTGCTGCTATAAATTCACATCGGATTTACAGCTTTCTGAACCTTCTCAGCAGAGTTACAGAACAATAACACAACCAGAATGACAATCTGGCTAGCTGTCTTACCCAATACTCATTTTACAGACTATAGTCTTCAAGACACCAAGGGACTGTAACGTCCAGAAAATAAATCCACCAGGGGTCAGAGCTACAGGGATCGTGTTTAGACATCTGACCCATGAAACACACTTGTGCAGGTAAGATTCATCTATTTGTCTCCTGTGAGGTGCTGTTGCATAGCAGACCCATTTCTACAGAGGCTGCCCCAGAAGGACAACAAATTAACCATCAGTCCATCCATCAAGTCCCTCTGTGAGCCAACAGCTGGGGTGGTCTGGGATCCTCCGCCCCAGGAGTCATCACTGCCTTGTCCAGATGATGATGGCAACGGATTTCCAAACATCAAGGATTTGTCTCTCTTTGAGGTTTGTAAAACCTCCAAACTCTTTAAGCTGATTCCCCTCAGACACTGGAACAGAGAGATGGTGATTAGAACAATGAAGTGAGAAGCCACACATGGATGGCCCTTTCATGAGAGGGCGAATATTTTCCAAAAGCTGGACTTACTCAACCAGACGTATTCATGACTGGTTTCAGGCACTGAAAATGAAAAGAAAACAAATAAACCTAAGCAAAACTAACAATCGTCCCTGACTTCACAGCACTCACACTTTAGTGATGTAGGTGAGCCATCAGTAATTATCTGAAACCACCACCAATCACTAGGCTAAGACAATCCCTGGAGGTGATCTCAAATTCCAATAGCTATTGACCTGAACTCTTTAATATTCTTCTAATCACTGTTATCCTCCTTTCTCACTGCCAGTAGGTTAGAGTCACCAACCCTCCATCAGTTCCTTCCAATGCACATGAACTGAGTACACTGAAGCATGGTCTGAGATCTACCCAAGTGAGTGGAGTGGAGTTCAGTCGCTCAGTCATGTCCAACTTCTTGCAACCCCATGCACTGCAGCACAACAGGCTTCCCAACTCCCAGACTTTACTCAAACTCATATCCATTGAGTCGGTGATGCCATCCAACCATCTCATCCTCTGTCATCCCCTTCTCCTCCTGACTTCAATCTTTCCCAGCATCAGGGTCTTTTTAAATGAGTCAGTTCTTCACATCAGGTTGCCAAAGCATTGGAGTTTCAGCTTCGGCATCAGTCCTTCCAATGAATATTCAAGATTGATTTCCTTTAGGATGGACTGATTGGATCTCTTTGCA
>NW_011494708.1:4768508-4799844 GCF_000754665.1 Bison bison bison | reverse complement strand
CCAACACCACAGTTCAAAAGCATCAATTCTTCGGCGCTCAGCTTTCTTTATAGTCCAACTCTCACATCCATACATGACTACTGGAAAAACCATAGCCTTGATTAGATGGACCTTTGTTGGCAAAGCAATGTCTCTGCTTTTTAATGTGCAGTCTAGATTGGTCATAACTGTTCTTTCAAGGAGTAAGCATCTTTTAATTTCATGGCTGAGGTCACCATCTGCAGTGATTTTGGAACCCCCCAAAATAAAGTCTCTCACTGTTCCCACTGTTTCCCCATCTATTTGCCATGAAGTGATGGGACAGGATGCCGTGGTCTTAGTTTTCTGAATGTTGAGTTTTAAGCCAACTTTTGCACTTTCCTCTTTCATTTTCATCAAGAGGCTCTTTAGTTCTTTTTCACTTTCTGCCATAAGGGTGGTGTCCTCTGCATATCTGAGGTTATTAATACTTCTCTCAGCAATCCTGATTCCAGCTTGCACTTCATCCAGCCCAGCATTTCTCAAGTGAGGCAAAGGCCAAGACATCTTCACACAATGTTATAGTAACTTAGTTACTAACTTGTTTAGTAGCTAACTTGGTCAGTGACTTAGAGTACATTTGGTTTGTTACAATCCATAGCAAAGACTCCATACTTTCAAGAACATGGTGTTAAAAAAACTACCAAACAATTCTGAAATTAGACTAGCTTTGGCAAAATTTCCATCCTACTTTTTCAGCCACATTTTATCTGCCTGCTCCTATTTTTGTCTGTTGATCCTACTCACTAAGCCCATACCCACTGCTCAGTCAGTGGTCACATCAGGTTTAAAACTTATTTCTTTGCATACGTTTCCCCCTTGTGGGGGAAGCATACATCTAAGTTTCTGGTGATTTCATGGTTCTGCCTAGAAAGCAGATTCATCTTCATATTATGCAAAGAGGAAGAAACACATAGAGTCTAATCTAGAGAAGTTTAAAATGCCTTTGAACTCAAGTATCCCTCTGCCTCTAATCCCACCATTAGAGTTCCACTGGTTGAATCTTGAAGAATAGCTTTTGTGGTTGTTTACCAAAATTATTCAGATAAAAATAAATATCCAATGGGAACTTAAATCTCAATTCATCTTGTAGGAAAGGGTTCCCTAACCACCTTATCCCATCCAAGCATGAAGCTTGGACTTTTCTTCCCATAGCATCTTTGCCCCTCTTGGTGGTGGTGTTCAGTCACCCTGTCAAGTCAAACTCTTTGTGACCCATGGACTGAAGCACTCCATCTCTCACCATCTCCCAAAGTTTGCCCAAGTTCATGTCCATTGCCTCGGTGATGCCATCAAGCCGTCTAATCCGCTGATGCCTTCTTCTTCTGCCCTCAATCTTTCCCAGTATCAGGGATTTTTCCAATGGGTCATCTGTTTGCATCAGGTGACAAAAATACTGGAGCTTCAGCTCAGCATCAGTCCTTCCAATGAGTATTCAGTGTTGATTTCCCTTAAGATTGACGGGTTTGATCTCTTTGTTGTCCAAGGTATTCTCAGGAGTCTTCTCTATCACCACAGTTTGAAGGCATAAATTCTTTGGTGCTCTGCCTTCTTTATGGTCCAGCTCTCACAACTGTACGTGACCACTGGAAAGACCATAGTCTTGACTATACGGACTTTGGTTGGCAAAGTAATGTCTCTGATTTTTAACACACTGTCTAGGTTTGTCATAGCTTTCCCACCAAGATACAGATGTCTTCTGATTTTATGGCTGCAGTCACCAGCCTCAGTGATTTTAGAACCCAAGAAAAGGAAATTTGTCACTGCTTCCACCTTTTCCCCTTCTATTTGCCATGAAGTAATGGAGCCAGATGTTATGATCTTAGCTTTTTTAATATTTAGTTTTAAGCCAGCTTTTTCACTCTCCTCCTTCACCCTCATCAAGAGACTATTGTGTTCCTTTTCACTTTCTGACATTAGAGTGGTATCATCTGCATATCTGAGGTTGTTGATATTTCTCCCACCTATCTTGATTCCAGCTTGTAACTCATCCAGCCTGACATTTCTCATAATGTGCTCAGAGTATGGGTTAAATAAAGGATATCAGTAGATAGCCCTGTCGTACTCCTTTCTCAATCCTGAACCACTCAGTTGTTCCATACAGGGTTCTAACTGTTGCTTCTTGACTTGCATACAGGTTTCTCAAGAGACAGGTAAGATGGTCTGGTATTCCCATCTCTGAAAGAGCTTTCCACAGTTTGTTATGATCCACACAGTCAAAGACTTTAGTGCAGTCTATGTAATAGAAGTAGATGTTTTTCTGGAATTCCCTTGCTTTCTCTATAATCCAGCAAATGTTGGCAATTTGAGCTCTGGTTCCTCCTGACTTTTCTTTTGGTGTAATGACATCTATTCTTTATTTTGGGGCTTTTATGTATATCATGGGCTTCCCAGGTGGTAAAGAATCCACTTGCCAAGCAGATGTGGTTTTGATCCCTGGGTCCGGAAGATCCCCTGGCAAAGAAATAACAATCCACTCCAGTATTCTTGCCTCAGAAATCCCATGGACAGAGTAGACTGGCAGGCTATAGTCCATGGGGTTGCAAAGAGTAGGACATGACTGAGCAACTGAACAACAACAATTGTATGTCTCAGGCCACAGAAAAAGGTGGATGTCCTCCCAGAGCAATTAGATGGCCTCGGTGAGGTATCGTAATAAGTGCCTTTCCCTCTGGACAATCCAGAAACTACCTACAGGCAACTCTCCATGGAAAGTCCACATCTCACAGGAGCAATAAGGCTAACGGCCCCACTAACGTGGTTTCTCTGCCCACCTGAAGATATACATTAACAATATCTTCTATGGATTGGTTCTAGGACACCCTGTGGACACCAAAATCTACAGATGCTCAAGTCCTTTATTTACATATAACCTACTCACTTCCTTCTATGTACTTTAAATCATCTCTAGATTACTTATACAACCTAATGCAATGTAAATGTTATGTAAATAGTTGTAAATACAATGGAAATGCTATGTAAATAGTCACCAGCAGACAGCAAATTCAAGTTTTGTTTTTTGAACTTTCTGGAATTATTTTCCTGAATATTTTTGATCTGAGGTTGGTTGAGTCTGCAAATGCAGAACCCATGGATATTGAAATTCAGCCATACTCTCCATTGGCAGCAAGTGATCTGCCTATGATGACTGGGCTTCAAGGATGCTCCCTTGTGCTCTGTGTGGCTACCTGTATTCTTTACCCCATACCACCTCTCCACCTGATTTACATCACCTTTCCCATTCACTCATCTGCCTCCTACTTCCCCTCCACTAAGGTCACCCATCATCCCTGCTTTTGTCTTTCATGCAGGGACCTGCCTTAGTGATGTGGGAAGAAGAGCAGCCTGACTTTCTAGTTCTTACTCTATCCTCTCTCCAATTTTCTTGTTACAGCCCTGCTTTCTTAGGACCCACTTTCAAGGTCAGAAAATCAAACCTGATTGTTTCTTGAAGTTTCTAAAAGTATTGTGGATGCCTCTGATTAATAGGGAGAGGTAGGGAAGTTGAATGGGGTGATCATGTAAAGAAAATGGGAATAAAAGAAATGCAGACTCTAATACTTCAAAGTATTATTTGACTTCACCAAATATAGGCTTTTATCATTTGAAAAGGGAATTCCCTGGTGGCCCAGTAATTAGGACTCTGCACTTCCACTGCAGGTGGCATGGGTTTGATCCTGGTTGAAGAACTAAGTTCCCACATGCTGCCCAGCACAGCCAAGAAAAAAACATAGTGAAGAAAATCAAAGGACTTTGAGTTGACTGTGCTAGATGCTAGAGTATCCCTTCCTCATAGGGCTGTTACAGTGTTAAGATAATACATGTAAAGTGTTTAACACAGTACCTGACACACAGTAGGTGTTTGATAAATGTTAGCTATGTTGTTATTATTGAGAAGAAAAAACTGAGCTGGAATTACCCAAGGAGAGAATAAAAAAAAACAAAGAAAAACACCACTGTTCAATCTTAATGATAGCCAATAAGACCAGCCTGCCATCTTGATTTCTCCTTCCTTGAAATCCTTTGACACAATTTGTCTCTCATGGCAGCTAGGAAGCTTCATCCTACTTACCTTCCACAAATTATTAGACCCCAAGAAAGCTTTATCAACACTTTATCAACCTCAAAGGCTGAGTTCATTTTTGACCTATTCTTTGAAATTTTCCAGCAAGGATTTTGCTGTGCCTGTAATTATATCGAAACACTCTTACAGAAGTTCAATGTCAACATGGTATTGTGGCAGATAATACTGTTACAGAGTGGCACCATATGTCTCTAGTGACAGGATCCTGCAGGAAGTGGTCCCCTTCAAGCCACCACAGAGACCCTCTGACAACAGGTAAATACTACAAAACTATTCATTAGAACCAGAATATAACATGCCATCACCACAGGGAAAGCCAGTTTAAAATCATAAATGTCAAGACATAATTAGCTTAAAGGTCAGGTTTAATTACAGTTGTTGAAACTGAAATACACTAATTATTGAAACCATGTCAGAAAATTATTTTAATGGAGTAGAATGTTTTGTCAGTGCCTTTGTTTCTACAGAAGGACGGTTCTTATTGCTTGATGGAAACAAAAAAAAAGATGACGGGCATTTGTTTCCCTGCATGGATGGAAGCAGAGAACAAAACAGACGATAGGGCTGATAAAAGGAGCCCAGAACTCCAAACAGTTCCACAGAGCAATAGTCCATGTTATTGTATTATTAATCATTTTCTTATAATCTGTGCTTTAGATATAATTTTAATGAAGCTTCAAGGAAAGCTCAATGCATTACATTGTAACAACAAAGGAAGAACATTTATCACTGGGTTCATAGGTTTAATGGTAAACCAAATCAGTAAATAAACAACTGGTAAGAAAATAACTCAATAACTGTAAAAGTTGTCATACCTGTATGATTTCTAAGATTTCTACTAGGAATATTTATTGACTCACCTAAATATTTTTGTTGAGTTTTATCATCTTTCTCCTTTGAGTTTCCGAGGACGAGAGACATTTGAACAATCTTTCATTTAATTGAATTTTGTTTTGTCCCCTGTTTTGTTTAAGAAAAAATAAGGGATAATACCTCTTAAAGTTCAGCTTTGTTTGAAAAAGCAAATAAAAGGAAAAAACTCCACAAGAAATGCAAGTGATAAGTAACCATGCGTTACCAGAAGCTCCTCATAATTGGTAAGAAAAGTCCTTTGGAAGATTCGGTCTGAATACTGATATATCCCTATAGGGGAAAAAAAAGTTTTATGTAGTGTAGTTTTCATATGGAGATTAGCACTCCTGAGGAGAACTAAAACATCAGTTTCAGAAGGAAAAAAAATTGTTAAAATGAGGCAAAAATCTACAGATTATGTTTTGTCAAAATGGAGAACAAAGGGCTAAGGAAACAGTATTTTACTATCTGAAAGACACATTGGGAGAGACTGTTTTTGTTAAGAGAGGAGAAACTGCATGACTCCAGAGCATTTTAAATAGCTCCAAAGAACCCGCTTATGACAAAGCAAGAGCTGAGCTATTCTCCAGTAAGCTACAGACAATGCCAGCAGAGTCTGCACTCCGCTCTAGTTCAATAATGGAAAAAGAAAATGACATTTAATTAAGAGTCGCCTGCCTTCCAGGTACTTATGACATTGAAATCAGTGTGGACATAAGGCATTAAAGCTGACATCAACATAGTTCACCCAAGAAGTCATTTACTTAAGATTTACAACTGACTGTAAGAGAAAAGTGAAAATTTATGAAAGGTTTCCATCTGGCAGTCTATATCATTAGTATTCACACTGATAGCAGCAATGATTTAAATTTCATAATCTAAGTGAAGATATGCATCAAAAAATTCTCCTAAAATATGTCTAATAGCTCTAACTGACTGCTTTATTAGAGTCTGTCCGTGAAAAAAAACGTTAGATATCAATGAAGAAGTCATCAACCGTTAATTTCAGTCTATTCAACTAATATGCATAATAAAGTGGCAATGACGGGGCCGAAACCCCCACCCAAACTCTCTGAAAGAGACACAATAAACTAACTGCCTTCCATTGCTTTAAGAAGTAAAAACTGATTGCCTTGTTTGATCTGGTTATAGCAAGCATTTCAAGTCATAGCAATGATTATTTATTAAATATTAATGACTATTTTGGAGAACGGAGGGGAGTAAAAAAATGCAGCCTTTGGCGTGTGTTGTTCAGGGCGTATGAATAAATCCTGTTAACAGAGAGGAGGAAATATGTATAAATCTCCTACTGCAGAAGAATCACTGTGTCATCCATTTTTCTGAATTAAAGCACACTGTCACTGCAAAACACCCTCATGTTGTCAGAGTAAGACTGTGTAAGAAGATAAACCCTGGATACCCTCTCTTAAAACTGTAGACAGAGAAGTGTTTAAAACAAAAAGAAATGTGGTTTGCACAGCAGAAAACAAAATTAGAATACCATTGGATGGTGCTGGGTACAGATTAAAAACATCTTTAAAAGAGGTTAATATAATTCCAGGAGTTTCATTAAGAGGCTGCAGAAATAAAGGAAAGAACAAGAATTCCAGAGTCAGGCTGCAGGCAGGCATTAAATTTGGCTCCACCGCATTTTAGCTCTATGACCTTGTGCAAATTTATTTATCCGCTCTGGTTGTCTGTATTCCCCTCTGGAAAACAGCACCTAGCTCACTGGGTTGTTGGACTAAGTGAGTACGCGCTCAGACGTGTCCAACTCTTTGTGACCCTATGGACTGTAGTCCACTGGGTTCTTCTATCCGTGGGATTTTTCTGGCAAGAATACTGGAGTGGGTTGCCATTTCCTCCTCCAGGGGATCCTCCAGACCTGAGGATCAAACCTTCATCTCCTGGGTCTCCTGCGTTGTCAGGCGGATTCTTTACCACTGAATCACTTGTGAATCCCAGGTAGATGTTATATAGGAGGTTCCCAAAGCAATGGTTCATAGAGAGGTTTCAGCTATGCAAATCTTATCATGGATGTAAAACTTTTTTCTCTATTTGTGGATAATTGCTTTACCATGTTGTGTTGGTTTCTGCCGTACAACAACGTGAACAAGCTGTAAGTTTATAAATGTTTCCTCCTTCTTGAACCTCCCCCTGACCCCTCTCCCCCATCCCACCCCTCTTGGTTGTCACAGAGCACCAAGTTGAGCCCTCAGTGTTATAAACTTGAACAGAAATCTCACTTAAATAGAATTGGGAGACCAGAAGGGGGAGCTCTCATGCCCTACAATATTAATAGCAGAGTCCAAAAGAAAGAAGACTCCTTTCCTAGCAAGGACTCAGCCATAGCAATGAAAAGCCATGGGCTCCATTTACTAGAGCCCTCCTAACTTTGTTGTCCCCTCTGTAAAAGTGTTCTCCTTTCCTGGCCATGGGGGGATTCACACATGATTCCCCATGGCTGCAGACCCCTAATTGCAATTCTCTGATATTCACAAATAAAACCCATCTTTGCTAGAGAAATATCTGGCAGTCTATTCATTTCAGAGCAACATGGCTCTCCATGGAACTGAAAATGCATTACACTAGGCTCTATGGAACTCTTAGACCCTTCCAGTCCCAGAAGTTAGCTGCGGGAGGTGAAGGAATAAAGTTTCAAAGACACTGTTGGTTATCCATCCAACCACCACCCCTCCCTTCTCCTTGCTAAGAATATGTCAATTGCATCCAGATACACCATATAAATGTGCACAGGAAAACAGGTGCCTCTCAAAACTCCAGGGGATAACCATGAGTGGTTTTACTGGCGGGGGGCGGGGGGGGCATATATAGTCATAATTAGTGCTAAATAATCACCAAATATTTCTGTCTCTCTGCTGCATATGAACAAGGTCATCTGCACTTCCTGGCTTTTTTGTGCTTGGATGGAATCACGTTAAAAGTTGCAAATGATAGATGGGGAATACAAGATTTGGATTTAGTGGCTTATGTGAAATCCTCTCTTTTCTCTCTGATACAGTAACCAGTTATTTTTAAGATGGTGGCTGTTCACTCATCCTAAGTCTGAATGATGATGTGGAAAGAGACGCTGGCCAATTCATGATAGACGTGGAACATGAGCAGTAAGTAAACCTCTGTCACTGCAGCCCACTGAGACTTTGGTGTTGTTTGTTCCCATAGCAGGCCTGAAGTCTCCTGACTCACGCAATAGATGTTTCTACTAGGACCTGATAAAATGATGGAGGAATGAAAAGAGAGAGATGCACAAGGAAAAGACCTCATTCTTCCAATTCCTGTGCAATTGTGTAAGCAGTCAATTCTACCAGAGTCAGGGAGGAAGTAACGAGGTAAACATCATAGAGAAAGTAAGGCTTGAAATAAATTGTGATTTTAAAATATTTGAGCTTACCAAGTTGATTGAAGGGGAGGGTGAAAATATTGCAGAAGGAGAGACCACATTGAACAAGTAGACAGAGGAACTGGTACTCTCAGAGATTTGTCTAAAGAGATAAAATATCAGGGAAGTTCTTATATAGTCTTCACGGAATTTGGAATTTATTTGGTGAGTTAGAGGCTGTCCTACTGTAAAATCTGTGACAATTGATGATGCAATTCAGGACACATATCCCTGGAAAATCCCAGAATTTGAGTGAAATACTGAATGACATCATCACAGTCATTGCTGGTAGTTGCCACATGTTGTATCTCATGACAGAGAAGAAAACTACAGATAACCTCATTTCTTGCTATTCCATTCAGGAAAGATGTTGGAGTTCAAAATGGCAAAATTCACATTGAAAATTAAATTACTACTGATCTTCAATAGGTTAACTCAATTAGTAGCAGACAGTTCAGTTCACACTCCGCCAACTATCCTAATGCACTGATAGGTCCTTACAAAGAACTTCCATTGTGGGTAAGGGGAGGATCAAAAGATTTTAAGCGAGGAGTAACAGAGCTGGAGAAGTAATACATTTTAGAAAAATTTTTCTAGCAACATGGGATGGATGGAGTGAATGGGGTAAGATGATGGCTAGGGCGTCATTTAGGAGACTAGCAGTCATAGTTGTTACAACTTACAAAGAAAGACAAAAAAAGGCATGTGTCTATATGACACATTTTGAGAAAGAGAAAATTTGTCTTTCTTGGTGTCTGTGCTTAATTGAAAACTATGTTCAAATAAGTTTTGTTTTCCTCCCAATAATCTGTCAGTGATGGTACTTATCCACTTGGTTCTACCTTCTGTCTCTCTTCTCTCTCCATCTCCATTCCCTCAGCATTCCTTCATCCCTTCCTTGGGAGAACTTGTAAGTATGTTTCAAGACCTTAAGTAGCTGTGCTGTCAGTGGAATGGAGTGGTTTCCTCTTAATGCCCAGAAACCCATGATGATAACAGCCCAGGTTATGATGATGAGGCCCTGATCTGAGATAATGGCAAATAAAAGGAAGAGAAAGAGATACAACACGTGAGTGGTAAACTATAGAACTTGGTACACCCTGCTTATCGTAGGTGGAATCCACTTTCTGATTGAACAAATTCCCAGAATATTATAAGTACTCAACAAGTGTTGCTGAATAAATAAATAAGTTTGAGAACCAAAATGCAAAGCACTGAATATATGTTAGGATGAATCAAATTGAGTCAACCGTGACTCTCACCCTAGAAGATTTTCTGTCATTACCATTAACCTGAAACCTTAAGACATGGATAGCAAATATCTCCTTCATTTTATGCACTCATGGGATTCACTTTAAGTTGACTACAACAATTTTTCACTTTTGAATCTAAACACACCATCGGAAGCCTTCAGAAGACAATGCTCCAGAAAATCATTGCCAATTGATCCAAACTGGCAAGGGAAATGGAATCCAATTGCCTATTCTCAGACTTACCAATATATTTGATGAGTTGAAAAGGAATTAAGCAGCAAACTGAAAAAGAACGAGCTAATTCTGTGTTTTGTTCCTATGCTCCCTTTAACTGTATTTCTTGAGATTCTTTCCTAATGAAGGAAAACTAAAGCATTTGCCATCAGCAGATGCCAGCTGACAAGTTTTCAGTCTCAAGAGGAGTAACAATGAAGGGGAGGCCTATGTGGGTTGAGAAAGGATGGGAAGGATGAAGTGAGTGGGTTAGCCAATGTAAAGAACTTATTTTGAGAGAAAAAGATGAAATTTGTTCTATTTATTTTGTTAACACAAAATCTGCAAAAATGACTCCTACACAGATCTTTTCAGTATAAACCATCTAAGACAAATAAAGATTATGAAAACCACATCAGACAAGAAATCAAGGACCAGAACATTTAATCCTGCTCTCACAATGAATTCATAGAGTAACCAGAGATATCAACCACCTTTCAATTTCCCTATTGGTAAACAGGGGCTCAGAATTTCTTCCAATGATAAAAACCACTTATCTAATGTATACTAGACATTCTAAGCATTTTGCATATATTATGAAAGCCTGGTGCATATCTCCCTTGGAACCAGGAATGGTGAAAATGCATTCTCCTTTTACTTTATTTGTATTATTATCCCCACTTGATACATGGCAGAAATCAAGGCTCAGTAAGATTAAGGAACTCATGTTCACATCATATAAAAAACAAAGTCTGCCTGGTCCCAAAGCTAATCAGAGTAATCACTATGTTATATAGAACCTGCTCACTGTCATTTTTCAAATTACATCCAGGCAGTTGGTTGGGCTAAGACTGAGACTTCAGAAAACAGTACAATCCCCATGTGTGGTGGTAACACTTCTGTTTAAGAACATAACACTGACAAGACTGAAAATGAACACCATTCAGCAGACACCGCCTGCTTAATGACTACCAGTGTCCTGCTATATGCTGACTGACATTGGCATATAAAACATTTTATGAGGCCTTTATTGACCTGTTAATGTCACTCCCGGGGCTAATGGAGTAGTACATTATCCACAATGGAACTGTGGAAACCTCTATCCAGTGGCAGTCACTAGGACTAACTCAGAAACATACAGTTAACCTGGGCTGCCTGCCATCGGATAAATGAAGAACTTTGGCTGCTTTATCTTCCTACAACACAGATAACAGTAATGTCCTGGTGAAAAGACTGATTCTTTTTTTAAGAAGTAAATATCCCCTTAGTGTTCACAATTACTAGATGATTTCACACTGTTGCCAGGCAAGAAATAGGACATTCTGGAAATGTCCTCTCTCAACATTTGGCACCTCAAACCCAGAGGAAGAAAAGAACTTGGCAAAATCACTTAGAAGGATGAGAGATGTAAGTACCATTATGAACCATTTTCCAGTGGTAAATAACCAAGCTTTTATTGGGTGAATGTAATTAGAGACAGATTTCAGTGCAGCTTGGATACAGCTGTTTCTGTCCTTCCAGTGCCAGGCTTTTGCTGGATCGTTCTGTGGCCATTGGCAATTTAGCCAATCAGTTCTGCTTGGTGCACCCATTTGATCTCCTTCTTCACTGAGATGATGGACCTGCTTATTAAGACTGCTCAGAACTCCAAACAAGGTCCCCAGATCTCAAAGGCACCTTGAAGTATGTGCCTCCAATGGCATATCTTATCTTGATAGTGTTTGTTCTGGGTTTGCTTGTGCTTTAGGAGGCGCTTGGGGAAAAAATTCCTACAAACAGGCTGATGCCTCCCTGTCACTGCCAGGTAAAGGTTTTGCTTCTCCTGGAGATCAGAGGAATTAAAGAACAATGTCTATTGTCTATTCTTCTGTAGGAAGAAATGAAAGACCTCTAAAAAAGTTAAGAGATAGAGTGTCCACAGCAAAAAGAGATACATGCAGATGCTCAAGTCTCCTATGTTTTTAAACTATGATTGCTTGCTGTTTATGGATTCATAAAATTAGGGTACCTGATGCTGGGAAAGATTGAGGGCAGGAGGAGAAGGGGCAGCAGAGGATGAGATGATTGGATCACATCACCAACTCAATGGACATGAGTTTGAGCAAATTCTGGGAGATAGCAAAGGACAGGGAAGACTGGTGTGCTGCAGTCCGTGGAGTCACAAAGAGTCGGACATGACTTAGTGACTGAACAACAACAACAAAAATTAGGAGAAAGCTTGTTTCCCAATGTCCCAAATATGAGCTTATAAGATACTGATAGGACATCAGGATAAACTCAGTTTCTGTGCCTTGAATGAAACAGTAGAGGGGTTAAGAACATCCTTGGTCTTACATAAGTCACCCTTTACTTGTATGTAGACTTAAGACAAAAGCTTCATAGACATAAGCTTCAGATTAACCCCCTCAACTATTCACCTTAACAACAGGAAAGCCTTATCAACTCCTGGGCCCAATATTTTTTAGATGGAAAAAGTCTCATAGTTCTATATAGGTCAGGAAACAATATAAATAGTGCTTGTATTTGTTGGGAAACAAAGGAAGAGAAAACCCTTAGACCAGTCTTTGTCTTTTGGTGTTTTGCAATTTTAGTCTCCTTGTTAACAGTAGGAATCAAGTGCCATCTGGTCAGGAGAAGAGAAGCGCCACCAATTTGCACAGAGCCGAAAATAATCTCTCTCCACCCTAGATGGTGAGTAACTACTAGAGGACAGGAACTGTTATTCTGCTCATAGTCCTTGCCTCACAATGCTGAACACAGAACTGTTCCTCAAAGTTACTCTACAAATGTTCGTTGGATTGGATTAGAGTAGACAACAATACTCTAAATGTCTCTTCCTCAGTTTGTAACTGAAGGGAGGAACACTATTTTGTTAAAGCTTTAAATGTAGTTCTGTCTTTGTTTGCAAGGCAACTACAAGTGGTACACCTTCTTCATTCCATTGGTATTTGAGCCCTAAAAATAAAGAGACTGAATATATCATTGTCTACAGGGAAGAAGATCGGTCCTGGGTGTTCCTTGGAAGGAATGATGCTAACTCCAGTACTTTGGCCACCTGATGCAAAGAGTTGACTCATTGGAAAAGACTCTGATGCTGGGAGGGATTGGGGGCAGGAGGAAAAGGGGATGACAGAAGATGAGATGGCTAGATGGCATCACTGACTTGATAGACATGGGTTTGGGTGAACTCTGGGAATTGGTGATGGACAGGGAGGCCTGGCATGCTGCAATTCATGGGGTCACAAAGAGTCGGACACGACTGAGCGACTGAACTAAACTGAACTGAACAGGGAAGAAGTCCTACAAACTCACTGAACAACAATCTCAAGAGGTCAACTGGTCAACCTTCAAGCCAGTGATAATCGCAGTGACCACCCGCCCTTTCCCACGGCTCAAAAAGGCATTGTATTTAGAAAAAATCAAATTCCTTTCTATATAAGATCCTATTGCTACATAACAAAGTACCTCAAGTTTAGCAGCTTGAAACAACAATTATCTCACAGTTTCTAATAATCAGGAATCTGGAACTCGTTTGCTCAGTGGTTCAAGCACAGGATAAGATTGCAGTCAAGCTGTTGACTGGAGTTGCAGTGATCTGATGGCTTGATTGGGACTGGAGGATCCAGTTCTATAATAACTTATATGGACTTAAACAGGAAGCTACATTTTCTTACCACGTGAGCCTCTTTATAAGATTGTTCACAAGATGGCAGCTGGTTTCCCCCAGAGCAGATAATCCAAGAAAGAGAGAATAAGAAAAAGAGAAAGAGAGGGAGAACACACACCCAAAATACAGCCCATGGTATTATTTATAACCTAATCCCTGGTGTCCCATACCATCACTTCTACCATATTCTACTGGTCACACGGACTAATCCTAGTACAGTGTGTGGAGGGGCCACGTGAAAGTGTGACAGGACACCACCCTGGCTTCCACCCTTACCCAAACCCATAACGTACAACACGGTCCCCTCTTCTGACACCTCCAAATTCACCTCATGCCATACTCCCCATGCAAAGCCTGCTCTAGTAACTTGCCCTTTTGACAGTTCCTAGACAGTTCCTTGAAGTATTTCCTTCCTCAGTTTCTCTTTTTTTTTTTTTTTGGCTCTTTCTTATGCCTGGAATGCTTTTCAGCAGTTCTCCAAACAGGCAAATCCTTTTCATCAGGTTAAACATCCCCTTATCATATAGATCTTTCCAAACCATCTACTTTAAAGAATCTCTTCCATTATTTAATACTCTATGGTTTGTTTGTTTTCATAGCATATTTGGACTTACTTTTACTCATGTATCTACCTGCTTATTTCCTTTCTGTAAATATAATAAGCATTATGAAGATAGGGATACTGTCTGTCATGCTCACAGTTGCATCCTGGGTAGCTGGTACTAAATTGGTGCTTGATAAATATTTGTTGTCTGAAGAAAAAGGTACAGGCAATAGATCTTCCCAGTCAGTATCTTGTACTCTAACCACCCTTACCCACCCTTGCACAGTGGGCCAGTGGGCATTTTCCTAAATCAGACATCAAACCCCAGGACACCTATTCCCTTCCATATCCTCCATCTCATGATTCAGCTTCCTCTAAGCAGCCACAGACAGAGATCCAAACTGGCTTAGCACCTCTAAGGTTTCCGTCCCCACCTTCAGGTATGGCATTAGCCTTTTCTTTTAAAGTTCCCATAATGTCAACCCATAATCAACTTACCACCTTCCATCTAACCTAGCCTTTCTTGCTCTGCTGTACCAAGTTTTCTGCCAGTTGCCTCATATTCAATTTCTACTACTTAGACCAATATTGTCAGGTAGCTGCTTGGGCATTCTGTCTGCGTGGGCTCTCAAACTCAGCATCACCCAAGGATATTAAATTCCTGACCTCGCTCAGGTCCTCATTTTACAATCTTGTGCCAAGGCTGGTTCCACACCCACACTTAGCCAGAACTCCCAGAACCCCTGCTTGAGTCCAACAAGCAAGGCTCAGCCTGAATTAGAACAATGTAAGAAGTTCAGACAAGTGCTCGTTTCTTGTTTTTCTATGGCCTCTTGTTCTCTAGCGATCTGGTTATCATTTGAACTCCCACATATAAGGTTTTCAAATACTGAATTGGTTATTTTTCTTCCATTGGTTTTAGTTAGAGCCTAATTGCCAATTGACTCATTGGAAAAGACTCTGATGCTGGGAGTAATTGGGGGCAGGAGGAGAAGGGGACGACAGAGGATGAGATGGCTGGATGGCATCACTGACTCAATGGACATGAGTTTCAGTGAACTCAGGGAGTTGGTGATGGACAGGGAGGCCTGGTGTGCTGCAATTCATGGGGTTGCAAAGAGTCAGACACGACTGAGCGACTGAACTGAACTGAATTGCCGATTTTAATCAGGTGTGATGTATGCACAACATTTGATTGAATGTTCCCCTTCCTTTAACCCTGATTCTACATTGTGAAGTGAAATCTGCCAGTAGATCTAGGTTCTAGCCCAAATGCTAAATTTATCATCAGTTTCCTGATCTGTAAAGTAATAACACAGATGTTTTGAGATGCTCACCAAAGCCTTCCTAAACTTTCTAAGTGTAATATAAAATGTCAAGGCACATGCAGCTTTCTGTAGTTTTTGTTTGTTTGTTTAATCTCTGATTCTTTAGGTACTTCTGAAATCAGATGCCAGTTCCCTCAGCAACAGACATGACATCCAAAGCCCCAGTTCCCCCTCTGCATGTATTCTCTTGACCCAGGTAGCCTCCTTGCTCTGCCTGGAACTTTGATTCTCCTTTCCTCAGAGATGTGTTAGAATCATCTTCCATAGAGGTGAACAGGTCCCTATCCTGAGACATGTACTAACCTCTAGAGACCTTTACACCAATCAACCCCGACAAGGTTGTCCCCATCATTAGCACAGCTTGACTTTCTAATCAACTGAGACACAAAGTCTGTCACATTCAGAGAACACTGAAGGATTTCTCTATTAACTCCCCAGATGTGTCCAGAGACAAAAAGAAAGAAATGAAAAAAGAAGTAAGAAATCTAAACTGTTTAAACCTGAGTGCCAATATACAGGTACTCTGTCCCCTTTTACTCCCTGTTACAAAATACATTCTTAAAATCAGTTTATACAAAATGTTTTCAATCCTTTTTGCTTTCAGGGTCTATAAACAAGAACTTGTGTTAAGTTTTGGACTTTCAGAATGACAGCTGGAGTCACACTCAGGATTTGTTGAGTCTTTGCTTTTTTCTTTTTTTATTTGCAACATTTTATTAGTTTTAGGTTTACAGCAAAGTAATTCATATTTATATATATGTGAAGAGTTGACTCATTGGAAAAGACTCTGATGCTGGGAGGGATTGGGGGCAGGAGGAGAAGGGGACAACAGAGGATGAGATGGCTGGATGGCATCACTGACTCGATGGACGTGAGTCTGAGTGAACTCCGGGAGTTGGTGATGGACAGGGAGGCCTGGCGTGCTGCGATTCATGGGGTCGCAAAGAGTCGGACACGAATGAGCGACTGATCCGATCTGATCTGATATATATATATATATATACACACACACATTCTTTTTCAGATTCTTTTCCATCATAAGTTTTAAGATTTAAATATTATAAGATTTAAATTATTAAAAGATTTAAAAATTATTATTCTTTTTCAGATTCTTTTCCATCATAAGTTTTAAGATTTAAATATTATAAGATTTAAATTATTAAAAGATTTAAAAATTATTTTTTAAAATTATAATTTTTAAATTATAAAAAATCTTATTATTATAAGATTAAAATATATTCCCCTGTGCCATACAGTTGGTCCTTGTATTTTTATCTATTTTACTTATAGTTGTCTGTATCTGTTAATCCCAAACTCTTAATTAATACATGCCCCTCCACCATCCTCTTTCCCATTTGATAATCCTAGTTTGTTTTCTATGCCTGTGAGTTTTTTTCTGTTTTGTAGAAAGGTTCATTTGTATCATTTTTTAGATTCCATAAGTGATATCATATGACATTTGCCTTTCGCCACCGTACTTTACTTAGTGTGATAATCTCCAGGTCCATCCATGTTGCTGCCAATGGCATTATTAAGTAACCTTTGTGCAAAAATAAAAGAAAAAAGTACCTTATTTCAGCAGATGTTTCTGCACGGACAGTTGGCTTGGTCCATGGAGAGATCTTCTATGAAAAGTAGAACAAATTTCTTTAGGGCAGATGCAACTGTGAAGTTGTTAGAGGACACGGTGTGTCAAGCAGAATGGTGGCTGTATTTCAGCCCCTCCTCACCTTTGGCTTGGCTGAATATTTGTTGAATAAAAAAGCAAATCATAAAATAATATTCTGTGCATATTGCATTCTGTGTTTCCACCCACATTCATTGCTTTCTGTTATATTTGGGGTATATAAACAATCAAAAGAAGAGACTAGATTGTCTCTACCTGAAGGCAAAGTATCTTATCTTTTTTATAATTTTTAATTCAATAACAGTGCCTAAATCCAAGAGTCTTTTCATCTCTTTACACACACACACCAGACAAGCTCCCAGGAAAAATCTCCAGCTAATAATTATCACAACACATTCGAACATATCTACTTTCATTACCAAACAATGAGTGATAAGCAAAACTATAGTCATTCTGCTCAGGCTCCCGGTGCCTCGGGAAACTTTTCAAGTTTGTGAAAATGATAAGAGATTGGTCTTCCTCAGTCTGAAACCAGTTTCTCCACATTCTCTTAAAACAACTTGTTTCAGAAAATACTTTTTTCTAATCTTCTTTTTTTTTTAATCCTTACTGATATTTTCCTATAGAAAAACCAAGAGATAGTTCAGAGTCTGTAGTTAAAGAAGGCCACTTGTGCATTCCTATCAAGGGTTTTAAACTAAGAGGATTTCTTCAAAGTCCATCATGAAAGAGTCTTTCAGTTATGCAACACACCAAGAAAAATAAAATGCCTCAGAATTATCTCCTCCGAGTACTAGTCTCTTCTGCTTCCTACCACACACATATTTTAGCTACTGTGCCATCTGTTAAAATTCATTATTAATTATTTTACTTTTCTTCTGGAATTGTTGTTAATCTGCCTTCAAGACAGGTTAGAGTCATGCAAGCAAATGAACAACTCAAGGTAGAAAATACATTTCACAGACCTGGTTCATTGTCATAACTCATCCAATTATTTTCAATGAAATGGTTATTTTAAAAACTGGCTAGAGAGAAGGGAGCCATGTAACTTTGAGAAAGTTAAAAATAATTCCTTAATAGTATAGGATTAGATAGCTATTGTTCTATATAGATATACAGACAAAGGCATAGGTTACAGATTAGGGCTCTATAAAATAATCATTTGCCCTAGGGAAAAAGAATAAGCAAATCATTGTTTTACTTTATAGAATATATAGAATTAAATGACAACTGCTTTGCTCTGAAAAATGAACAGGTATCAGGTATCATGTATCAGGTCTCCCAAATGTTAAAAAAAAAAAATATGTATCAATTAAAAGGAATGATTAAAACAGCAAAAAAAATTAATTTTAAAATCTTAATTTACTGAAATCATTCTTATCTTGTTTTGGATTCTCTTATAAGCAGAACCTATGACATGCTATATTTGATTTTGCATTGCCTGAGAATATTCTTCAAAACTTGGTTCTAGAATCTTTCTTTCTCTATATGTAGTTATGCTTTCATCTGCTTCTAAGTATTCACTTGCTTCCATGGTTTAAGTTACTATGGATTTGGCTCTCAGATACTTCTTCAAGCAACCCCAGGACTGTTCTGCTTGGAATTCAAACCAAGATATCAAAACTCAATTTTATCATCTTGGATTCCAATAAATCCAGCTCTTCACATTTTCCTACCATTGACATAGAAATCACCATCTTTATGTCTATGCAGCTAGGCATTCTTGAAAATAATTTTTCACTTGCCCCTCTCTTTTGTCTACAGATCAGTTTCCCAGTACTGTAGATTCTCAGCAATATAGTTGTTCTTAATCCATTTCCTCTTTCTCAGTACTTAGCATCGTGGTTCTACCTCAGTTCAGTTCAGTCGCTCAGTCGTGTCCAACTCTTTGCGACCCCATTGACTGCAGTAGGCCAGGCCTCCTTGTCCATCACCCACTCCCAGAGTTCACTCAAACTCATGTCCATTGAGTCAGTGATGCCATCCAACCATCTCATCCTCTGTCATCCCTTTCTCCTCTTACCTTCAATCTTTCCCAACATCAGGGTCTTTTTAAATGAGTCAGTTCTTCGCATCAGGTGGCCGGAGTATTGGAGTTTCAGCTTCAGCATCAGTCCTTCCAATGAATATTCAGGACTGATCTCCTTTAGAATGGACTGGTTGGATCTCCTTGCAGTCCAAGGGACTCTCAAGAGTCTTCTCCAACACCACAGTTCAAAAGCATCAATTCTTTGGTAGTAATAAGAGGTTCTACCTCTTATTATATTAAACCCAAATTATTTCTACAGCTACTTTCTGGTCTTTAATCCCCGACTTCAAAAGGATCCCCATCAGTGGATTAGGACTTATAGAAACATAACAAAACTATACACTAGCTGTCTAAGAAGGATATCTTCTTCCTGAGTTTTTTCCCAGATTCCTGAGTTTTCTTTTTCCATGATTTATGTATGCATGCTCAGTCATTTCAGTCATGTCAGAATGTTTGCAACCCTATGGTCCATAGCCCTCCAAGCTCCTCAGTCCATAGGGTTCTCCAGGCAAGAATACTGGAGTGGGTTGCCATGCCCTTCTCCAGGGGCTCTTCATGACCCAGGGATAGAATCCACATCTGCTGCATTACAGGCAGATTCTTTACTGCTGAGCCACCGGGAAAGCCCTTCCATGATTACAGTAGTGACCTATTGTTTCCTCTTCCAGAACATCCAGAAAAATTTTACTTTCAAACTTCCTTTGGATTGAGGCTATCTGACTGAGTTTCAGCCAGTGAAATGGCTATAATCCTTACGGTTATAAATATCTCAGGCAGGTGTCATATTAGGCCTCGAAGGTGGCAAGAAGCAGCCCAATAAAGAAGCAAGCTGAGGAGCTGGACAAGGCATTCAGTCAGAAACAGAAGGAGGGGCAGAAGAAACTTGAGGAGCTAAAAGCAAAGGCCATAGGAAAAAGTCACCTGGCTACAGGTGGAATTAGGAAATCTGGCAAAAAGTAAGCTGTTCCTTGTGCCTGAGGCAATGATGAGCCTTAGTTCCATTCCTGTTTGAACATCTGTGTTCCCTGCCATAATATCTGTTGCCACCTATAGCTAGAATGAAGTATTGTCTTGGAACCTATTGTAAATTTAAGGATAAAATTTTGTAAAATATAAACTTTCACAGGATACCCCATATCTCTCTGTGACTGGTTACTTTGGTGGCCACCTGTTCCAAATGGTATAGCTAAAAGATAAAGAAGAGCCACCCTGCCTACACGACAGTGTGCTTGAAGAAAGAAATAAACTTAAATGTGTTCAACACCCATGACTCAAGGGTTTCTTGGCACAGGAGTGACATTATTACATGTCGCTTCATTCTACCTCCTGATCCCCAAGCCCTTAGATGAGGTAGCCAAACACCGTGGGAGCAAAAAGTGAGTAACTTTCTTAATCAACATTCATGCAAAATGAGAGACTGAAAACTAAATTATCTTTAATTTAAATGAATCAGGAAATAAAAATGGATCCAGATTAAATTACTATAGGGTTATGTGACATCATCAGTACATTGCAAAGGAAGACATAAGACACAGCACTCCACCAAATTACCCACAATGAGGCTCAGTCAGCTTCGGTTACTTCAGGTCTTAACCGGCTTGATTTTTCAGTAACAACGGGACAGGAGGTAGACATCTCAACCATATTGACTCTTTTATTCTACAAAGACTAAGAAAATCTTCCCAGCACTCCTCTCAACCTTTGACTGAAGTAAAATATCCACATTCTGTTCCTAAAAGTTTACCTTGTTTTCCACTTTCTTCTAACTCTTTCAGATTATCTCATGGGTTTGGACTCTCTGCCTGGTTCGGCTTCTCCTGATAGCACTGCTCTTTAGGTCGTTTTGGGCTCCAGGCTCGATGGCATGAGGGCTAGCCCAGAATATGCATTTCAGCTAGTCCAGGCTTTGGGAACTTCTGCCTGGACTTTGAGATTCTCTCCTCATTGGTTCTGAGATACTTTAGTCCTTTTAATTGAGACTCTGAACCCTGCCCACACACTTATAAATAATTTTTCATTAAATCATCTTTAAAGTACCAATTGAGACCTCTTTTGTTCTCTGCCAAAGTGAAAGTGAAGTAGCTCAGTCGTGTCTAACTCTTTGCGACCCCCTGGATTGTAGCCCACCAGGCTCCTCCCTCCATTGGATTCTCCAGGCAAGATTACTGGAGTGGGTTGCCATTTCCTTCTCCAGGGGATCTTCCCAACCCAGGGATCAAACCTGGGTCTCCCACATCACAGGCAGACGCTTTAACCTCTGAGCCACCAGGGAAGGAACTTAGCTAATTAAATAAAGGAAAAAAACAATGGAACCACCACAGTCTTTGTTGTTGTTGTTGTTCATTCGCTAAGCCACGGCTGACTCTTTGCAGCCCCATGGACTGCAGCACGCCAGGCTCCCCTATCCTTCACTATGTCCTGGAGTTTGCTCAGACTCATGTCCATTGATTCAGTGATGCCATGCAACCATCTCATCCTCTGTCACCCCCTTCTCCTGCCCTCAATCTTTCCCAGCATCACGGTCTTTTCCAATCATTTGGCTTTTCATATCAGGTAGCCAAAGTATGTGTAGATTTGGCCATTATAAACCTGGAGTCATATAGTTCAATCAAAACACCCTATCCAATAAAAAAAAACAGCACAACTACTCAAGTGATTAAAAAGTAGCTCATGGACTTCTGTGGCAGTTCAGTGGTTAAGACTATGCACTTCCACCCAACAGGGCACGGGTTCAAACCCTGGTCAGGGAACTGAGATCTCACATGCCTCATAGTGCAGGGGAAAAAAAAATAGTTCAAAGCCACTTGTAATCCACCACAGCAGATACAAATCTCACTAGAAGCAAGGTGTTACACAGGGTGGATCCAGATGCATGGCATGGGCTCTTCCCCAATGACATTCTTTATGTTAAATAATAATAATAATTAAAAATAAACACCTTGCTCTGGTGCTTCCATTGCCATTTCAAAAGAACTAACTATCATTACAAAGGATTATTTACAAACACTGGTCTTTCCTGGTTCTTAAACTAAACCCAACAGCATCTTAGTTTGGGAAGGCCACATCTTCAAGCAGGGAGTGAACAATACCTTTAGCCTTGCAGAAACTCAGATGTTACTTTGCAGTTTGTATTACAGTTGGTCCTAGGTATGGTGTGTGTGTGTGCTAAGTCACTTCAGTCATGTCTGACTCTTTGCAAGACCCCATGGACTTTAGCCCACCAGGGTCCTCTGTCCATGGGATTCTCCAGGCAAGAATACTGGAGTGGGTTGCCATTTCCTCCTCCAGGGTCCTTCCCCACCCAGGATCAAACCTGGCTCTCTTACATTTCCTGCATTGGCAGGTGGGTTCTTTACCAATAGCACCACCTGGGAAGCTCCCTAAGCATGTTATTTGCCCAGAAAACAAAGAAGGGTTTGCAATTTTTATAATACAGTGTGCTCCACACAGAAGACACAGAGATGTCTTGTCTCTCTGCCAAGCAAAGGACATTGAGCCATTCCAAGTGACTATTTGTAAGGTGCAGGGTTAAAGTACTTTTCTGCATGTAGATAAAACCAGCCAATGAGTCAGTGAAAAAAATTCCCCGTGAAATAGCTTTTAGATGTACTTGTTCATTGTCCATACAAGCATTTATCTTAAAAGGATATGCTCATCTGTTCCACTCACTAACGTTTATACCTATCCAAACCACAATTAAATCCTCTTGAAAATTTTGTTTTCATGATTATTATGGACCTTAATCATGTTTATGGCCAA
Organism: Bison bison bison; assembly: GCF_000754665.1. Taxonomy (NCBI): domain Eukaryota; kingdom Metazoa; phylum Chordata; class Mammalia; order Artiodactyla; family Bovidae; genus Bison; species Bison bison. The sequence continues at coordinate 4,777,070 of NW_011494708.1, read as the reverse complement.
AACCAGTTTAGTCATTTGAACTAGGCATCTCTTGCAGAAAAGGCCACCTCATTGTAGACAGACCATATAACACCTTCTAGACAAATGCTCCCCACAACCTGTCCCCAAAGCAATATGAACTCAATGTTCTATGAATGAAGGGGAGGGGTAGGAGGACTTTCCAAATATTTTTATTCTCGGAGATATGCATATATGCAAGGGTATGAATATATAACATTTCAGTATTGTTGGAATATACATATATATTTCAACTTGTTGCCAAAATATACCAGAAGTTTCTCTATAAAAACATGTAATCTTTGCAGATGTGGCACTTTTAAGTCCACAGTCTTTGCAGGACCCAATCAGAAGACTCTACTCAAAGAAAAATAGGACAACTACCAAAGTAGTTAAAAAGGATGTCAAACCCACTTGTAATCCATCACAATCTCTCCTTTTCTCTATACTTCTCTCTCACCTTCATCTTCAACCAACGGTGATTTTTTTTTTTTTTTATTGAATGACCAAAAACTTTTTCCCTCACATATTCTCTGTGGTTCCTACATGGATCACTAATGTTGACTGGCCTAATATGTTGACTCTCTCAGCCAACAATAATCTTTCTCTTGTTGGGAGCAGAGAGAGAAGAACCTGGAAAATTGAGGATAATAATACATGTGGACAGTTTTTCTCTAACACAATGCTAACATTTAAATAAATATTATTTAAAAGTTGTAAATTTTACTATAATCAACTTTCTATTGTGAGAAACAGAAATTCAAACTAGCTCTAGAAAAATAGAGTAGTGGAAGGGGAGAGTTATCCTTCCTATAAGGATACAATAGGCATTTCGGCATTCAAAGACAAGAAATTAAACAGAGCTGGGCCTTCCTGGAAATTGTAAATTTAGAAACTGAGTCTTCTGTTTCTCGGGGACCTATCTCCATCTCTGTTTATGAGCTCTCTGTTCTCTTATTCCTCTTCCTGAGTTGCTTTATTTACTCACCCTCCACTTTGCCCATAACGCGGACATCAGCCTCTGATCTTTCAGATCGGGTCTTCTTTACTTAAATCACCTACTATGCATCTTAGTTCAAAATCAAACCCTCCCCCCCCCCAAAAAAATTAAGATTTAATTTAGTGAATTGATTTACTGCCTTGGGTTAGGGATTCTTCCCTGGCCCAAGAAGCCAGAGCTAACAAACAGGATCTCATGGGATGTAATACTTCCACTTGCAGAAAAAACATCATACTTTCCAGCCACACCTTTGAAATTCTGAAGTCTAGATGAGAGCTGCTAGTATAATCCTGATGTTTGATAGGCTGGTGACAGGTTCTGCTAGATGAACTGACTCACCATCCTTTCCAGCTTCCTTCTTAAACTGTGGACAGCTAAGAGCCACATTTCCCAGACTCCCTTGAAGACACATTTTGGATATAAACTGGTTTCCATTAAATCTTAAATACTGCCCTGATATTTTGTCATGAGATTTTAGAAGGTGAGCATGAAAAACAGGGCTTCCTTCTTCCTTGGTATTTGCCATTGCAAACATGGTCATGAAAAATATTGGGATTTACTATGTGTAGGAGCATTTGAGGTCTAGCCCTTAGCCTCACGTGAGTGGGGTAGAAAAAGCCAGGAAGTTAACCCTGAATCACAGACAAGGTGATGTGTTCCTGGGGACACTGTTCCAAGGGCAGTCTCCTCATTCCCCACATTGTTGGCACAATGAACAGTTTCCCTGATAGCAAGCCTAACAGGCTTGTTCTGGAGGTCATTTCCAAGGGCTGGTCCACGTCTGAAACATAGCCCTTCCAAAGATTGTGTAAGCACTAGATTCTTATATTAAAACTCATTCTACTAAAAGTAGCCACAGTGGTTTATATTTCCTGCAACTGAAAAGTCACTGGGCCCAGATCAATAAGATTCAGTGTAGCAATCAAAATCTAGAGGAAAAATAAAGCTGAAAGTCAAGAAGTGTCTCCCAGGAATAGAAAATTACTGTGAGGTTATCAAGAAGCTTATTCTCCGTTCTAGTTGCCTAAACATGGAGGGAGCTTTGGATACAACCATAAAATATCCTCTGTTAAAGGAAAAAACAACTGGACAGTACTTAAAGCAGTAAAAACAGATTTTATTCAGGAACTATAGCAATAAGAGGAACAAGACCCAAGTATAGAACCAGCCTCAATCTGAATATAAGAAGGAAAACTAGAGATTTGTAGCCCAAAAGCAGGGTAGGGTGTCAGTGGATGGAAAAAAAAAAAATAGTACAAGAAAACATTACGGACAAGGGGATTCTGGTGAAACAGATTCAGCAGGATTCTTGCTGAAAGCAAACTGAAATGATCAGATACCACCTGGGGGAACACACAGGATGAGGGATCTTATCAGATGATCGAACACTGAGGGTGGAGGATTCTCTCTAAAGGGATTTAGCATGATTTTTGCAAAAATTGGGTGATACAAAGATGGACATGTAAGTTCAAACTAGTTGAGGAGAGCATTCAGAGGCATCAGACAAAAGTTAAGTCAAGGACAAACTCTTTGTCCCCTCTACTCCAACCCCAAAGGTACAGATCTGGGTTCATATAGTGGAGGTTTTAAGGAAATGAAGGAGTAAGCCCAATCTCTTGATAATTAAGTAAAATGACTGTCACATTCTGAGACCTACAACAAACTAAGAGAACAAAGTTAACATTGATGAGGGAAAAAACATCATTCCCCTGAACAGTCAAGATGATAAAGTTCTATTTGAGAACTTTAATAGGCACAGAAACCACAGGAACAGATAAAAGCTAGACACGTGAATGGAGACTAGCCAGAGTACCTTCAGCAGGTGCACTTCCGTAGATAGCAGATCATGAGACACTCAGAACAAGTAGGCAAGGTGTTCACTCTCATCAGTCAATGGTGCAGCCCAGCCCTCCTAGTCTGAGTCTCGGGGCCGTTCCTACTGATATCACTGGTGGCCATATTTCTGATGTTACAGGGGAACACACTCTTTTTATTTTCCTTGACGAAAGTAACACAGATCTAAAGGAAGATTCAATTAGATATTTTCTTATCAGGGTTCTACCATGATGTGAGAAGTAAAGGGAAAATATGTGGATTTGAAAAATGGGAAAAACATGCATGAACATAAACACAGTTAAAAATAAGAAAATGATAAAAGGACTTGGAGACTGATATAAGAAAAATAAGAAAGATCAATTTCAGAAGGAAAGAGAATGAAAATGGCAATGGTAAAATACAATTTAGTAAACAAAATTTATTGAGTACCAACTCTGTACCAAGCATTGTTCTAAGGCCTGGCGATATTGGAGTGAGTTATAAATACAAGGAGAAAAGACATGGTCTAATGAGACTTAGATTCTGATAGTGAATTAGGATAAAAATCAACAAAGAGCTTTTTTAAAGCAATTTTGACATTGTCCTTTAGAAAATCAGGAGCCATATTTTTAATTTTTGAAAAATAATTCTGGCTCATGTTAGAAATGGATTAAAAAGAGGTAACACTCCAATTCATCTATTCTTGCAGTAGATAAAATAGTTAAGGGGCTATTGCAATGGTACAAGCAAAACTCATTATCATCTTCACCACCATCATTATCACTTGATCTTCCATAATTACTTTTTAATTGTTTTCATCACTTTCTATCTTGAATAATTAGGTAGCATGAATCACATTGGTAAAGGCAGAATAGGAAGTTTTCTGTTTCTGTTTTGGTTTAGGTTTTCAGAAAATAGTTTTCTGTTTTGGTTTAGGTTTGGAAGGGAACTCAGAGTACTACCGTGGCCTGTTGAATTTGAGGGACCTATATCATAACCTGGCTTCCCTGGTTGCTCAGCTGGGAAAGAATCTGCCCACAATACAGGAGACCCAGGTTTGATTCCTGGGTCAGGAAGTCCCCTAGGAAAAGGGATAGGCTACCCACTCCAGTATTCTTGGGCTTCCCTGGTGGCCCAGACAATAAAGAATCCACGTGCAATGCAAGAGACTTGGGTTCTATCCTTGGGTTGGGAAAATCCCCTGGAGGAGAGCATGGCAACCCACTCCAATTTTCTTGCCTGGAGAATCCGCATGGACAGAGGAACCTGGTGAGCTACAATGCATGCAATGGTAAAGAGTCAGACACGACTAAGCAAATAAACACACATATCATAACTAAGTGAAAGTGAATGTATTAGTCGCTCAGTCATTCCGACTCTTTGTGACCCCACAGACTGTAGCCCACCAGGCTCCTCTGTCCATGGGACTCTCCAGGCAAGAATACTGGAGTGGGTTGCCATTCCCTTCTTCAGGGGTTCTTCCCAACACAGGGATCAAACCCACATCTCCTGCATTGGCAGGCAGGTTCTTTACCATCTGAGCCACCAGAGAAGCCCAACTAAGTTAAGGTTAGCTCCAAATATCAATAATTATAGTTTGAGAAACTGTAATTAGCATATAGTTTATGCTTTCCTACTGGGCTTAACGGAGAAGGCAATGGCACCCCACTCCAGTACTCTTGCCTGGAAAATCCCATAGATGGAGGAGCCTGGTAGGCTACAGTCCATGGGGTCGCTAAGAGTCAGACCAGACTGAGCGACTTCCCTTTCACTTTTCACTTTCATGCATTGGAGAAGGAAATGGCAACCCACTCCAGTGTTCTTGCCTGGAGAATCCCAGGGACGGGGGAGCCTGGTGGGCTGCCGTCTATAGGGTCGAACAGAGTCGGACACGACTGAAGCGACTTCGCAGCAGCAGCAACTGGGCTTAAGGAAATGTTTGCCAGATCAAGGAAAATCAAGCTGTCAGTTTCTCCACAGTATACACCACTGAGGGCTTGGAGCTTCCCCTGATTTTATGTTCTACTCCCATTGTACTAACCCTTTCTTATCCCTCCAAAAATTCCCTCCAAGGATGAATTCCCTGCAACTGTCACGAAGAGTTTTCATAATCTTGGAGAATATTAGCAGTCCAATGATTTCTGAGATGGGGAAACCTCCAAACAGGCTTTTAAGTCAAATCCAAGTAAATTAGGTGTCTGTGTCCAAAGACAACTAGTATATAACCAGGACCTAGTACCAAGTCCAAAGTACTGGTGCCTGAAATGAGTTTGAAATAACTATAATACTTTAAAGAAGTTTAAACATATCCTCTGTACTGGGAGTACCACATTATTTATTTCTCCCCACACCATCATCACCTTGCCAAGCTTACTAGCTCTATTATGCCCTAATGCACCTGCCATGTGACCCTGCCTCCTTTGACTACAGTTTATTGGACCAGAAGTAAATGACTGCACCAAATTGGGCTATTAGATTCTGTCTCTTGGGAATCACTTAATTAAAGCAATTCATTCAGAAAGATCATTAAAAACACAAAGGCTGCCCTTTTCAGGTGGTCTGTTGTGAAGAACCCAGATACAGGCAGATGAAAGACAAAGAACCTGGCGAAAAGCCAGGAGATAAGCATAAATGAGAGACCATCTGACCAAGGATGAGAGAGGTGAAACAGCAGTTGTCTGACATTGTCCCAGGTCCTGGGAGCTCCCCAGTGATCCAGGGGCACCAGGGACCAGAGGAACTAGTGTGTAGATGCCCCTTGCCCTCCCCCTTCATCTCCCCATCTCTTCTGATGACAAATTGAAATTAAACTGGAACATCCAAGTTCAGTGTCCAAGAATAGATTAGGAGGCCATTGAGAATCTGGTCTCAAATGCATCTCTGCACCACTGAGAACTTGAACTTTCTGTGAACGGTACCTAGCCAAGGATACCAGCAGTTTTTAAAACACATGCCAGCTGAAACTTTGTGTCTCAAGGTCTCCCCTTGTAACTATGCCACCGTGTCCCACTCCAACAGATTCCTACTTAACAAGCACCATTTCTTCTTTTCAGCTCCAACTATAATTCTTGATAAACAACTCGTGTAACTAACTATAATCTTGCCATTTCTGCCTTTCATCAGCTTCCCCCACTTTGAAGTCTGGGGCAACACAGTAGAAGTGCTTACTGAATCTATGTTTCCTGGGCTGCAGTCCTCACAAATCCAAATAAAAACCTTTGATTTCATTCAGTTATCCATTTCTGACATTTTGGTTAACACTTCCAGTCATCTTACCTCCTTTGTACTTCGAGGAAGTTTATCTCTTTGCTACCTAGTTGCTTTTAACTGGAAGCAAAGGAAAAATTCTGGCCAGGCAGAAGAAAACAGAAGTCTTACTTGAATCAGCAACAGAAAAAAGTCAGAAAATATGGATCAAGATAGATAACAATTCTAAGAGCACAGATATCAGGAAGAGTTCTAAAGTAGTTTGTTGAAGTAAAAGAATCTAGAGAAGGCTGGGAATTAAGACACATACAAAAGGGATTTGTGAAAGTGTTGCTTTAGCTAATGAATTGTTTTTGTTGTTTAGTCGCCAAGTCACATCTGATTCTTTTGTGACCCCATGGACTGTAGCCTGCCAGGCTCCTTTGTCCATGAGATTTCCCAGAGAATACTAGAGAATGAGAATCCTAGTGAGAATATTAGAGTGGGTTGCCATTTCCTCCTCCAGGGGATCTTCCTGACTCAAGGATCAAACCCACGACTCCTAAGTTGCAGGCAGATTCTTTACCACTGATCCACCTGGGATTTTACAAATTCGGTTATTTTTAAATCATCTTCAAATGACCCAAGAAAATAATATTCTTATTTGATATATTTCAGAGGCTAGACTATGCATGCTTGTGTGCTGAGTCACTTCAGTCATGTCTGACTCTTTGTGACCCTATGGATTGTAGCTCACCAGACTCCTCTGTCCACTGGGATTCTCCAGGCAAGAATACTGCAATGCATTGCCATGCCCTCCTCCAGGGGATTTTCCAGATCCAGGGGTGGAACCTGAGTCTCTCATGTCTCCTGCATTGGCAGGCGGGTTCTTTACCACTAGCGCCACCTGGGAAGCGAAGTCTAGACTATGCTGGTACAGAAATGTTGTATACTGAGTCATAGTACATAGGCCCTAGGTTTACATGGGGTGAACCTATATTAAATTTTCAATCTTTTAAGCTAAATTGAGTGAAGTCCCGTTTCTTGTTTCTGAATCATTCTTTGGATATCATCTTTAAAATTTTAAGATTCAATCCCAAACTTATCTCATTCATCAAACCATCTCTCCATCCTTTGCTGTAGTACAGAGTTGGGTATCTTGTTCTTATTTTACAGAGAGAAAAACAGGAGCTCTGAAATTCTATTTGGAATAAAGAAATATAGAATTTAACTATCTTTTCTATTAGCCTGATCTCCTTCTAATTTAGATGGAGTTTTAATAATTATTGAAAGTAAAAATAAATGGATGAATATTAAATAGTAAAACAAGTATTAACACTTCTGTCTCTGGATTTTAATTCCCAGTCCTCTAGCAGACTGACTTGCCCCCCACTCACTATTCAATGTCCCTTAAATTTAATGGTATCAAGCCCACTGCCATTTCCATCTTTCTTCATTCAATAGCTGGAGAAATTGTCATTGGTATGCAGACTGGTCTCAGGCAAGGAACATTACTCTTTAATCTCCTAATTTTAATTGGTATGCCATCACGCAGACTGAGGCTGCTAATGGCCTAGTTTGTAGATTAAGATCAGCAGACCTGAACTACGGTATGCCATTAGTTACAAATAAAGAGAGGAAAAACACTGAACAATGATAAAAGAGGCCATTCCAAATCAGACAGAAGATGATTCTTCCTCATCTTCTCCAAGGTTCGTGACCCTATTTCAATGTCCATTTGTAACACGATCCGGATTAATGCTTTCTGCTTGGTCAGATAATTTCAGAACAGTTGGTAAATTGAAATGATTAGTTGTGTGTTTACCACTGTTATTGGCTGGCCCAGAAAATGTTGCTGAATTGTTTGCCCATAAAAGCATTGTTCCAACTGATAGAGTTGTTTCTTTCACTAGGAAATAAATATTTTAAATGAAAAGACTATTTCATTATTTAAGGAAAGCATGTTTTTCTCCAATGGAATTATGACTTCTAGTGTCTTTTCACCCTCCAATAAGGAAAGAATCCAATATAAGTTAAGCATTCATAGAGTTCACACATATATCTGTCACCAGTAAAGTTCCAAGTGAAAAAGGAATATATGTTTAGATAGATTATTGATCAGATCAGATCAGTCGCTCAGTTGTGTCCGACTCTTTGCAACCCCATGAATTGCAGCACGCCAGGCCTCCCTGTCCATCACCAACTCCTGGAGTTCACTCAGACTCACGTCCATCGAGTCAGTGATGCCATCCAGCCATCTCATCCTCTGTCGTCCCCTTCTCCTCCTGTCCCCAATCCCTCCCAGCATCAGAGTCTTTTCCAATGAGTCAACTCTTCGCATGAGGTGGCCAAAGTACTGGAGTTTCAGCTTTAGCATCATTCCTTCCAAAGAAATCCCAGGGCTGATCTCCTTCAGAATGGACTGGTTGGATCTCCTTGCAGTCCAAGGGACTCTCAAGAGTCTTCTCCAACACCACAGTTCAAAAGCATCAATTCTTTGGTGCTCAGCCTTCTTCACAGTCCAACTCTCACATCCATACATGACCACAGGAAAAACCATAGCC
>NW_011494708.1:4744844-4768408 GCF_000754665.1 Bison bison bison | reverse complement strand
CCATCTATTTCCCATGAAGTGGTGGGACCGGATGCCATGATCTTCGTTTTCTGAATGTTGAGCTTTAAGCCAACTTTTTCACTCTCCACTTTCACTTTCATCAAGAGGCGTTTGAGTTCCTCTTCAGTTTCTGCCATAAGGGTGGTGTCATCTGCATATCTGAGGTTATTAATATTTCTCCCGGCAATCTTGATTCCAGTTTGTGTTTCTTCCAGTCCAGCATTTCTCATGATGTACTCTGCATATAAGTTAAATAAATAGGGTGACAATATACAGCCTTGACATACTCCTTTTCCTATTTGGAACCAGTCTCTTGTTCCATGTCCAGTTCTAACTGTTGCTTCCTGACCTGCATACAAATTTCTCAAGAGGCAGGTCAGGTGGTCTGGTATTCCCATCTCTTTCAGAATTTTCCACAGTTTACTGTCATCCACACAGTCAAAGGCTTTGGCATAGTCAATAAAGCAGAAATAGAGGGTTTTCTGGAACTCTTTTGTTTTTTCTATGATCCAGCAGATGTTGGCAATTTGATCTCTGGTTCCTCTGCCTTTTCTAAAACCAGCTTGAACATCAGGAAGTTCACGGTTCACATATTGCTGAAGCCTGGCTTGGAGAATTTTGAGCATTACTTTACTAGCGTGTGAGATGAGTGCAATTGTGTGGTAGTTTGAGCATTCTTTGGCATTGCCTTTCTTTGGATAGATAATTGATAGACACACACATATATAAACACATAGATGGACAGATAGATAGATAAGGGAGACAGTTATCAGACATTATGAGACAGGAGTAAAATAGTTTACTTTCCTGACCTTGGCAGTGGTTCTTATTTGCTCCTTCTGAAAAGTTAAATAAGAATCGTTGCCAAGGTTAAGAAAATAGACAAAAAGAAAAGAAGGTTGCATTACTCTGAAAACAAAACTAAGGAAATATGGTAGTTTTATTCCTGGTTTTTTAAGGACTCTCCATACTGTTCTCCCTAATGGCTGTATCAATTTACATTCCTATCAATGATACGAGGGAGTTCCCTTTTCTCCACACCCTCTTCAGCGTTTATTGTTTGTAGATTTTCTGATGACAGGCCATTCTGACCTGTGTGAGGTGATACCTCATCAGAGTTTTGATTTACATTTCTCTAATAATGAGCAATGTTGAGCATTATTCATGTGTTTATTAACCATATGTATGTCTTCTTTGGAGAAATGTCTGTTTAGATCTTCTGCCCACTTTTTAATTGGGTTGTTTGTTTATCTGGTATTAAGCTGAATGAACTGCTTGTATATTTTGGAGATTGATCCTTTGTCAGTTGTTTCATTTGCAAGTATTTTCTCCTTGGAGATTCCTTTAAAAACTAGGAATAAAACTACCATATGACCTAAGAATCCCAGTACCGGGCATATACCCTGAGAAAAACATAGTCAAAAGACACATGTGCCCCAGTGTTCATTGCAACACTGTTTATAATAGCTAGGGCATAGAAGCAACCTAGATGTCCATTGACAGATGAATGGATAAAGAATTTGTGACATATACACACAATGGAATATTACTCAGCCATAAAAAGGAAGGCATTTATTAATGAGGTGGGTGAACTTGGAGCCGACTATACAGATTGAAGTAAGTCAGAAAGAGACAAATATTATGTATTAATGCATGTGTGTGGAATCTAGAAAGACGGTACTGATGAACCTATCTGCAAGGCAGCAATGGAAACACAGACAGAGAACAGACTTATGGACACAGGGAGGGAAGGAGAGGGTGGGAAGAACTGAGAGAGTAGCACTGAAACGTATGCACTACCCTGTGTAAAATTATTAGGTTGATGCAAAAGTGATTTGGGTTTTACATTGTTGATCTTTGCCATTTGATATTGGAACACATTTTTAAATAAATGTGGCTATGTTATTTTAAGAAAGTTAACTTGTGTCTCAACTGAGAAAAATCTAAGGAAATAAAATACAATAACATGTTAATGCCTATTAAGGGTTGAGTTGTGTTCCCTGAAAAGATACAATGAAGTTCTAATTCTCAGTGCCTATAAACAGGACCTTATTTGAAAAATAGAATCTTCACAGATACTCAAGTTATAATAAGGACATTAGAGTGTGTCCTGATTCAAAATGACTATTTTTGTTTTTGTTCAATCATTCAGTCATGTCCAACTCTTTGCAACTGCATGGACTGAAACATGTCAGGCTTCCCTGTCCTTCACCATCTCCTGGAGCTTGCTCAAACCCATGTCCATTGAGTCGGTGATGCCATTCAACCATCTCATCCTCTGTCGTCCCCTTCTCCTCCTGCCTTCAATCTTTCCCAGCATCAGGGTCTTTTCTAATGAGTTACCTCTTCACATCAGGTGGCCAAAGTATTGGAGTTTCACCTTCAGCATCAGTCCTTCCAATGAATATTCAGGATTGATTTCCTTTAGGATTGACTGGTTTGATCTCCTTGCAGTCCAAGGGACTCTCAAGCATCTTCTCTAACACCACAGTTCAAAAGCATCAGTTCTTTAGTGCTCAGCCTTCTTTATGCTCCAACTTTCATATCTGTACATACTGGAAATACTGACTACTGGGAAAACCATAGCTTTGACTATAAGGACTTTTATTGGCAAAAAAAAAAAGACTATTATCTTTATTTTAAAAAGGGAAAATTGAACACAGAGACAGACCCAGTGGAAAGACAATGTGAAGACACATGGGGAGAAAATGGCCATGTGTTTTCTGGAGTGATGTATCTACAAGCTAAGGAACACAGGATTGTCAGAAAATACCAAAAACTGGAAGAAACAGAGGAAGGTTCTCCCCTAGAGCCTTCAGAGACAACACAGCCCTGCTGACCCCTTGACCTGGAGACCTTGGACTCCAGAGCAGTGAGAAAATAAATGTCTGCTGTTTAAAGCCACCAAATTTGTGGTGCTTTTTTTTACAGCCCTAAAAGCTCACACAATGCTTACCTTAATTCTGCACACACGTACCTTATTTTATTTTATTTCTTACAAATTGAAGGTTTGTGGCAACCCTGAGTTTTGGGTGATTTTTAGCATTTTTTAGCTACAAAGTATTTTTAATTAATAATTGTGCTTTTTTTTTTACATATAGTGCTATACACACTTAATACACTCAGTTCAGTTCAGTCACTCAGTCATGTCCAACTCTTTGCAACCCCATGGACTGCAGCACACCAGGCCTCCCTGTCCATCACTAACTTCCAGAGTTTACTCAAACTCATGTCCATCAAGTCAGTGATGCCATCCAACCATCTCATCCTCTGTAGTCCCCTTCTCCTCCCACCTTCAGTCTTTCACAGCATGAGGGTCTTTTCAAATGAGTCAGTTATTCACATCAGATGGCCAAAGTATTAGAGTTTCAGCTTCAACATCAGTCCTTTCAATGAATATTCAGAACTGATTTCCTTTAGGATTGACTGGTTGGATCTCCTTGAAGTCCAAGAGACTCTCAAGAGTCTTCTGCAACACCACAGTTCAAAAGCATCAGTTCTTCTGTGCTCAGCTTTCTTTATAGTCCAACTCTCACATCCATATATGACAAGTGGAAAAACCATAGTTTTGACTAGATGGACCTTTGTTGGTAATGTCTCAGCTTTTTAATATGCTGTCTACATTGGTCTTGGCTTTTCTTCCAAGGAGCAAGCATCTTTTCATTTCATGGCTGCAGTCACCATCTGCAGTGATTTTGGAGCCCCCAAAAATAAAAACTCTCACTGTTTCCACTGTTTCCCCATATATTTGCCATGAAGTGATGGGACCAGATGCCATGATCTGAGTTTTCTGAATGTTGAGCTTTAAACCAACTTTTTCACTCTCTTCTTTCATTTTCATCAAGAGGCTCTTTAGTTCTTCTTCACTTTCTGCCATACATCACTTCCCCACTATCTGCCTCTATAGTCACTTCCTCACTATCATTCTTCTAGCCTACCTGTGTTCCCTCCTTTGCTAAGAAATTTGGTTTTATAGAAGGTCACAGAGAAATAACAGAAAGTAATGTTTCTTGAGATCATTCATAAGCCATGTTATTTAACCCTTAAGCAACCCTGAGGGCACGTATTATCACTGGAGCTCTGAGATGTTGAGTGTTTTGCCCAAGGAAGCACAGCTAGAAAGAAATACAGCTGGGATTTGAGCCAATGGAAAGCATGCTACTACTCTAGGCACTCTGCTGTGTCACACTGCTGCTACGAACTTTACAGAGTGAGTAAAACAAAGTACTAAAATTCTTGGTCTCTGGCAAATAACTTCATTGTTTCAAAGCCAACGTTGCCACAAGCTAGAAAGGAAGATTCTGGAGACTGGAGAGAAAGGTAGGTGTGGGGATTGATGAGGTGAGGGGATGGGATTGCTCCCAAGGTCCTGCTCCTCCTCACTTTCTGGGGCTGGCCCTCAGGATCCCTGGGTGTTCACCCACATAGGCTGGGGAAAAGTACAAGGAAGGCAGGCTCATTGCTCTCCTACAAAAATTATGATATTCTTCAGTCTTCTCCAGAGATCCAGCTTTGCAATGAACCACACACACACACGAAACAGACTGTTTTTGCAGAGATTGGCCTCTAAACAGATGTCTGGACCCATTTTTGGAGCTGGCATTAAAAATAGAGCAGGATATCCAGAAACCATCCCTGTGGGTGCAAAGTAGCTGAAGATGTATCTGGGGCGGACAAAGGTATGTAGGGAGAACAGAGGCCAGGAAGGCTGCTCCTTTCCCCTGTCAGATAAGAGAGGATTCCTGCCCTCAGGGGGCAGAGGGCAACTGGCAGCTCCTCCTGTCACAGGAGGCTATTTGAAGCTCTTCAAATGCACCAGGAACCTCAGAGAATAAAGATTCTGCTGGCCTCTCTCTCTCCTTTCCACAGTCACAGTGCCTGAAAATAAGCATCAGCCTTGGGAGCCTATTGGGATAGTTTGCTGTTGTTTTGTTCTGTGTCAATGATAATATTTTTAAGCCTGTGCCTCTGAGACACTCTCTGAAAATAGTTGACAACAACCACAACAAAAACAATTAACTTTCCATACAAGTAAAATCGTAGTGACTTCTTTAATAACAATAATGACCATCATATTGTTCCTGATTGTTACACACCAGGCCCTGAAGGAAGTGCCTTAGTAGCAGTCACGTTGGTCGCTCAGTCGTCTCTGACTCTTTGAGACCCTGTGGACTGTGGCCCTCCAGCCTCCTCTGTCCATGGAATTCTTCAGGCAAGAATACTTGAGTAGGTAGCCACTCCTTCTCCAGGGATCTTCCCAACCCAAGGATCGAACCTGGGTCTTCTGCACTGCAGGCACATTCTTTACTATCTGAGCCACCAGGGAAGTTGCAAGTATTAAATCATAGAATCCTCTCAGCAATACAGTAAAGTAGTTGTTATTATCCCCAATTTATGGATGAAGAAACTGAGGCTCGAAGAGGACAAATGAACTTACCCAAGGCCAAACAGCTAGAAAGTGGCAAAGCTCAGGATACAATTTGCAGTTTATTTTGACCCTAGAGTTCATGTTCCTCTCCCTAGAAATGAAGACAGGCGGTTGAATGGGAGGTTCAACTGATTCACCCTGAAAGAATCAGAATCCCTATTCCAGTCCACATATTGTGGGAAGGATCCTCAGGGAGTAGCAATGTCTTCTTGTAATAAACAAAAACCTCTTCCTGTTGCTCCTCCAAAAGCCCCGAATCCTGCAGGGCACTCATGTGATTAGCTGGTGTGACCAGAAAAAGTGAGGAAGCTCCCTCATCTTTCCCATTCAAGCCAAGGTGAGAGATGATGAATGTGAGGCTCCAAATGAGCAGGTCATGTGTTTCCTGAAGGAGCATCACTATAGCAAACAAATGATCCTCAGCCCTCTTTTGTAATTCAGTCAGAACTCTCCTACTGCATACCCCATTAGGGACAATGACCTCCAGAAAGTTGTAGGGGATTGTGGATTCAGTTCATTATCTGACAGGCACACCCATTAACAGCTGAGGCTAAATCCAAGGCACCCACAAGAAATGAATCTGAAAAAGGAAAGCATTTCTCACTCACTTTAGACTCAGAGCAGTGCAGCACAAAGATACACTCAGAAAATATTTGTGGTAGAGCTAGATAATTGACTGGATGGTAAAGAGAAATTATTAAATCTTTGGTAAGCAAAAAATCATCAACAGTCATTGTTGGAGGGAAAGTGTTGAAAGAAAGCAAGAAATTGGAGACAGATGAACTGTCTGAAGGATAGGAAACAAGAGCACCATCCATTCATTCAGCAAATATAGAATGGACTATATGTCGATTCTATAATTTTTTTTACCAAGTTCCCACCATATGCCACGCACTGTCTACACATTTAGGGTACAATGTCAAAAATCTCTGCCCTCATGGAGCTTATATTCTAGAGGGTAAAATATAGTTGAAAATATAAAAAATCAGTAAAGCAAATGGTATTCTGCTGCTGCTGCTGCTGCTGCTGCTGCTAAGTCACTTCAGTCGTGTCCAACTCTGTACAACCCCATAGACGGCAGCCCACCAGGCTCCCCCGTCCCTGGGATTCTCAAGGCAAGAACACTGGAGTGAGTTGCCATTTCCTTCTCTAATGTGTGAAAGTGAAAAGTGAAAGTGAAGTCGCTCAGTCATGTCCGACTCTTCTCGACCCCATGGACTGCAGCCCACCAGGCTCCTCCGTCCACAGGATTTTCCAGGCAAGAGTACTGGAGTAGGGTGCCATTGCCTTCTCCGTAGTATACTGCTAATGGAAGCAAAGACAGCAAAGAAGAGGGAAAATGTTGCAGTTCTATAGAGTGCAGTAACAAAAGGCTTTACTGAAATGATATTTGAGCAAGGAAAATCTGGGAAAGTTGAGAAGCAAATCATGCAGATCTGGAGGAAGATAACTGATGTCAAAGGGAACAGTCAGTACCAATGTCTGAAGCTTGGAGTAATGAAAGAGGGGCAGGTATGTTTGAAACAGTGACAGAGGGAAAGGGAGGTGAGATCAAAAAGGTTAACATATAACTAGGTTCCCTACTGGACAATGAAAGTGAAAGTCACTCAGTCGTGTCCGACTCTTTGCGACCCCATGGACACAGTCCATGGAATTCTCCAGGACAGAATACTGGAGTGGGTAGCCTTTCCCTTCCCCAGGGGATCTTCCCAACCCAGGGATTGAACCCAGCTCTCCCGCACTGCAGACGGATTCTTTAGCACAGGGATCTACCTAATGCACTGTGGTGACCTGTTGGAAAGAAGTTCAAAAGGAAGGGGATATATATGTGTGTGCGACTGATTCATTTTGCTGTACAGAGGAAACTACCACAACACTGTAAAGCAACTACACTCCAGTAAAGGCTAATCCAAAAAACAAAGAAAACAGTCTTGCTGTGGACAGATGAAACTTTTTTTTTTTTTAATGATTATCATAAAGGGGCAGGTCACAGGGCTTTGGAAATTCTACTGCACCAAAGGAAGATTTTGAGCAGAAGACTGGATTGGTCTGACTTCCACACCCTCCCTTCTACATCCAGACAGGAGAAGGGAGAAAAGAATGGTATCCAGAGACCATCTAGAGGACGATTGTAACTTACTGTTGAAAGGCGTAACATTGTTGAAAGGTGGTTCAGTGGTAAAGAATCCTCCTGCCAATGCAGGAGATAGGTTTGATCCCTGGACGGGAAGATCCCCTGGAGGAGGGCATGGCAACCCACTCCAGTATTCTTGCCTGGAAAATTCCATGGACAGAGGAGACTGGAGGGCTACCGTCCATGGGGTTCACAAAGATTTGGACATAATTGAGTGACTGAGCATGCATGCATGCGTTATTGAAAGGTGTCACATGATGCTGGTATGGTGACGGCAGCATAGATGGTAATAATTATCACATTCTTGGTGCATTTTCCAAAAGAATGCCTCTAGATTTTCCCAACTTGCTGAATATGGGCATGAAAACAAACAAGGAAAGAAGCCACAGGTGATTATTTATATATATTATTGGCCTGAGAAATTAGAGTTATAAACTTAGATGGGAATGCCAGCAATGGACCAATTATGGAGGGAAGCTGAGGACTCGGATGTAGATATGTAATGTCTGAGGTGTCTGTTCAGTGGTGATGCAAAGTGTTGGAGTTGCATGCATGGATCTGGAGCACAAGGGAGAAGTCTGGGTTGGAGACAGAAACTTAGGAATCCCCAGTTACATATGATATTTAAAGTCCTGAGACTGGATAAGTCCACCACGGAAGTGGATGTATATGGAGAAGAGAAGAGGACAGAGAACCGAGGCCTGGAATTCTCCAACATTTGGAAATCAAGAAGAAAAGATTTTGTTATGAGATCCCAATGAAGTCCTCCCCAAGTCGGGATGGTGCCCAGAAGCCAAGAAAAGCAAGGAAGAAGAAGTAAGCAAGGGTGACAAATGTTGCTAAGTCAAGTAAGACCAGAACTGACAATCAGCTGTCAGATCTACCCAAGAGCTGACTGGGTGAAGCGGTTGGAGTCGAAGTCTGGCTGATGGAGCCTTTGGAGAGAATGGGAAGAGAGACAAAGGAGACAATGAAAACAGACCAAAACTATAAGAGAGGGAGAATAGGAAAAGGAAAAAGAAGGAGGAAAGGAATGAGCGGCATGCCAAGGAGGCAGGGACATGAGAGAAGCCCACCCCGGTGCAAGCAACAAGGAGGTGCATTACCTACAAAGAATTTTTAGACAATTTTTTAAAGCTGACTAAAAGTCAGTCTGCTTTGGATTATCACCATGGTACAGGTATTCTAAACAATATCAGCATAAAATACTCCCACTCGTTAAAGCAGGCGTCTCTCTCGCCACCTTCACCCTTTGTGTTAACAATTATAAAGAATGGAAGGAAAAGAGTGCTTTTTAAAAAACCTTATTTTGACCTGCACATAAAACCCCTCTCTTCTTATTGTGGTAGGTGAGATAAACGTAACATAGCCATTGTTGTTACCTCCTTCCTGACGACAGACACAAAGGTACACTGGATCACCTCCCAACCTCTTGATCTGAGATCTTGAATCGTTCCCTTTTGTCTCATGAGGACTGTAAATTTCCCAGACATGCCTCTAATAAAATAGAGCAGACCTTCAGCAGCCTCTTTCCTATATGGTGTTGAGAAAGACGTCATGTTTTATAAAACATATACCTGATTATTTCCCTGTGGTCAAGATGACTGGGTGTCCACTGAAGTCACTCTAGCAATAGAACTGAAGCCAGATCTTGGCTGTCCAGCCAGACTGCAATTAGCTGTGGTCACAAGATTACGATATCGTCAAAGCAATGTGAGTAGCAGTGGTGCGTGCCACTTCTATGCCTGGGACTTTAATCAACAGGTGTACTTTCTCTACATTGTCTTTCCTCTTCCTCTTTTCTGGAACCCAGAAGGCAGCCGTGATGCACTTTTGAGGATGAAGAAGACAGTGTATTGGGGATGAAAAAGAAATGACTTAGCAAGAGATGAGACCCTAAATGATCATATAGAACAAGCCAACCAACTAGATATGGCAAATGGAAGAAAATCAACTCCTGTAAACTTTAAGTCATTATTCTCAGGGTCTATCTGGGATGGAACTTTGCACCTGCCCTGACTCATATGTTTATCTGTCCTCAAAAGTGTCTACAGCCCTTCAATGCCTAGAACATAAAGTGCTGGTTACTCAGTACAACAATGGGCTTCCTGGGTAGCTCAGTGGTAAAGAAACTGCCTGCCATGCAGGAGGCAGGGGTTTGATCCCCAGGTCAGGAAGATCGCCTGGAGGAGGAAATGGCAAACCACTCCAGTATTCTTTCCTGGAAAATCCCATGGAGAGAGGAGCCTGGCGGGCGACAGTCCCTGAAGCTGCAGAAGAGTTGGACGCAGCTGAGCAACTAAACCACAACAAAACTCAGTACAGCACACGGCGGGGGACAGGGGGCGCGGCGCTTCACTGTGCATCCCTGTCTTGCACCATCCTGCATCCCCAGTTCCATTTTCAGTGATACCAAATTAATGTTCTCAGAGACCCAGCACAGAGCCAGCACATTGGAAAAAAAAAAGTGTCTAATTGATAGTAACCTGAAGAAGTTAAGGCCCTAAAAGAATAAAAGAATGATGTCTTTTTTCCCCTGTCTTCTTCAGTAAGTAAAGGAGAACACAATATCAAGATTGCATCTTCTCTCCTTAATAGAAGGGGGAAAAAAATGATTCCAAGCTGAATAGGGTAGAGGGACAAAGTCTGCAGGCATTTTGAGCATATGGATTTTTCAATGTGATCAACACGTTTCTTCCCTTTTCCTCAAGAGAAATTCACTCCTGAACTATTCATTCATTCTAGTAGCAGCCAGAGCTGCAGCAGTGTTTTCACTTCCAATTATAAGCTAAGAGCTTTACATGGACCTATGATTAAGAATATACTTCTGTCTCCTTAACAACTAGAAAGTCTGCAGTTACATGATGTTGCTGCTGCTGCTGCTAAGTCACTTCAGTCGTGTCTGACTCTGTGCAACCCCATAGACGGCAGCCCACCAGGCTCCCCCATCCCTGGGATTCTCCAGGCAAGAACACTGGAGTGGGTTGCCATTTCCTTCTCCAATGCATGAAAGTGAAAGGTGAAAGTGAAGTCCCTTAGTCGTGTCCAACTTCAAATTAATTACAACTTAGAGTCATATTGCGTAGTTTTTGAAATTCTTCCACATCCATAGGCTTGTTTGCTTTCATGCATGTCTTCCTCCCTCTATCCATTAGAGTTCCTGGGGCCCACCGTAGTGCTTAGTCCTATATCTCTATTTTTATATTGATTTTTGTTAGGTCCAAAGCAAATGTTTTGTACATTTAATTGATCTTGATCCTCATAGCAACTCTGGGAAAGGCGAGGCAGATAGCAATACGACTATTAGACTGAAGAGGAAACTGAGGCTCAAAGAAGTAAAAGGACCTTCTCATACAAGTTCCCTTCTTAGACAATTCTTATACAAGTTGCAATTTGCTTATTCCTCCCTTGTTGTTGAACTTCTCTCAGGAGAAAACAGTGAGCCAGATCAGAATCTTAACATGTCATTTCCATTTATATCTCATATATCTAACTCTTTGTTGGGTTTCTTTAAGCTTCAAAGTATTAAAATGCCTAGGGAGGAGAAGTACTTTTAATTATCTTATAAATTATCACATGCACTTGATTTACAGATGCAAGCAATAACCAGAACACAGAATAAAGGGTAAATTCTCCCTCCATTTTTCATCCAGGCCTTCTTGGATGAAAACTAAAGTAGCACTTTCAGTTTTCAGTTCTTCCTTTAGTAAATTAGACCCCAGACCCCGGATTTCTCAGCCTCAGCAAAAATGTCCATGCCCTCACACGGCACAAAAATGATGAGACGCCTGACATCAAGGGACCACAGTGGTGTGTGGACCAAGGCAAGAGGGGAATCCTCAGGAATAAGGTTTGTGTGAAACCCCCATGATCTTTGTGTTATTCAAAGAAAGCTAATCTAAGGGTTAAAAGTATTTATGATATTTGAGATTTAAAAAAATAGAAGATTATTTCTTGCTCAAGTAAAGTCTATCCGGGTGGTCCCAATTAGCCTTCCCCCAACCCAAGCACCCCACTCCAGTACTCTTGCCTGGAAAATTCCATGGACGGAGGAGCCTGGTAGGCTGCAATCCATGGGGTTGCTAGGAGTCGGACACGACTGAGCGACTTCACTTTCACTTTTCACTTTCATGCATTGGAGAAGGAAATGGCAACCCGCCCCAGTGTTCTTGCCTGGAGAATCCCAGGGACGATGGAGCCTGATGGGCTACTGTCTATGGGGTCGCACAGAGTCGGACACAACTGAACCGACTTAGCAGTAGCAGCAGCAACCCAAGCTTGTTCTTCTAGGCTCCCTTCTCTTCTCAGACCTCAGTGGCCTCAAACAGCAGAGGGAAGAGGGGTGGGAGAGCCAAGCCTGGAAGCAACACACATCACCTCCACTCATGTACTGAAAGCCAAACTCAGTGACTCACCCATGACCCCTTGTCACAGAGCCTGGGAAATTCTAGGTATCCCAGAGGAAGAGGAAGGAGGCTTGGCCCATCTAACTACATGGGTGGAGGTGGGGAGGAAAATCCCTCATCCTGACTGTGATTGTATTCTTATCAAATTAGCAGGGTAGATAGTGTAGCTTTATTTCATTAGATTCAAAAAAAGAAATGAACATTTCTCATACACTTGGAGTTTTGGAATATGACTCATATTTGCTACAAGCTACTGCCTTTATTTTGTGATTTATCAACCCTGGATAGCACCTGTTAGCTCCTCACTGTGAAGGATGAAGAATTTAGTTCATCTATTCTGTCTTCCACCTTCCCTCCCTGCCTTGCTCTTCAAATTTTGTTGGTGATATTGTTATATTTGTTTGCTTTATGACTTGAAATATGACAAACAAACTCTGTGTTCTGGAGTTTGAAATTTAACCAATATCTGTTGACTTCTTGCTATGAAATATGAGGAAATTACTTTCTTTCCTATTTTTACCTCTCTTTTTCTTCTCTACCCTTCTTTTTCAGTGGTTGTTCTTTTTCAGGCTTGCTTTACTTTTTATTTTATTTTACTTATTTATTTTTAATTGGAGTATAATTACTTTATTATATTCTGTTAGTTTTTGTTGTACAACAGCGTGAATCAGCTATGTGTATGTATATATCCCTTCCCTCCTGAGCCTCCCTTCCAAACACCCGACCCCTTCCCTGCAGGTCATTAGAGAGCACCAAGCTGAGCTCCTTGTGCTATGCAACAACTTCCCATTAGCTGTCTGCTTTACACATCGTAGTATATAGATGGCAATGCTACTCTCTCAGTTCATCCCACCCTCCCCTTCAACCACTGTGTCCACAAGTCCATTCTCCTCACCTGCATTTCTGTTACTGCCCTGCAGATGGGTGAGTTGTTATTTTAAATTGTCAAGATTTATGACCTTAACATTCTATTCTATAACTCTAATATCAAGTGTACCAGCTTTTATTTACAAAATTAATGCACAAATTGAAAAACAGAAAACATTTTCATGATTATGCTTATGTATTATTTAATGCAGAATCATATAGTATGGTTCCAAAGACAGCAAAGGAAATGTAATGTATGCTACTGAGGCCCTGTTGGTAAAGGGAAAACCTTTTCAATGTCTTTAAAGAATGCTTCTCAAACCTGAATACACACCCAGAATTTTGTTAAAGTGCATTTGGTCTCAGGTGAGGTCTAGGATTGCATTCTTAATAACCTCCCAGGGGATGCCAATAGTGTTGGCATGCACCACTCTCTGGATATCAAGACCTTCTTTTCATATCTTTTTGACTTTCATCATTTCTTCTGGGTCATAGCAAACCCCTAGTGTTTTTAAATCCATTATTGTCTTCCTTTCTTGAATTTCTAATTCCATGTAATCTCTGCATTCCATTTTCAAGTCCCAACAAAAGAATGTTAATCACTTATCCAGGACTTCTTTTTCAGTTGACTATATGTTTCGAGATATTTAGGTGAAAGACTTTTGACTCTGTTAGTTCAGTACTCTGTGACCAATTCACACCCCTTTCTGAATCCATTCACTCCTATTTCCCTGCTTAGAACTTCAGAATTAACATTCCAACCCAGTTCTAATTAAACTAGTTCCAAACAAATGACCTGGAGAAGGCAATGGCAACCCACTCCACTACTCTTGCCTGGAGAATCCCATGGATGGAGGAGCCTCGTGGGCTACAGTCCATGGGGTCGCTAAGAGTCGGACACGACTGAGCCACTTCACTTTCACTTTTCACTTTCATGTATTGGAGAAGGAAATGGCAACCCACTCCAGTATTCTTGCCTGGAGAATCCCAGGGACAGAGGAGCCTGTTGGGCTGCCTGCCGTCTATGGGGTCGCACAGAGT
Organism: Bison bison bison; assembly: GCF_000754665.1. Taxonomy (NCBI): domain Eukaryota; kingdom Metazoa; phylum Chordata; class Mammalia; order Artiodactyla; family Bovidae; genus Bison; species Bison bison. Next base: position 4,754,532 of record NW_011494708.1, on the reverse strand, counting down.
CGGACATGACTGAAGCGACTTAGCAGCAGTAGCAGCAGCAAACAAATGACCAGAGTTTTTGAAATATGTTCAACAATCAAGTCAACTGACTCCAAATCACCATTTCTATCAAAATATGCCAATCTGAGGCTTTATCAAAACTAAAATCTTTCCTCCTTGAAATCTGGTCCTTAGACCTGACCCCTTGAAAGCATAACCCACACCCTTCCCAAAAATATATCTCATTTGCTTTCCAGAAAAATCAGTTTAAAGTTGTTTTCTCATCCCTGTGACACTAACAAATGATACAGAGGAGAAATCATCTAGTTATTTTAAAAAGTTCTTCTGAAAAGGTCTATAATTCGTTCTCGTTTCACAAACTACAGCGTTAAGAGAAATGTGATAAATCCATTCTAATGAGAAATACTGTTACAAGAAAGAAGAGTACTCGGTTAATACATTTTAAAATAATCATAAAATAATGCCAAAGAGTACTCTCGTTTCCACATCTTGAGATGTGATTAGTCATTTTTTTCCTTTATCCCACAAACCCTGATTACACAAAAGCAATTATGAGGAAATGTGTAATAAAACAGCAGGTGATACCTAATGGAATTCAGAAGACTGCCTAAGGGGAGAAAAAAAGAGATTCATTCATTGCTAAGCATCCCTAAACACTATACTTTAGGAAGACTAGTGAATATTAATTTTAAATATTTAGAAACTCAAGGGTGTGTTGAATACAGATCACCCGCCTCCCCTCCATTCTCAGCTTGGGAAAAACTGAGTCAGCAATCCTCAATGCCCCAAACTTCTGCAGGGTTTAACCCCAGAAGGGCACTCAGAGCACAATTTGATTTAGAAGTGTAATTAGGAACTCTTCTTTTACTTAGCTGAGTCACCTGGTGTCTTATTGCACACTTCTACTAAAATTAAATGCATTAATTTTTTAAATTGAGTCAGGGAGAGACCCATCTGCAGTGTAATCAAGGTAAATTATATTATTAAGTGTCAGAAGGCCCAAGACACAAAATAAAATAAAATAAATATGTATAAAAGACTAACAATGCCCTAGGCAAAGAGCTAGGAAACTGTTGATCATATTATTATTTGAAACTATTACCAGCCCTAAACTACAAAGGTTGAAGCAGAAGCACAAATATTATTTTTCCTAGCAGACCATTTTCTCCAGTGCAAAAGAAAACATACTAAAATTAGAGCTTCTGGTTGGCTATTTGATGAGATCCTGAAATAAGTACTTAGCTTTTTAAGCTATAATTTACATCTCATGGGAGTCAATCTGTAAGGCTCTGCATTGTCACCAGGAGAGTGCTGGCTTCCAGAAACTTCACATCCTTGGGTCTGCTCCCCTAATGGAGCAAAGCACTCTACTCACTTGCTTCCAAAATTCTATCTGTACCAATAAAGACATCTTCCAAAATTAGAACTCATTGGGGTCCAGGGCTCACTCTTAATTCTAGGAAAGTTTCATGATGATCCCCTGCTCAGGGTATTTCCTGGAGTCTGCAGGCATTCTGTTCAGAAATGGGGGACCTTACAAGTTTATGGAATTCACAAGGATCACAGGCCCCTTTCCACCTAAGGGAACATAACAAATATTATGCATTTTCCAACGACATGAAAAATACTGAGGCAAGGACAAGGATGTTGTTAAGAATGAAAAAGGACTCAAGAAGGAAAAAGAAATGATGAGCCAGAATACAACAGAATGAAGTCCAAAGGAAAACGCAAGGAAGCATTCCTTCCACCAAGTGCAGGCAGGTTGTCTAAGGCACAAGGAGTGGTGATGGCTAAATGCATTCAAAAGGTGTCTTCAGGGCATGGGGACATATATATGGAATGGAAAATATATATCAATCTGGAAAAATATATCAACCTTTGCTCTTCTACTGCTTCAAAATGGCTTCTGCTGCAGGTTTTGATTTAGGGACACGAGGTGGTGGTGGTTGGTGGTTTAGTCACTAAGTCGTGTCTGACTCTTGTGACCCCATGGACTGTAGTTTGCCAGGCTCCTCTGTCCATGGGATTCTCCAGGCAAGAATACTGGAGTGGGTTGCCATTTCCTTTTCCAAGGGTTCTTCCTGACCCAGGACTTGAGCCCAGGTTTCCTGCATTGCAGGCAGATTCCTATAATCAGGTATATTATTAATATGTGCATGAAGACCAACGACCTCATTGGGGATGTTAGAGAATATATATAATAGACCCTGTGTTACTGTTTCTTGTTGTCCTTTAGTCTCTAAGTCATGTCTGACTCTCTGCGACCCCATGGACCATAGACTGCCAGGCTCCTCTGTCCTTGGGGTTTAACCAGGCAAGAATACTGAAATGGGTTGCCATTTCCTTCTCCATTAGTGACTTATGAGATCCCAATAAAGCAACTAAGTTTACTAAACTTTTACAAAATTAAGAATTCCTTGGTATATCCATGTGCCCACAGAGATCCAGGACAGGAGTTAGCACACAATAAGCCTAGTGCCTGTTTTTGTAAATAAAATTATTTTGGAGCACAGCCATGGCCATTTATTTGACTGTTACCTATGACTGCTATTATGCTATAGCACTAGATTTTAAGCACTGCAGCAGAAACCATGTGGCCCTCAATGCTTGAATCACTTCATGACTGTCTACACAAAGCGTTCTGCTGACCCCAAGATAGGTAGCAGACCCCTCAGTCCCAAAGCAGTGTAACTGACTTTTAGGACATCGGATTTGGCCCATCACCTCTAGTTTGGGCTTCCCTGATGCCTCAGGTGATAAAGAATCTACCTGCAATGAGGGAGACCTGGGTTTGATCCCTGGGTTGGGAAGATCCCCTGAAGAAGGGAATGGCAACCAACTCCAGTATTCTTGCCTGGAGAATTCCATGGACAGAGACTACAGTCTATGGAGTAGCAAAGAGTTGGCAGCAACTGAACAACTAACACTCTAGTCCAAAGAGGGTTTGAGACATAATTGCTGACAGCATTTTATCTGCTACACATAATGAGCATGGTTGCACAAATCTTAAAAGCAGGCCAAAGAGCTGACTAGTTGTGTGTGTGTTTTTGGTTTTGTTTTCATTTTATTCATGTATTTTTGGCTACATGGGTCTTCATTGCTGCGGGCAGGCTTTCTCTAATTGCAGCGAGCAGGGGCTACTCGCTAGCTGTAGTGCTCGGGCTTCTCTCACTGAGGTGGCTTCTCTTGTGGAGCATGGGCTCTAGAGTGTGTGGGCTCGGTGGTTGCAGCACATGGGTTTAGTTGTGCTGCAGCAGGCGTAATCTTTCTGGACTAGAGATTAAACCCATGTCCAGTGAGTTGGCAAGTGGATTCTTAACACTGGACCACCAGGGAGGTCAGATTACGTGTATTTTGATCCTAGCTCTGCCACTTACTATCTGTGTGACTTTGGGCAAATTGTTTACAGACTCCATGCTTCTGTTTGCTCACCCATGGCAGACAGCTACTACCCTTGACTTCAGGTATTCACGCCCTTCTGTAATCCCTTCCTGCATAGTGTAGGCCAAACCTAGTGACTTGCATCTAATGAACAGAACATGGCAAAGTGATGTGATGTCACCCCTGAAATTGGGTTACAAAGACTAAGCCTGTCTGTCTTGTTCTCCCCTCTGTTCTCTCTTGTTTGCTGCCACGTAAAAAGATGCCACATGAGAGCTTCACATGGCAAGGAATTAAGGGAGGCGTCTGGCCAACACCCAACAAGCACCCAAGTCCTCGGTACAATAATCTACAAAACACAAAATCCTCCCAACAACCATTTGAGTGAGTTTGGACTTAGGCCCTGTGATGACCACAGTTCCAGCTGACACCTTGAATGCTGCTTTTGAGAGACCCTGAGTCAGAGGTCCCCAGCCACAATGTAACTGGATTCCTAGAACACAGAAATTGTGAGATATTTAATGTTTCGTTGCTTGCTCTAAGCAACTCCATTTCATGATAATTTCTTGTGTAGCAGGCTACTGTTTAATATTGTTATAACAAGTAATGCATGCATACAAAGTGTACACAATTATGTCTGACAAATGTCTTACAAATATCACCTATTATTAGGTGAAAACCTTTTTTTTTCTTCCTTTATTTATACTTTCATTGCTTCAATTAATAGGACCGTGAGCTAACTACATCAATTTGGCAAGTCACTTTACCTCACTGAAATCAGTATCTTCACTTGTCAATGTGGATAAGAAAATAATGCCAAACTCAGGATTTTCATGTGTATTTATGATGCATAAAATATTCCATAGATTAAGTGGCTTATTAAACAACATAAATATATTTTCTTGGACTTCCCTGGTAGCTCAGATGGTAAAGAGTCTGCCTGAAATGCAGGAGATCCAGATTTGATCCCTGGGGTGGGAAGATCCCCTGGAGAAGGAAATGGCAACCCATTCCAGTATTCTTGCTGGGAAATCCCATGGACAGAGAAGCCTAGCTGGCTACAGTCCAAGGGCTTGCAAAGAGGCGGACACAACATAGTGTTGTGATCAAACAACAACATATTTTCTCACGATTTTGGAGGATAGAGATCCAAGACTAAAGTGTCAGCAGGTTTGGTTTCTTCCTGAGACCTCTCTCCTTGGTTTTCAGGTGGGCACCTCCTCACTGTGTCTTCAGGTGGTCATTGCTGTGAGTGTGCATGTTTCCAGGGGCTTCCCAGGTGGCTCAGTGGTTAAAAAAAATTCACCTGCCAACGCAGGGGATGCAGGTTCAATCCCTGGGTTGGGAAGATCTCCTAGAGGAGGAAATGGCAACCCACGCCAGTATTCATGCCTGGAAAAATCTCATGGACAGAAGGGCTTAGCGGGTACAGTCCTTGGGGGTTGCAGAGTCAGACGTGACTGAGCAACTGGCCACAAACCAACATGTTTCTAGTATCTCTGCTCTCTCTCTCCATCTTTTTTCTTCTCTGTCCTAATCTCTTGTTATAAGAACAGTAGTTGTATTGATTAGAGTTCACCCTTATATACCCATTTTAACAAATTACCTTTTTAAAGGCTTTCTCTCAAAATACAGTCACATTCCACATTACCAGGGTTTAGGGCTTTAACATATGAATTTGGGGTGAAGTGGGGTTGGGTGGTCACAAATCAGCCTATATGAAATGGATAATCCAAAGAAATTTAAAAAAAAAAAAAAGGAAAAAAAAAGAAAGCCCATAAAAGGTACAAATCCAGGTTAGCTCTTATTGGTTTTCTTTCCAAAACATTTAATTTTGAGCCATAATTTTAAGCTATAAAGGGCTGTAGAGGCCCAAAATTCAAAACCCCTTACTTCAGAGATGAAGAACAACCTACAGAATTCCATGTTAATCACAGTAGAGAAAGAAATACAGGGCATTTTTAAACTTCCCTAGAAATACACTCAATATTTTCTCTGTCTCAGCTCTGTTCTTCTGCTCATGTTAATCCTTTTAACCTTGAACATGGTCAGACCATGACCCTTCAGATGTTAATTCTAGACTCCTCTGTCCAGATAAAAGAAGAAGAGGGAGTAGAAGTCATTAATGCTGTGCTGCTCATTAACTATTTCAGACTTTCTGTCTTCCTGGCCACTTGTGCTGGCCAATGAATGGTGGAAAAAAAAAAAAGCATATGTCATTTCTGAGCCAATGTGAGATTCTCCTGCATTCTGTGTAACGGTGCCACAGCTCCTGATAATATTCAAAATAGAGATCTCTTAAGAGACCAAGATAAATAGATCTCCTGCTTATCCTCCCATCCAAAAACCCACAATGGAATTTATACTGAATGAGAAGTAAGCCTTTTATTTTAAGATGCTGAGTTTGGTAACCAATAGATGCTATTTGTTACCACAGCAAATTTGGTCTATTCCACTAATAAAAAGACCCATTGTTTTATGGACTACTCAAGTATTGTTCAACATGTTTCTTTATGTACTTTTGTTAAAAAAAAAAGTTTAAGCCTAATTTAAGAGAGAAAAAAGAAAACAAAAAACAGTTGACAACAGTACCCTAAGCCTGACCTTACTTTGTACACTTGCTAATATTAGCATGTTCATTTTTAATAATTACCACAAAGGTACTTTCATCTGTAAGAGAGTTTTGTTCTCTTATTAACACTCCTTTCTGATTCCAAAAATAAAATATGTTTATTGAAGAAAATATGAAAATACAAAAGGCATAAATAGAAATTTTAAATCATTCATAATCTCCAAACTCAGAGATAACCACTATTAGTTTTGCAAATAGCCTTCCTGTCTTTAAATTGGGAACCATATTTTCTGTTTAGTTTCCTAATCTTCTACTTTACCTAAAAACGTATTGTCAATAATTCCCCTTATCATTAACTATTCTTTCCACCATTTTAATGGCTGAATAGTATTCCATCACATGGCTGCATAAAGATTTGTTTAATAAACCCCTTAGAGTTGAATTGTTTCTAGTCATTTTCCACAAAATCAACATTTTCCTAAATCTATAATAATTTTCTCAAAACCAGTTTGTAAAATGTGAAACCTTTTGATCTATTTTTGCCAAACTGCACTTTAGCAATTTAAGTATATGTCACAATCCATCCAGCAGTATATGAGAGTATTTATTTCTTATATGCTCTTCAACACTAGAAATTCATCAATATTGTCTTAAACATGAAAATCACTTTCAAATTTCTTTAATTAAATGTTGAATGCCTTTCCTACCCCACCATAAAAAATATTTTTTTCTAGATCTTTTATTGTTTAATTTGTTAATATTTCTTTAGATAAGCCAACAAGATTTTGGTTTGGTTTGGTTTTTTGTTTGTATTTAGTGTATAATGTGAAAGACACATATAACTTAGTTGCCAAATAGCCATTTTTTCTAAAACATCTATGAAATAAACTATCCACAGTCTCCATATATTAAGATTTGTTTCTTGGCTTTTCTCAGTTATGTAGTATTTTAATTACTAAAACTTTTATAGTATTTTCTTAAGATTTTAAAAAATGCATATGTACACCTCAAGGATAATCATTGTTTTTCTTTCTCAAATTCATCTTTCAGTTCTTCAGATTGTTTTAATTTCTGTTCTCCTCTTTTGATGCTCACATGAGGTGAGAAGATAAAGACTTAGGGCTTTTATGTTAGGAGCAACCCCTGAGCAGGTGCAAAAACTATCAGTGGAGGAAGCTTTAGACTCGTTCCACAGGGCAGCTGACGGCATGGTCATGGCTACGAGACAGAGTCTCTTCTTCCCAAATGAGGTTTCATTCTTTCAGTCTGAAAAATATTTATTTAGTTCCTTAATGTGCCTGTGCAGTGGATAGGATACCATCCCTGACATTTCCACAATAGAGTGGGAGAAACAGACAAAGAGGCAATTGCTACATATTTCGATCAACTGCTGCAACAAAGCGGAGCACAGACTTCCTGAGCTCAGGTCCTTCTGACAGGCAAAATGACTGACTTAGACTAATCACAAGTAGGCAGGCCACACTTTGGGAAGCCACAAACGAAAGTATTGAAAGTCTCTGTCCTTTCCACAGAAGAGTCAGGATTTTTCACCCACATAGTCCCGCAGCAGGGCAGCAGGTCTAGACTCTGGGTGATGCCAATAGCACACTATACGGATCTGCCTTCGCCACTGATTTTATTAGGCATGCACCACTACAAAATAGAAATACTAAATAATTTACTGAAAGCCCTTTCTTCACTGAAAATACCATGCATGATTAATTTTGTCCTTGATAGTGAGATGCAAGCTGAATTGTTTCTGTCTAATTGGCAGTTCCTTTCAACAGCTTATTTTCATTAGTAAGCACTTGTCATTGCTTTTCTTGATGCAAAGTAAACATCATAATGATTCCAAATGTTTTTAGGAATGAGACGAGATGTGCTGCCTGTGACTCCAAAGAGAGGCAATTTCATAGACAGTCCCTCAGGGAATATGAACTAGGACCTTGCCATTCATAAAGTGGTCAGCTTCCCTCACTAGCTTGTTAGAAATACAGAAACTGAGACACTGTACCAGACCTACAATATCAGAACCTTTAACAAAAAATCCACTGACGCTGTGCACCTTGAATATGAGAGGTTCTGACCCAGAAAGTATAGGGAAAACTCATGGCCCCAACTGTCTTTCTCCTCTCACAATTCCATCACAACAGATCGGTGGCTTAGCCACTGACCTGAAATATGCAACACAGAGAAAGGATACAACCAAAAAATGAAGATGCCCACTCTCAGTTTTGCCACTGGAGCTGTCCTTGAGGGTCCAGCAATCCATTGTTGTCAGCTTGTCCACCCAGGGAAGCGACGAACACAGGTCTGGTGTTTTTTAATTTGGAAAAATACAATAGCTAACATTAGATATTTTCTAATATTTTTTGGATTCTTCCACGTAATGGAGAACTTCCCAGCTATGAAAAAATTATTATAGTAAATGATATGCAGTAAATGGCTATCACATTGCAGTGGAATACTTTGTTAGAAACATTCTTGCTTCCCTCTCATGTCTGCAGAATTCTAGAATTTTAAAGCTGAAAGAGACCTCAGAAGTCTTCTGATCTGACCTCCACCTTCCATTAACTACTTATCCAGTCTTTGCTTGAGCATCTCTCTGATGGGGAGCTCACTACTGGAGCAAGGTGGCCCGTTCACTTTACGAAAGTGTGCATGGATAGAGAGCACCTTCTTCCTCTTGTTTAATAAGCATGTCTCTCTATAGTTCCTTTCCCATGAGCTGGTGTTCTAGTCTTTGGAATCCATGAATAACTTAACCTCTTCTTCCACAAGCCAGTCCTTCAAATAGCTGAAACCACTCACTATGCCTTATCTTCTGAAAACTCAGCATCCAGGTATGTTATAAGCTGTAAGAGGAAAATCAACTACAATTAGAATCAACGATAATTTCTTATGGTTTGGAATTTTCTGGTCTGGCTACTTCCCCCCGATTACATTTCAGTTTATATCCAACAGAATCCATGTGTTAATACTTTCATTCATTTATTCAGCAAATATTTATCAAGAAATTGCATGTTTACTGGCAGTCAGGCACTGTGCCAGGCACTAGAGATACAGAAATGAATATAATCAACAAAATTGTAACCCTCATGGAGCTTACATTCTAGCTGTGAGAGAGAGCAACCAAAAAAATATAACAATAATAGGAGTATATTACCCTAGAGAACAGTGTGTTAAGGTGGCACTGGTGGTAAAGAACCCACCTGCCAATGCAGGAGATGTAAGAGACGTAGGTTTGATCCCTGGGTTGGGAAGATCGCCTGGAGGAGACCATGGCAACCCACTCCAGTATTCTTGCCTGGAGAATCCCATAGACAGAGGAGCCTGGAGGGCTACAGACGATAGGGTTGCAATGAGTCCAACACGACCGAGGCAACTTAGCATGCGCACATAAGAAATGGTAATTGCTGTGTAAAAAAACTAAAGCTGTGTAGGAGGGATAGAGAATTGCTATTTTATACAGGATAGCCAGAAAAGCCAATATTTGAGCAGAGACCAGAAGGAAGTGAGAAAGTAAACCATATGGATATGGAAAAGAGCATTCCCAGAGAGAGGAAACAACAAGGACAAGCCTCTGAAGGAGGAGCACGCTTGGTGTGGTCATGGAACAGTAAAACAGCCAGTACAGCTGGAACTGAGTGACTGCAAAGCTGAGGAGTCAGGGGCTGATTACAGAGACTTAGAAACATTGGAAAGACTTAGGCTTTTTTTTTTTTTTTTTTTTTC
>NW_011494708.1:4705742-4744744 GCF_000754665.1 Bison bison bison | reverse complement strand
GGGTTTTTTTTTTTTTTTTTTTCCTTTGCAGTAGAAATCCAGTGGTAGGTTATAAGCAAATGAATGACATAATCTGATTTAACGTTAGATGGACCCCTCTGGCCACTGTGTAGAGAATAACTGGGCAAGGTGAGGAGGCCAGTCAGGGATAGAAGAGCAGCAACGAAAACAAAGAGAATGAAAAAGCAACCTATGGAATAAGTGAAAATATTTGCAAACAATGTATCTCAGAAGAGGTCAATTTTCAAAATGTAAAAGGAACTCTTACAAATCATAGCAGAAAAAGTCAAATAACACAATGAAGAAACGGGCAAAGGGCATGAATATACATTTCTCTAAAGAATACATAGAAATGGCCAACGTGTATATGTAAAGATGCTCAACATTACCAATTATTGGGGAAATACAAATCAAAACCACAATGAGATGTCACCTCACAACTGTCAGGATGACCTTTATATAAGTGGCAAGTGTTGGCAAGAATGTGAAGAACTTGGAACACTTGCGCACCGTTAGTGGGAATATTAAATTGATGCAGTTGCTACATAAAGCAGTATGGATTGTCCTTTAAAAACTGAAAATAGAACAACCATGTGTTGTATTCAGTCACTGAGTCTTGTCCAGCTCTTTTGTGACCCTGTAGACTGTAGTCTGCTGGGCTCCCCTGTCCGTGGGATTTCTCAGGTAAGAATACTGGAGTGGATTGCCATTCCCTTCTCCAGGGGATCTTTCCAGATTAAGTATCAAGCCAATGTCTCCTGCATTGGCAGGAGGATTTTTTACTACTGAACCACCAGAGACACCAACAGCCATATGATCCAGGAATCCCACTTCTAGGTATTTACCCAAAAAAACTGAAAACAGAATCTAGAAGTGTTTGTCTTCCACGTTCAGTGCAGCAGTGATTATAATAACCAAGATTTAGCAACAACTTAATGTTCACTGACAGTTGAATGGATAAAGAAACTGTGTGTACGTACAATGGCATATTATTCGGTTTAAAAAAGGAAAGAATTCTGATACACGTTACAATGCAGAAGAACCTTGAGGACATTATGCTCAGTGAGATAAGTCAGCCATAGAAGGACAAATACCTCATGTGTGCTGTGCCGTGCTTAGTCACTCAGTTGTGTCTGACTCTTTGCAACCCCATATACTGTAGCCTGCCAGGCTCCTCTGTCCATGGAGATTCTCCAGGCAAGAATTCTGGTGTGGGTAGCCACGCTCTCCTCCAGGGGATCTTCCAACCCAGGGATCGAACCCTGGGTCTCCTGCACTGCAGGGAGATTCTTTACCATCTCAGCCACCAGGGAAGCCCATGGTTCTACTTGTATGAGGTATCTAAAGTAGTCAAACTCATAGAAGCAGAAAGCAGAATGGTGGTCACAAGGAGCTAGAGGGAGGGGGGACTGGGGAGTTGGTGTTCAGTGGGCATAGAGTTTAATTATGTAGGATGAAAAAGTTCTAGGAATATGCTGTCCAATAATATTCACATAGTTAATAATACTATACACTTGAAATTTTGATAGGAGAGTAGATCTCACGCTGTGTGTAAAAACAAAAAGTAAAGCAAAATTTGCCAGCAATAGTCATGAACACATGTGCATTAAATATAAATTTATTAATATGAATTTTCCTTTATAAAATTGGATAAACCATTTTGGATGAAGCTTGGGCCATCAATCTAGAATGCCTATTCCTTTCTTCTAGTTTTATTATTCACAACCTTCATAACCGTGAGCAAGTCTCTTACCTTCTCTGAGCCTCAGTTTCCTCAGTAAAATGATTAAAATAAATTAACTCTAAAGTTCTGTGGGTCTATGAGTGCCAAAGGGGAGGGGGGATAAATTAAGAATTGGGATTAACATATATCCTTACTACAAAAACCAACAATCACCTACTGTACCACACAGGAAGCTATACTCAATATTTTATAATAACCAATAAGGGGAAAAAATCTGGAAAAGTATATGTGTGTGTGTGTGTGTGTGTGTGTGTATAACTGATTCACTGTGCTATGTACCTAAAACTCACAACATTGTAAACTGTACTTCAATTTAAAAGAATTATAATAGAGTTCATCCTACCTTAAAGTCTTACAATTCTGAGTTTCTCATTTATTCAGTATAATCTTAGTGATAAAAGCCACAGTGATCAACTAACTAATTTCATATTTTCAAGTAGCTCATGGAGGCAATTTCTTTCTTAGCCTATTCTCCTGTGCTAAACTGTATAAATTTGGCTTCTACATGTGCCTCAAGCAAAATGGTTGACAGAAACTGATGAACCTATCCCGCTCTGAGTCATATGATGTAATTGTCGATAATCCTAATTCTGGATCATAGTTTGCTTGTCCATAATTATGGCTGCAATTGAATACTTTTAGCGTTAACATTAGCCGGGAGTTGCCAAGCTCCCTCCCTATCTTAGGGAAACGGAACTGTGAGTACATCTCAAAGCAAGGTTTGCTGCTTTTTTGCCCGGAACACTTTTTAATTGGGTATCATTTGGAAATTTCTAAATCCCATTTTGGAGCTTCTGGTCACTGCGTTTCTTAGTGAAGCCCAAAAAGCTGGTTATGAGGCATGCCTAAACTGTGCAAATGTCAAAACAAAAATTACTATCATCCCTGATTTCTTCACAAAGTGAAAAAGAGGCATCATCTTGACCCTTTTTTAATATATACTAATAGAAACCAAAGATGGCAAAGCTGCAAGAGAAAGCACTCATGAATTTGGGATGGAAATCGCACTTCTAATTTAAACTTTTCCATCTAGTTAGCAGGGTTTAAAATCACTGGGTTTTTCAGAAACCCACAGACTATGTAAATGTGCAATTTGAGTATATTCACCCAAGTGCCTGCCTAGAAACCTTAGTCATCTTTACCTTCCACCCTCTCCTCCCCACCCACACCTCGTGAGTCAACAAACTCTACCCTTTAACTCTCTAGTGATGTGGAAATCTACTCCCCTGCCTCCCACCCCCATTCTGCTGAAAATGCAATTAAGAATCTCAGTACTTCTTAAATAGGTAAGTGGTTGGCTTGACCCCAGGCCTTCTCCACCTCCGAACTCTCCTCTATAGATACAAGAGTTGGCTTTAACAAAGCACAAATTGGAGCCTGTTCTCTTACTTAAAAATACAAGATGGCTCTCCATAGTACAAAATAATCTAAAACCTTAGCTTGGTATTTTCTACCTCTTTAGTTCACTTCTCAAACTTCCCCCTCATCCCTTCCAGGTTTCTAGACCTTACTCCAAGGCCTATTATTTCTCAGCCTCTAGAACCCTCAATGGTCCATGATGTTGCAAATATTCCTCTTGTTAGCTCTTTTCCATGAACTCCAACTTTATACACTGATATCCTACTCATCCTTGAATATGAAATTCAACCATTATTTCCTATGAAACCTTCCCTAATCCTTTCAGAACAGCTCTTTCCAACATGCTTCTCTAGAACAATTCTTTCCTTCTTTTTTTTTTCATTCACTAAATCTAAGAAACAATTAAGTTCTGGGGATATTGCCATTAATAACATAATCATGGCTTTCTTGTGGATTGTTTCTACCATATGTTGTTGCTGAGTTGCCATATGTATGCCAGCCAACTATCTTTTTGACTGTATTTTTAAATTTTATTTTACTGAAGTATAGTTGATTTACAATGTTGTGTTAATTTCTGCTGTACAGCAAAGATATTTATATATAACCCACCAGGCTCCTCTGTCCATGGGGTTCTTCAGGCAAGAGTACTGGATTGGATTGCTATGCCCTCTTCCAACAGATCTTCCTGATCCAGGGACTGAAGCTGCAACTCCTGCATCACAGGCAGATTCTTCACCACTGAGCCATAAACATTCTTTTTCATATTCTTTTCTAGTATTTCACAAAATATTGAATATAGTTCCCTGTGCTATACAGTGGGCTTCCCTGTTGGCTCAAATATAAAGAATCTACCTGCAATGCTAGAGACTCAGCTTCAATCCCTGGGTCAGGAAGATTCCCTGGAGGAGGGCATAGCAACCCACTCCAGTATCTTTGCCAGGAGAATTCCATGGACAGAGGAGCTTGGCAGGCTACAGTTCATGGGGTCACAAAGGGCTGGACACGACTGAGTGACTAACACACTTTTCATACAGTAGGATCTTGCTGTTTATCCATTCTCTATACATAATAGTTTGCATCTGCTAATCCCAAACTCCCACACCATCCCTCCCCAACCCCCTCCCCCTTGGCAACCACAAGTTTATTCTCCGTGTCTGTGCGTCTGTTTTGTAGTCAATTCGTTTATGTTACGTTTTAGATTCCCCATATAAATGATATCATATGGTATTTGTCTTTCTCTTTCTAACTTACTTCATTTAGTATGATAATCTCTAGGCCCACCCATGTTGTTTCAAATGGCATTACTTCATTCTTTTCTATAGTTGAGTAATTTTCTTACCCTCTCCTTTCACCTGTCAATGGACATTAGCGTTTCTTCCATATTTGGCTATTGTGAATAGTGCTACTATGAATATAGGGGTGCGAGTATTGTTTTTAAATTAGAGTTTGCCTGGATATACGCCCAAGAGTGAGATAGTTGAATCACATGGCAACTCTATTTTAAGTTTTTTGAGGAACCACCATACTGCTTCCCATAGTACTCATATTTTAATTGGTGTTCGGTTTCTCTCCTTGGACGACAAACTCCTGAGGAGGGGATTATGTTTCATTCAGTTTCCAGCACGGTGAGTGAGTCTCAGCTAAAATCTATTGAATCTTATTTAAATTAAATTGGCTCATTACTTGACTATATATATATTTGTGTAAATATATATTTGTACTCAAACCAAGTAGCTTATAAGGCCTTGTAATTTAGAAGCCATACATTGTCCTAAACATCCCCCTTGTGCCCTTATCCATCTTAAAACCAGACATTAGCATAAACACCTCATGAAATTTATCAAAGATAACGTACCGAAGCACTTGCTACAGTGACTAGCATTGAAAAAGCACTAAATCAACACAAACTCCTTTTCAGTTTAATTGGAGTAGATTTTAATTCTTCTGATTGATAATAAGCTAGTATTTGTTTCAGCTTGATGGATTTTTCCAATAAGAATATCCAACAAAGCAAGAATTTCCTTCAGATCCATCTCATCAAATGGTTACCATTCAATTAGAAATATTAGAGGTGCTCAAAAGCACTTACATAAAATGGTGAATGTTTAAATTCCTGATCTTCATATAAGACTTGGTAAGCAAGGACTGGGTGATGTAAGACCGGGATTCTAGAAGCAGCTCTGACACGAATTAAATTCTGAAAAATCACCTTATTTCTTTCCATATTATTATCTGTTGAAAATGGGGATATTAATACCACTTTTCCCTCCCTTGTAGAGTTCTGTGGATAAAAGTATAATACCTGTGAAATTACCCTGGGGAAAAAAAAAAGGTAAAGACTTATCAAATGTGAGGTGGTATTTGTAACAGTGAGAACTCACAGCACACTCTTATGACAGGACCATCTCTCAGGGATGTCCCCAAGCGAATATGAGGCTGCTCGGCAAAGTGATACACATATGGTCAAGGATTTAGTGTGAAGAAATAATAAATCCTTCTCGAGTCCTCTTGGGGCAGATAAGGAACAAGTACAGCCAACCCTCAGTGACCTGTGATAACAAGGCTGGGGATAATATGGATAAACGGATTTCACAGATTATCCAAAAATATAACTTTCACCATTTACAACCTCTAAACTTTTGCAGAAATTCCTTAAAAGAAGCCAAATTACTTTCACCTGGACTCATAACTTATGTGAGTTTCACTGCCAGTTCCTACCTCTATCTGTACCAAGACACAACTTAAAAAACAAAGAACAACCAGTAGAAATACTGATGGTAGTCTAGTCACTAAGTTGTCCCTGACTCTTCCGATCCCATAGACTGTAACCCACCATGTTCCTCTGTCCATGGGATTTCCCAGGCAAGAATACTTGAGTGGATTCCCATTTCGTTCTCCAAGGGATCTTCCTGGTTGAGGAATTGAACCTGGGTCTCCTGCATTGGCAGGCAGATTCTTTACCTACCAAACCACCAGGGAAGCACTGAGTAGCTGCCATAAAAATTGCTGGTCTATCCAAGAAAGCTCAGCACATTTTGTTCCCAGAGACCTATGAGGTATTTGTCCTGTCCATATTTTCCTGGGGCAAGGAAGAAGCAACTGGGACCAGCAAACCCAGAAAATTCTGGTAGTGACCTCAAACCGTGGTGATTTCCCCAAGTTATGTGAAGGAACTTGTCCCCACTCCAGTACTCTTGCCTGGAAAATCCCATGGATGGAGGAGCCTGGTAGGCTACAGTCCATGGGGTCGCTAAGGGTCGGACACGACTGAGCGACTTCACTTTCACTTTTCACTTTCATGCATTGGAGAAGGAAATGGCAACCCACTCCAGTGTTCTTGCCTTGAGAATCCCAGGGACGGGGGAGCCTGGTGGGCTGCCGTCTATGGGGTCACACAGAGTCGGACACGACTGAAGTGACTTAGCAGTAGCAGTAGTAGTCCCTTCAAATGATCCTTCCCAAAGCAACAATGAAATCAGTTCTGGGATAGTTCCTCATCCAGAACTATTCTACAGATGTCTCCAAAGGTGGGATGGGAAATGGCTTAGAAATAAATAAATCTGTTATTTGAATTATTCAACAGTTCTCTCCCTGATATTCCCAATGAGAGAGAGGTCTTCCTGTCACTTCTCATTATGATAGCTTTTCTTTCCCTTCTTTTTGCCATCTTTTCTGCAATATTGCCAAGATGATTCAAAAATGCTGTGAAAAACACCAAAGGAAGAACCATCTGCAAAATAGCAGCCCTGTAGGTTCTACAAGACTTCCTCTTATCCAATAACTCAAGATCAAAATCTGGGCAAGTTAAAAAACAGAAAATCACTGATAGCCTCTTCTGAGAATTAGAGTAACAGTGAAAAAACAGATTAATGATATTCCTGCTTCAAGGGGCTTGTATCCACTCATCCACTGATTCAACAAATGTTTGTCGAGTATTTGCTCCATGTCAGATAGTTCACAACAGAATGCTTGGGACCTGTCCATCCAGTTTCTAGAATACCATCAATAATTGCAATGTGTGATTCCCCTCCAGCATCTGTCCATTTTGCATCATGTCAGTGAAATAAGTAACTGACACCTTGAAGAGAGCGCAAGGTAGGTGAACAACCATCCTTGTTAGTCCAGGACTATCACGATTCTACCTAAGACTTTCCATTTTAAAACTGAGAAAGTCCTGAGCAAACAGGAATAAATTGGCCCCTCTAGCGCAAGGCCCAGAACCCATTTCAAATCTCTAGCTAATGGCTAGATTTGATCTTTGGCAACCTTTGTGTGAGCTTTGAATTTTTTTTTTTAAATCTTTAGACCTCAACTTCCACTTCTGTAGAATAAAGTTGCAAGACTAGATTATCTCTAAGGATTACCTTCTAAGTTTAATAGTCTAAGAGTGAATTTAACATCTTTTTAGGATTAAAATGGATCTCAGTGTGCTACAAAGCTATAGGAAGCTCCCTGCAAATCTCTGTCCACCAGTGAAGATAACAGCAAGTTGAAATCCTGTTGAATCCCCAACAATTATAAGGATCACACCTGAACTCAAGCTACTCCTCTAAATTAAGCATCAGAGTTCTTTGCCTCGGTGCCTGGGTTAACTCAGCCCAGAACAGAGAATATTCTATTCAGAAACTTGCAGAAAACCTTAGAGTCTATTTTGGAAGAATATAGTTCAGAATTATATTTAGCTGTGTTACTTTAGCAATTAGACAGAGTCATGACCTCAGAGTATTTAAGGTGAAACAGACCTTTGTTGCTGGCAAGTGCCTTGGTATCTTAAGATTGTAGAAGGAATAAAGGAGCACTCCCGACATGAACAATCACTTCTTTGGAAGAATCGTAAGTAAAAAAAAAATAATAATAATAGGGGTTGGGGGAAGCGTGATCCCAGTTCTAAAACTAGCTTGCTTTACTTTAATAGCCTTATCATAAAATGGGCAGACGACATACTTCTCAGGGTCATGTGAAGAGAGACTTGTTCCTTTTATTAAAGTTGTGTATGTGTATGTGTAGTCTTATATTCAGCCATCCTTATATTTTATACATATGGATTTATATATGAATGGATTTATTTTATAAATCCATCCTTATACTTTACATATAATGTATATATTTATATATAAAATATCTATACACTATATGTAATATATATAATACATATACATTCCTACAATGTTCCTGTTACATTCTTACATATAAAAAGCATTTCAAATGTCATACATGTTACACAAATCTAAAGGAATATGTTGTGAAATAGTTTCAGAAGAATTCTCTTTAGCTCCTTCAAGTCCTATCAGATCATGCTTTTGGCTAACCCAACACAGTCACCCAGATTAAAATAGGAAGTAAGTTGTCAATGCTCTCTCTCCCGGAGGAGCATTTACCCTTAAATTTTTGTGGACAAAAAATACGAATCCCTCTTATTCCATAGAATGCTGTGCTTTAATCTCAAGAGTCCCCTTGTCTGAGGATGCCTTCTCCAACTTGAACAGATGCCCACCCCAGTCCTTGCTTGAGAGCAGCCAGGAGCTCAGAATTCAGATGCTCTGAAAACAGTGCTTTTTGCCTTAATGCATTTAATCCCTGGCTTGGGAAGATCCCCTGGAGGAGGAAATGGCAACCCACTCCAATATTCTTGCTGGAAAATACCATGCACCAGGAAGGCTGGCAGGCTTACAGTCTGTGGGGTCACAAAGAATTGGATAACACTGAGCAACTGAGCACACAGGAGCACAGTGCATCTTCACAGATTCAGCTCCTATGGATTCCCCTGGTTGCATCCTTTGTGATTCCTGAAGTTAGTAAGGAGCTAACCCTCTTCTCTCTTATTATTTCCACACACACATACAGTAGGCACTCAACAAATGACAGTGAGGGTCCTTCCTCCCTTTTTAAAAATTTATTTATTTATTTTGGGCTGCGCTGGGTCTTTGCTGCTGCCTGGGCTTTTCCTTAGTTGCAGGGAGCAGAGGCTACTCTTTGTTGAGGGGGGCAGGTTTCTCATTGCAGTGGCTTCTCTAGTTGCAGAGCACGGGGGGCTCTAGCGCACGTGGGCTCAGTAGTAGCAGTTCCCCAGCTCTAGAGCACAGGCTCGATAATTGTGATACACAGACTTAGTTCCTCCCCAACATGGGGGATCTTCCCCCACCGATGGAACCCTGTCTCCACCATTGGCAGATGGATTCTTTACCGCTGCACGCTCCTGGGGAAGCCCCCACCCGCTTTCTCCCTTATGCTTTTCTCTACCCTATGTAATTGCTAACTCGTTAGGTCATGGATAGCATGCTTTAAAAAACAGTTTTCCCGATGTCCCTGAAGGCGTGCTCTAGGCTGACGATGGCCAGGAAGTTCCTCGGGGGATTACCAGAGCAAATTCAGGAGGAAGACGGGTGAGTGAAGCCGCACTTTGGCGCAGGGATGTGCATCCTATTTGCAACCCAAAGAGGCTCTCTCGCCTTTAGATTGGCAAATAGTCCAAGAACTGCTGAAATTCCTGCTTGGTAGTGAAAGCCTATTGCTCTCCCAGTCCTTACATCAGGGGCATTGCAATGCTGTCCTGAGTTTGATTTAACTTCCTTGCAGATACACGGGAACAAGTTGTTGAAAAACAATTATCTCAGGACCTCCCTCAAAACTGCGCTGTTTTTCAACCCCATTAGGGCTGAGATAGCAGCGCACAATTTCAGGATGATTTATCTCTCAATACTGATCTGCTGCTACATTACTGGACATTTCCTCCACCGCCGATTCCATCAATCAAGCAGACATCTGAGCGCTTCTGCAACCCGCGCTCCTCTGACAGGGCCGCGCTTGCTATTTATCTTACAGGCCGTCTCTCACTCTTGTCAGTTTTAATTCCGCTCCATCCTCATTCTCTTCTCCTGTCCCCTGAGGGCTCTCTGTCTGGGATATATTATTATTCAGTATTTACAGGGATGTCACTTGAAAAATGTCACCATTGCAAATGACAAAAATTTGGGAATTTGCACAGAATTGTCTGTACCCCAGCCACCATTTTGAATTTTTATACCAGGATGTGAATTCTGCAGCTACCCATGAATCTTTCAAACCACTGACCTGGTTCAAAGAAGCCTTAGGGCAAGAGTATGACACTTGCTAAAAATCCTTCTAATTTAATTGTAAAGTTTCCACTTTTGAGGAGGATTTATTCAGTTCCCTATATTTAGAAAAAATATAATTTAGAAACTCTCCCACCATTATTGACATCGTCAGGCAAGTCAACGTGCAAGGTTTATCCTTAAGCCTCTATAATGTATAATTATGGGTTGTCCACGCCTTATTATCAAATGTCTATCTCTTTTCATGATGAAATTGAAATGCTTATTTTAGCTAACACCCAAGTAGCATTTCTGATGTTTCACAATCTGTTTTAAGCATATATACTCACATATGTTAATCAAACCTACATTCCTCATTACCGTCAAAGAGGATATTTGGACAAACTAAATAGAAGGGGAAATCAGATTTATTCAACACATACTATGAGCTTGGCTTTTTCACAAAAAATTGTCTTTCAAATGCTGAGCACAATTCTGAAGTATTAATATAATCAACTACATATTCATAGATGAGAAAGCTGAAGTGTGCCCAAAGGTTTGCAGACTCAATGAGGTCACTAAGCCAGCATTTTAACCCATATCTATCTGATTTCAAGTCACTCGCTGTCTCTGCTTTTAGAAAGAGATCTGAGGCTATTCTAGGTTACTGTCAAAAATTCTTTGAAACTTGTAACATCAGTCATAGGTCAGTCATCTTTTTATATCACCATCAGCCTTGGTGGTGATTCACTTGTCCAGATTCATTATGAGAGGCAGAAAATGTGCTTGCCTTTTCCCCAGACTGGACTAGAATGATCTAAAATTCCAGCGTGGTCCACAAATTGGGTTTGCATTGGTGCCAGGCCACATGAGGGGATCCAGTTTAAGAATAAAGGTAGCCTTCTCATGGTCCTTGATAGCTCAGCTGGTAAAGAATCCACCTGCAATGCAGGAGACCCCAGTTCAATTCCTGGGTTGAGAAGATCCACTGCAGAAGGGATAGGCTATCCACTCCAGTATTCTTGGTCTTCCCTTGTGGCTCAGCTGGTAAAGAATCTGCCTGCAATGCGGGAGACCTGGGTTCAGTCCCTGGGTTGGGAAGATCCCCTGGAGAAGGGAAAGCCTACCCACTCCAGTATTCAGGCCTAGAGAATTCCATGGCCTGTATAGTCCACAGGGTCGCAAAGAGTCAGACAGGACTGAGTGACTTTCACTTTCACTTTCACTTTCTCATGGTCCAACCACACTCACTGGAGTTGTTCACCTGGATCTGGGACCCAGGGTCCAGCCAGGGAAATAAATTCACTTAACTTGCTTTGTTCAGTACAACTGTTTCTCCTATAGGGCTTACATGGGGCAGTGACTGGTTGATAAGAAAAATAACAAGTATTTCTTGGTCTTCCAGCCAATCTACCATACCACAGATGATTTAGAGGAAGTTCAGGGGCCAGCAGAGTGAGGTATTCGGGGCATGATTTAGCAGATCATGAAGGCAATCCACACAGAGTATTCAACAGCAGGGAGGCCAAGCAAAAAGGATCAGGTGGCTAAAGGAAGACTGGAGGCCAGTATAAGAGGAAGGGGAAGATCACAGGAGAAATGTGGGCACACTTAAGGAAGTCCAGGTGTGGTCTACAAAAGCTAATCCCTGGTCTCTTGGATGACTCAAGGGAGATGGATGGAGCCCTAATCTCCAATAATTCAATTTTCTGGACAAGTTATCAAGACATACTACCACTAATAAGAGCTTACTCAGTGGCAAGCACTTTTGCTTTATGTGTTATTAACTCTCTTGGTCTTCTCAACAATCATATAGTTCAGTTCAGTTCAGTTCAGTCGCTCAGTTGTGTCCGACTCTTTGCAACCCCATGAATTGCAGCACACCAGGCCTCCCTGTCTGTCACCAACTCCCAGAGTTCACCGAAACTCATGTCCATCGAGTCAGTGATGCCATCCAGCCATCTCATCCTCTGTCGTCCCCTTCTCCT
Source organism: Bison bison bison (assembly GCF_000754665.1). NCBI lineage: Eukaryota > Metazoa > Chordata > Mammalia > Artiodactyla > Bovidae > Bison > Bison bison. The sequence continues at coordinate 4,732,601 of NW_011494708.1, read as the reverse complement.
CCTGCCCCCAATCCCTCCCAGCATAGGAGTCTTTTCCAATGAGTCAACTTTTCGCATGAGGTGGCCAGAATACTGGAGTTTCAGCTTTAGCATCAGTCCTTCCAATGAACACCCAGGACTCATCTCCTTTAGGATGGACTGGTTGGATCTCCTTGCAGTCCAAGGGACTCTCAAGAGTCTTCTCCAACACCACAGTTCAAAAGCATCAATTCTTTGGTGCTCAGCTTTCTTCACAGTCCAACTCTCACATCCATACATGACCACAGGAAAAACCATAGCCTTGACTAGACGAACCTTTGTTGGCAAAGTAATGTCTCTGCTTTTGAATATGCTATCTAGGTTGGTCATAACTTTCCTTCCAAGGAGTAAGTGTCTTTTAATTTCATGGCTACAATCATCATCTGCAGTGATTTTGGAGCCCAAAAAAATAAAGTCTGACACTGTTTCCACTGTTTCCCCATCTATTTCCCATGAAGTGATGGGGCCAGATGCCATGATCTTAGTTTTCTGAATGTTGAGCTTTAAGCCAACTTTTTCACTCTCCTCTTTCACTTTCATCAAGAGGCTTTTTAGTTCCTTTTCACTTTCTGCCATAAGGGTGGTGTCATCTGCATATCTAAGGTTATTGATATTTCTCCTGCCAATCTTGATTCCAGCTTGTGCTTCTTCGAGCCCAGCGTTTCTCATGATGTACTCTGCATAGAAGTTAAATAAGCAGGGTGACAATATACAGCCTTGATGTACTCCTTTTCCTCTTTTGAACCAGTCTGTTGTTCCATGTCCAGTTCTAACTGTTGCTTCCTGACCAATCATATAAATCAACTGATATTCCTCTCCCCAATGGATATATAAATTTGTTCAGTATCTTTAGGCCTATATCTGAATGAACCAGACATTCCACAGCTGGTCACATGAACTCTAGAATTTACACTCTCAATCACTCCCTACTCGTCACCACCTCTTGGGGTTGAAATGAAGACTAAACAGCAAACATTTATTATGGACTGTGATCTGCAATGGAAAGCACAAGTCCAGGCAGTTATTTTAACCTATAAAACTTTTACAACAATACTATAAGACAGTGTGATAGCATTTGGTCAGGAAAACAGAAGCTACCTTGAATGTTCCAAGTATCAGTAATTCCAGTGCAGGGAATTTCAAGGCCTTCCTTACACAGTCTTTTGGAAAGGCTGGGCAATGGATTTTAGGGAAGCCACATAGATCTGATGCGTCTATGCAAATGGGCTCAGCACCCATCCTAAGATTAATGCACATCCTCCGGGCCTCTGGGACACTCTCACGGCCTATCTTGCAGGCAGCTCTGAGACAGAAAATTCTCAGTAGGCTCACCTGAAAGCCACTTTGAACCTCGCATCTTCCCACCCACACATCTGCCTGTAACTATCTCTTTTGGGGACATAATGTGCCCTTCTCTTTTGCCAGGAAAATATCACACCAGTGTCTCTCTTCATGAGATGACAGCCAAAGCCGTATGTGAAAGGATATCCTGGGAACAGGCTTCTTCACAGTGCACAGGAGATTCAGAAGGTGGTACAGATGCAGTAAGCTAACAACAGATAATCTGGTAGAGTTGGATATAATTGTTATTCCCATTTGGCAGTTGATGCAGCTGGGGCACAGAGAGATTAATCGATTTGTCCCAAATTACAACAGAAAGTGATAGAGTCAAGATTCACATCCAGAGTCTGGCTCTAGAACCCTCTCTCTCGCCAATGCATGAGACTGTGTTCATGAAAGACTTAGCCCAGTAAAGCTCAGCACAGATTATACACATTACACTAAGCTGTGGTTGTTGTTATTGGGCTTCCCAGGTGGCGCAGTGGTAAAGAATCCTCCTGCCAACGCAGGAGACGTGGGTTGGATCCCTGGGTTGGGAAGATCCCCTGGATTAGAAAACAGCAACCCACTCCAGTATTCTTGCCAGAAGAATCCCATGGACAGAGGAGCCTGGTGGGCTGCAATCCATGGTGTCACAAAGAGTTGGACACAACTGAGCACTGAGCACTGTTGTTATTATTGTTGTTGTTCTTATTATTGTTATATTGTATTACTATGTTTGTTTTTCTCATAATTATCATAACTGGGGTTGCCCAGCTACTAGCTAAAATATGTTGACTATGCCCACCAACATTCTGTCCCACATTAGCCACCTTCCAAGGCCACCTAGGTGGATTTTCTTGCCCTAATGAATGTACCATTATAATTTAGTCCCAGACTTCTAAATAATCTTTTAAAAAACAATATCCTGAGTAGCCACAGGTATATATGTATGAATATGAGCATGCATGAATATGTACACACACACATGTTTTGTGAACAACAGAAAGGTAACTATTTCAATGGATTCAATTGATGTTGGTGAGCTTCTGAGAGCAGGCAGTCCCAGCTGTCCAATTATTGCAGGCAACCTGCCCCCACATATTCACTGCACAAAAATCATGTCAAATGCACTTGGAAACAACCCTAGGCTGCAGCACACTGAGAAAGAGAAGCTGGGAGTTGGACTCGCTGGCTTTGGGCTGCCCAGCACAGCCTGGAACGCATGTGTGGTCTCTGATTCCACCTCTAGATACTGCAGGGAAGACTCTGTAATTGAAAAAGCCTGCCCAAGCAGAAAGTCTGCCTTGTTTAATAAACAGTGTCCTCTGAAGAAGTTCGAAATTTACCAGAGAAGAAATGCAGCCTCTCGTGTTCCCATCAGTGTTTTAGAACTAGCTGAAACAGATCTAGGTCCCAGCTGCATTCTTTCCTTTACAGCTTTACCCGTACAATTTGGCAGCTAGATCAGATCAGATCAGTCGCTCAGTCGTGTCCGATTCTGTGACCCCATGAATTGCAGCACGCTAGGCCTCCCTGTCCATCACCAACTCCCGGAGTTCACTCAGACTCACGTCCATCAAGTCAGTGATGCCATCCAGCCATCTCATCCTCTGTCGGCCTCTTCTCCTCCTGCCCCCAATCCCTACCAGCATCAGAGTCTTTTCCAATGAATCAACTCCTCGCATGAGGTGGCCAAAGTACTGGAGTTTCAGCTTTAGCATCATTCTTTCCAAAGAAATCCCAGGGCTGATCTCCTTCAGAATGGACTGGTTGGATCTCCTTGCAGTCCAAGGGACTCTCAAGAGTCTTCTCCAACACCACAGTTCAAAAGCATCAATTCTTCGGCGCTCAGCCTTCTTCACAGTCCAACTCTCACATCCATACATGACCACAGGAAAAACCATAGCCTTGACAGATGCTAAATATCTAGAATTAAACATGCCTGCCATTAATCCAATGGTCAGAACCTTTTTGGCTTCAAGGTAAATGATCAATGCGCTCTTTCTTTATCCCTTTTTCTTCATTGCTACCGTCTCCAATCATGCTTAGGGGGTAAAAAGGAAGAAGGAAACAGAGGTGTTTACCTTCACTCAGCAATTTCATGATTTCTATCAGACGGTAGGAGCAAAAATAATTTGGAAGATTTCAAATGAAAAAGTTATAGAGCAGAGCACATGGTTGCTAATGCATTTGGTAAATGTTGGGGGGTGGGAATTATGCATGAATACCAAATTTCCATGATAGGAAGGTGAACAGCTCGTTTAAGGACTGCAGATTCAATGCTGGAAATCACATCACTCTGAACTGGTATACAGTATTATATTCCAGTTGAAAAAGGAATAGCATGTGAAAGCACTGGGCAAAAAAGGCAGCAGAAGACTATTGCATCTTTAATAGGATTTTTGATTCAAATGTGCTGAGCCATACCATTTAAAATTGCATTTGAATAGTGAACAGATAACATCATCATTAAAAAAAAAAAAAACCTGCCCACTTGTGCAAGATCAACAGAGGGCCTACAAAATAAAAACAGGGAAAAGGAGGTGTTAGCTCTGAATAGAAAATAAAATTAGATATGACTTCTCAGCCATGAGGCCTTCTTCAGGCCTCAAAAAGGTAAAGCAAGGTGCACACCATCTTTTGTTAGCACAACTCCAAGAAGATTTCGGAGTCTGGAGGTCCTTCCTCTTCAAAGTATTGTTATCAGAGATGAATTTAATTTTGGTGACGATTTATCTTGCTTCTTCCACAAAATTGTTTTAGTCTTATTCATCAGTTTGCATTATTGGTATTGAATATGTGAGATCGGGAAAAGGGAAGGAGAACATATGATCGGGGTGGAGAACAATGCAACCAGGGGCAGACCCTCTAGCATTAAAATGCCCATGATTCAAGTGTAGAAGGTGTCTGAGGAAGTCCAATGAACCATAGGAACCACTGCCCCTGCTAGCAAACCCTGTGTTTCCTCCCAAATGAATCCTTCTGTCTGGCCAAGTTCCTGCCTAACTGAAGGCTAGGCAGCTAGCTTTGGTGTGCTGACTTCCCTACAGTCTGTGTTTTCCTACAGTCTTTTTTGAAACAGTATTTCCCCATATAGAGTATACAGATCCAGGGCTCTGGGACCTTTGTCTACTTTAATTAGCATTCCTCAGGAGAAATTCATACAGAAGAGAAAGAATTCCTTGAGTAAGTGAAGGCATACATGGCTGTCAACTGAGAAATTCCTCAGATTTTTAGTGGAACTTCTGAGCCTAGGATTTTCTGATCTGCTCATTAGGCAACATCATTTTTCTCTTCTCTGCTTAGAGGATCTCAATGACTTGCAATCAAGGCTTATGTCCTTGAGAAAAGCATCACTATTGAGGGTTGGAAATTTACACCTGGAAAGACCGATGTGAAGGTCTCTGGTGTACCTCAGGCAGAAGACACACAGTCTGAAGCTTTGGGAAAACTATAGCTTGCCCGTGAAACAGACAGAGGCATGATCAGAATCAGCACAGCAGAGACAGGAGGTCATGGTTTTCTTACATGATGTAATAGGGAAGAACAAATCTGACTCCATATTGGAGTCACACACTTCTTACACACACCAAGTGTCAAAATATGCTGGTACCAGCTACCAGCTGGTACCAGGTATCCAGCTAGTTTAGAAACCTGATGAATTTCCTGCTGGATTAATCTTTCAGGTCCTAAAATATGTTCTTCAGAGGCTGATACTTGGAATCACATGAGTTCATCTGGCCTGGTGATTTCTATTCCAATAGTTTCTGGACTCACTTGATCCCAGAAACACCTACAAAAGCAGCAAACAAGAATCAGTATTGTTAACAAAAGCCCCTCGGTGGGCATTAGGCATACAACTTGCTGCTGCTGCTAAGTCACTTCAGTCGTGTCCAACTCTGTGTGACCCCAGAGATGGCAGCCCACCAGGCTCCCCCGTCCCTGGGATTCTCCAGGCAAGAACACTGGAGTGGGTTGCCATTTCCTTCTCCGATGCATGAAAGTGAAAAGTGAAAGGGAAGTCGCTCAGTCATGTCTGACTCTTAGTGACCCCATGGACTGCAGCCTACCAGGCTCCTCCATCCATGGGATTTTCCAGGCAAGAGTACTGGAGTGGGATGCCATTGCCTTCTCCCACAACTTGCACTAGTCCTCTAATCTAACCCATCACTTAATTACCAAATAAACCCCAACAGTTGAACCCTGAACTTGCTTTCATGAAGTCTAAAGATACTACTTCCTAACGATAGCTCAGTCAGCAAAGAACCCACATGAAATGCAAGAGACCTGGTTTCTATCCCTGAGTCAGAAAGATCCCATGGAGAAAGAAACGGCAACTCCCTCCAGTATTCTTGCCTGAAGAATCCAATGGACAGAGGAGCCTGACAGGCTATAGTCCATGGGGTCACAAGAGTCAGACACGACTTAGTGGCTAAACAACAACAGCAACAACAGAAGAGGTATAAAGAGTTGTGGTATTCCAATTTTGTCATATATATTTTATTTTCAGTCCCACAAAACACATTCAGGCTCTGTGTTGAAGAGCTATAGGGTTTAGATCAGCGTGTGTGTTCCATGGAATGATATCATTCCCAAGGAGGCAAAATTTGATTCTTGAGAACATAAAAGCCTTATATATTACGTTGGTTTATGGTCCTCTAAAGGGCCACAGTACATAAACAGATACACAGCATATCCATGGTATTACAATTTTATGGAGATGGGGAAGTAATTAGAAGGGGAAAAAAATGTCTCTAAAGGTTTCTTAGAAGAACAAAACAATTAAAATGTTTAGAAATATCAGGAAGTTGAAGAACTTGGGTATGAAAAAATGCAACCATTTGTAGCTACAACTAAGCTGTGCCTGTGTTAAAATATGGTACGGCCATAATTTTTCAAGACAAAGCATAAATCTAGGTATTTAGAAACAATTGCCCAGTTTTTAAATGTTAGTTTGTTTTGAAAGAAAATCAGCAAGAGCCCTTTGTACTTTGTAAGCCAAAGAAAATATATCTCCAGGGCCATGTGGCCCACCAGATGTCAGTATACAGTCCATATCCTCAGGGGAAATTTGAAGGAATGGTTACGTCCTTAGAGCATTTGGTGGTTACTAATCAGTTAAATTAGACAAAGAGCAAAAGCATTATTCATGTTGTACTCTTTTAAGAAAAATGTTCACCGTTTACTCCATAAGTGAAACCATTTGCCTATTGGCAAATTTTAAGAAACATTTTTCTGGCTTCTCAATATTTACCAAGGTGTCAATAATCTTTGCAAAGGGGCCTTAGTCATTCCAAAGCTATTTTTAAATGAACAGAACAATTCTCCCATGAGAAGCATGCCGTGATCCATTCAAGCTTTGAAAGTTGCGCTTTTCAAACTAGCAAACCCAGCTCCTGCATAAGAAGAGATTTGTTTATTCTGCTTATCTCAAACTACAGAGAATACTGTCCCTGTCTTTAAATGGTCAGATTTCTGCATACCATATCTTAATTCTGCATTAGAAAGATAACTCCAAAAAGTTAGAGACTGTTTACTGAAGTTGTTATATTCACACAAAAGGATGTTAAATATTTGATGATAATCTTCCCGCTCTTTGAATTAATATGAGTGCCAATCTAAACAGCACATGTTGAACAAAAATTTTGTTTTAATTGCATTTCCCATGTTGCCTTCCCTTCACATATATTCTAAGAAGAAAATTAAAGTCTGCTCTAAAAAGTATGTCTTCCTGCCTCTAAATGACGTGAAGACATTAGTTTTGCTTTAATCACTCTTCATTTGAGCAGCTTAGGAAGGCTCAGCATGAATTTTTTATGTATCAGATCTCTTCTTCCACCCCCTCAATCCTTTCCTGCTGTTTTCTGCGTTTCTCCCCCCATTTATCCAAGTCATCCTTGACTTTGGATAATCTATTTCCTCCAAGATATTTGATGGGTTTGTAAAGTATTTTTACTCCCAGTTAGCTGGAACACAATGCTGAGTATATGGAATATTGGTAAACTCAGCAATTCAACAGGCAAAAATAGAAAGTGTCAAAGTGGTGGAGGATTTTGGAAACTCTTCTGATGCATTCCCACTGGGTTCCAAGAGGCCCTGACGAGTCTGAGGAGCACGTTCATATCCAAGACGGACAAGAACTTTGTTATTTCCTCTGTGTCCTCACCTAGAGGAGTTGAGTTTGGGAATTAAAATTTAATAAAGGATCAAGTTTGAAATTCTGTACCGTATCCAATACTTATAAATACACCACAGAGATATTATCTAGGTATTATAAATAATACATGTAATGCTGATTAAAATTTTGATGTAAATTTCTAAAAACTTTATTAAAGTTGTAGAATAACTGACATAGGCTGTTTACAGTTGGATGACAACTTAATTAATCAGTTGCTGTCTCCCCTGCAATAAAGATGAGAACTGCACATTCTCCACTTTATTTTTATCCCTGAAGAATGAGCCAGAAAACACAAAATATCCCCCTTTTAAAACACCAAATTACCTTCCTTTCAAAACAATATGAGTATTAACTATGAAGCATGATGGTACATAATCTTTGCTTAGACCAATAATCTGGAAAATACAACTCTCTGACATTCGACTGGTAAAGAGCTAAGGGGCTAAACAGAGAACACTTATGCACACTCAGTCCAGAAATGATCCTTTATATCTTGATACAGAGAAAATTTTCAATTTTCAGGTCACTAAGCAATTTAATTCTGTGTTAGAGATAAAAATTAAGAGCACAAAGCATTGGCACACACCAAAAAAACCTATATATACAAATACATTGCACACTGCTAGTTTCAAGATTCTTGCTTAATGAGACTTTTGCCTTTTTAAATGAGAAATCCTAGAGCAGTACTGAAAATAAGATGATGTTGAAATTAATATAGATAGTTGTTACTTTATTATTGCCTTTTTCTAACAGTTTTGATACAAATAAAATGCTGTTGACTTAGGAATTATAAAATACTAGTTCTTAAGGGAAAGTGTAATCACTGAAGCAGGATCCATTCATTCATTCATTCATTTATTCAATAAGTTTACTACTATAGCAGGCATCAGGAGAGTTAGAAGGGTCAGCTAGATGCAATTCCACTGAAAGGAGTTTACAGAGTAACACAAGACGCATCATGGACACAGATAACTTTGTAGCACAGACACTGAACCAAACACACCTGGATTCAAATGCCCCCTCCATTTGACCTCTCTGATGCTCAATTTCTTTATCTATAAAGTATGAATAGCAATATTACTTCATTGAAAATTTGTTATGTGGTTTCAGTGAGTTAATTCATGATAAATATGGAGCTCAATGTCAAATATATATTAAGTTCTCTACAAAAAGTTAATTCTTCTTCATCCTGTAATTGCAGTGCTGTTGTGAATGTGGTTGTTGTCCAAAGAAGTAATTGCCAGGTCCTGAGCTCTTAGCATATCACAAGGAAAACCTGCTTAATCAATACGCAGATCTACATCCTTTCAAAGCACCATGATTATCCTGGCTTTCCCTCTAGGCTCAGCCATGTATAATAACTATCTCCTTAAACCTTCAAATCTGATTCATGTTGCTGTCTACCAGCATTAAACAAGAGATGTGAATTCACCATTAAACAAAATAAATATGTGCTTAGGGTGCAAAGGGACGGGAAGGGAGGCACCTCAGAGTTTTTCTCCCTAGCTAACGTGTCCTTAACTCTTTCACAGTCAATCTCGACTTGACTGGGGTTTTTTCTTTATCATTGTCTTTGTCATGTTTAGCTTTATATTACTTAAAAAAAAAGTTTTGGGGGACATGGTGGGTAATTAAAGTTTAAAATTTTGGTTTCAAGGTGTGCTTAGACATAACATTTGTTTCCATTTCATGAAATGAGAGTTTCCACTCCCCTTTGTTTGTAAACACAGCTGGCTGGATCTGGCTAGCATTTAACTCATCAGCCCATTGTGTAACCCATACTTAAGCTTCTTATTGTAAGTGATGGAAGGGCAAAGCGAGAACCATTGCTGATCTGGTCTCGGGGCATTACTTAACCTTCCTCCAGCCGTGTCGTCAAACATGGGGCTATATAGCCTCTCTTGTCTTGTATCCTGATAAAGATTTTCCCATATACATGTGAGTCTGACTCTTCTTGCCCAGATGGAGGACCACATTCACTGTTTTCATGAAGTTCAAATTTTCAAGGACCACTCAACATTGTCCAATCCAGCCTCCTGTTGGAGGTCTAAATCCCCTTTCTCTTTTCGCTGCTAAATCACATCAGTCATGTCCAACTCTGTGTGACCCCATAGATGGCAGCCCACCAGGCTCTGCCGTCCCTGGGATTCTGCAGGCAAGAACACTGGAGTGGGTTGCCATTTCCTTCTGCAATGCATGAAAGTGAAAAGTGAAAGTGAAGTCGCTCAGTCGTATCCGACTCTTCGCGACCCCATGGACTGCAGCCCACCGGGCTCCTCCGTCCATGGGATTTTCCAGGGTAGAGTACTGGAGTGGGGTGTCAGTGCTTTCTCTTTTTAGTTGCCTTATGAATCTCTAGTCCTGCTGTGTTCTGCTGTTTACTGTTCCTACAGCATTTTGAAGTGCCTTTGAAGTCCCTCTACTGTAGCCTAATCAGTTTGTACTGTCACTATCGGTTTATGTGTTTATCCCTTCAAGATTACACCACACTCATCTTTCTGTCTTTAACAATTGACTCACACATACATAGTGAATGCTTAATAAATATTTTGAACAAATGAATTAATAATTTAATTCAAAAATCAATCAAAGTAGCTGAAAGCATATTTAATGCTTTTTATCCAGGTTCTAATTAGATTGAGCCTTAAGAATCTAGTCAATCAGGGTCTCTTTGCAAAATCCCTTCATCACTGAAGTTTCTAGACCTGAAAGGCCAAGTTTGATGACTGATAAATCTCAGAAGATTAATACTGTCCAAGATATTTATCCTCTCAGACAACATGAAAAGCAGTTAGAATGTTCTGGGTCACTCAGATTGCCACCTTCTCTTACAGTTGATTCTGATGACATTAGTTAAATATCAGTTTACTTTAGATTCTCATCTTCAACTACTCCACCTTCTGCATTTCTTTCCAGAAAAACAGGTCAATGCAACTGTCTATTCTTGCAGATTTTTACCAGTTCTCCATATTTCCATGTCAGTCCTCATATGTATCTAAGTGCAGGATGTGGCATAGTTTATTACTTTCTGCTCCTTGAAACATTTTCTTCACTTAATCACTTCTTTTTTGGCTGGTTTCTCCTTATCCCCCTACCCTCCAAACACAGGAAACACTTCCCTATCATCATTCACTTTAGACACCTCATTTATTCTCATGGTTTTAAATACCAACTATATATGGAACCTGGAGGAGGAAATGGCAACCCACTCCAGTATTCTTGCCTGGGAAATCCCATGAATAGAAGAGCCTGGTAGGCTACAATCCATGGAGTTGCAAGAGTCAGACGTGACTCAGCAGCTAAACCACCACATGTAGGTAAAGTATCTCCACCTAGACACCTAACAGGCATCTCTAACCCATCATGTCTAAAATTACCCTCATTCTTCCTGCCTCATCATAGCAACTCTTTTCTTTTTTGTGGTTACCCAGTTCAAACTCCTTAAAATCACCCCCTTAGCCCTGTCTTCCCCTCATCTACTCTTCTCATCATGTCTACTCTAACTGTAAATCCTATTGATTCTACCTCCAAAATACATCCAGCATTGACCACTTCTCCCTACTTCCACCCTGGTCCAAAAAGCATCACCTCCGGCTTAGATTATTATGATAGTCCCCTAGCTAGGCTTCCTGCATCTGTCTGTCCTCCCTCTAGAGTCTATTCTCAACATATTGACAAAGTGATACAGTGAGCTAGATGATGTCACCTTGCTGTTCAAACCTTCTGACAGCCCCACAACTCATCAAACAAAAGCTGACATTTTACAACGGCCTCTAAGACTCTGCAAGATCTTGTCTACTGTCACCTCTCCACCTCTGCAGCCTCATCTCCTACCATCACCTCCTCACTCTGTTCCAGCCACACTGACATCTTGTTCTTCCTGAAACACACCTGTGTCTAGATCAGGATTTGCCACCTGTGGGTATTTGATAACTATTTGTGGAAGGAAGGAAAGAAGAAATGGAGGGAGGGAGGGAGGAAGAAAAGAAGGCAAGAAGGAAGAGGAGAAATGGAAAATTGTTCAAACATAAACACAAAATGTACTCAAAAGCAAAGTGGCTGTTTTTAAAATAATATGCTCTGTTATTTTAATAGTCAATAGAAATACTCTTTAGAATATGTCCTTGCAGAATTTGGATTTTGATACTAACTTTAAGACTAAATTGTAGGTTTATAACCATCCATACTATTCAGGGTTTTTAGAAAATCACCTAAGTGTCCAAAGGCAAATGGAAGGGACACATTATAGATCCTCAGAATGATTTCAGAAATAATCAAGGCATTTTATACAACAGGAAAAAATATTCTGAAGGATTATGTAGAGGAGCACAGGCCTTTATTTCATGGACAAATCAAAACTGCAGTGCTGAAGAAATTGATGTTATGTCAGGGAAGAAGTATACAACTTAAGGGGAAAAAAAGAGGTTAAGAGAAGACAAATAAACAACTTCTGATATTAGATAAAGAATTCAGAATAAGTATGTAGAAACTTGTAGTTGACACAGACTGTGTCAAACCTAACAGACTGACTTTAAAGGCATTCTCATTGTGCTACAGAAAACTTGCATCTAGATCTGTGAAACTTCAGTTACTGAAATGTTAACAACTTTTATACCATTAAAAAAAAAAAACCATCATGACCTCAAATCTCATAAACTGGGGAAATAAAGTAAATGGGGTCTGAACAATGAGCTGAAAGATTCTGCAAAGATCCAAGACACTGTGAATAGATCTCTACTGAGAATGAGAAGCAAAAGGCTGATGTCACCTCTTGAGGGACAAAATTCAAAGTGACTATTCAATATTTGATGTAATTGCTTAGAGTGCGCCTAATACGACATAGCGTCACAGTGGCTCCTTTTTTCTGTCTGTCTAGTCCACTTAAGTGGTTTATCCAGATAACTAAAGCTTACATGATTAAGTCGTCAGCCTTTTGCTTAAATATGCCTAAAGTATATTAGTTCCTTGCCTACATTTTCAAGCAGAATTCACTGAACATAATTTAACTTATTTCTGATGCTTAGCTGTTGTCAAGGAGACATTTTGATGTGTGTGTGTCATGCACGCATGCTCAGTCGCTAAGTCATGTCTGATTCTTTGCGACCCCATGGATTGAGCCTGCCAGCCTCCTCAATCCATGGAATTTCCCAGGCAAGAATACTGCAGTGGGTTTTCATTTCCTTCTGCAGAGGATCTTCCCTACCCAGGGATTGAATCTGCATCTCCTGCATTAGCAGGCAGCTTCTTTACCACTGAACCGCCAGGGAAGCCCACAGTTTGACGTAGCAATTAAGAATTGGATTTTTTCCAGCTTTATTAACATGTAATTGACAATTAAAACAGCATGATATTTAAAATATACACCATGGTGATATGATATACATATATGTGATATAAATACACATTGTGAAAGGATTCCACCATCTAATTAATTAACATATGCATGTTGTGGGGGTGGTTTTGGTGAGAACATCCAAGTTCTACTCTCTTAGAAAGCTTTGATTATATAATATAACTTAAATATAACAAAATATCATGTAATAAGTTATATATAGTAATACAAGATATACAATGTTAGATATATAATGTTACCAACTATATGTAATATGTTAAACCCCCCTCATTTTATAGCTGAAAAGTTTGTGCCCATTTACCAATCTTTCTCTAGTTCCTCTGTTTCTGATAAACCCCAACCCCTGAGCTTCTGGCAACCACTTTCTACTCTCTTCCTAAGAGTTAGTCTTTTTTTTTCTTTTAAGAGTCCACATATGGGGATTTCCCTGGTGGTCCAGTGGCTAAGACTCCACACTTCCAATGCAGGGGGCTGGGGTTCAAACTCTGGTCAGGGAACTAGGTCCCAAAGGCCCCAGCTGAGAATTCACATGCCACAACCAAAACCTGGCAGCCAAATAAATAAATGAATTTTCTTTTTAAGTCCACATATGAGTGATATCATGCCGTATTTGTCTTTCTCTGTTTAGTTTCTTTTAGCATAATGCCCTCAAATTTCATCCATGTTGTCATAAATGACAGCATTTCTTTTTTTATGGCTATATAAATTCCACTGTATGTATATATATATATGTGTGTGTGTGTGTATATATATATATATCTTTCTCATCCATTCATCCACTGATATATCCTTAGGTTTCCGTATCTTGACTACTGAGAAAATACATATGAAGTAAGGTGGCTCAAGAAGTTGCCAGGATGACTCTATGGACGTGAGTTTGAGTGAACTCCAGTTGGTGATGGACAGGGAGGCCTGGCATGCTGCGATTCATGGGGTCGCAAAAAGACACAACTGAGCGACTGAACTGAACTGAACTGAAAGGATACTTTGCAACAAGTAACAAAACAAAAGTTTTCACTAAAAATAATGTCTCCAATTATAGAAGGTTCCTGATGGTTTATTGATTCACAGGAAATCCAGTCAGAGGCTGGAGATACCACAAGCAGATCCCTCAGAGGGAGTGAGGAAGGACTCATCCTTGATGCTTACGATTCTGTGACCAAAATATGATCTAGATGCCACCAGGCAGAGAAGCTCAGATTGCTAATACATTTCCTGCCCAGGTCTGAATGAGCTCAGAAATTGAGTGAAACTGGGGGAGACCATCAAATCTATCTAGTCAACTCCCAGGAAGGCACAGGTGAACATAATACTTCTTCCCATGGCCTAGCGTCTTGAAAACTGTGGCCCTGCTGATAAAAGGTGGTATCTCCGTGAAAAGGAAATAAATTAGTACAATCAAACAGGGTCTATGCCCTTCTCAGCCCACTGGAGTTGACATTTCTCCACTACATAAAGAAGAGAACAGGAGCATAGCATTCACCTCTCTCTTCCACTAAACAAAGCCCAGACATGTAGCTTAGCTTAAAGTGCCTTCAAGACTAGAACCCTCTGGGACTTCCCTGGTGGTCCAGCAGTTAAGACACCATCCTTCTACTGCAGAGGGCACAGGTTCCATCCCTGGTCCTGAGGACTAAGATCCCACATGCCCTATGGCTTGGCCAAAAGAAAAAAATAAAATAAGGGAGAACGGAAGTTTAAAAAAGAAAAAGACAGGAGCCTCGTCACTGCAGGCACCCTCCTCACCATCACAGAACTTTCCACTGCCTCTAATTCACAGTAATCCATCTCAACTCCAATGTGAGTCGGGAACTCTTGAATCACAGAGCTTTTCACCATACTTTCAGTCTGGCAATCACCCTGCCTCTGTGGATAATTCTACTTTTTGAATTCTTCAAACGTCATCTGTGCAGTCTTTTGCAGAAACCCACACCTCATTTGGTCCTCACTACTGGCAAATATCAAACCCTGAAGATGTGTTGGCAACTCTCGCTGGATTTCTGGCTCCATGCAAAACCGCTCATTTCCGTAGTGCTCGGATATCGTCCTCAGGTGCCAATCACATTATCTTGATGAAACCCGTCATAGATTCTAAGTCTAGTGGGGGAAATGGCCAAGAACTAAGGCAGTCCAATGTTTGTTTAGCCCATTCTAAGGTATCATCTACCTGCTATTTCCTCCTATCCTGGGTCTTCCCTGGTGGCTCAGTGGTAAAGAATCTGCCTGCCAATGCAGGAGATGTGCATTCAACCCCTGAGATAGGAAGATTCCCTGGAGAAGGAAACAGAAACCCACTCCAGTGTTCTTGCCTGGGAAATCCCACAGACAGAGAAGCCTGGTGGACTACAGTCCACAGAGTCACCAAAGAGTCAGCATGACTTATTGGCTAAAAAACAACAAAGGTATTACTGCCAGCTATTCCTCCTATCCCAGGTCTTGGTTTATTTTTAAAAGAAGCCTCTTGTCCTCTGACCTTTTTTATTAATAGCTGAGAATGTCACCCATAAAACTTTTTCCCCACCCCTGCTTTGACCAAATAATGCATCCTCCCAATCCTCCAGTGACATTCAATATCATAGCAAATTCAAATAAATCACAGTTGACTTTAAAGCCCTCCAGCAATTCATATCTGCCTATATCAACTCCCACACTCCTCAGCTGCTCTTGTCACATAAACCATCTCACAGCCTCTTTCCTCTACTACTTGCAATTCTTTCCCTTCTCCCTTGCTCTCTCACCCACCTGAATCAACATCCCATCACCAACTATCGAATTACTTATTTTAGAGGAAGCAGAAAAGGTTGAATAAGGTATCTTGGTTCATAGCCTCATCCTGCTAATTCCTAACTACGTGACTTTGTCAAACTGCAATAATAGTGATGAGAACAACACAAGCCTTTAACCAACACTTTTAGGTGTTCGTCCAGTTAACCCTATGAGGGAAAGGCTAGCATTATCCAGATTTTGAGGATGCAGAAAATCACCCAATTTTACTAAATACACATTTTCTTATGTGTAAACTAGAAATACTAACATTTACTTCTCATAGATAAAAGTAAAACATGACATAAACAGCACACACATTTATGTCAATTTCCTTTCCCATCACCAAACCCATCTTATTCACCATCTCTGCTCTCTATAAAAGAAATAATAGAGCTCTTCTCCAGCAAGATTGTCCCTTTCTTATCTTCACAAGGCATAGTAGCTAAATACCAGAAAACAAATGGTATAATCTGCTGTGAACCAGAAAAGTAATGGCCTTCAACACAGCACATTGTTCCATGATCAATGGTTGGAAACAGAAATTGGACTTTACCTTTAGGAAGGACAGGTAATTCCTACTAAATGTGAATTGAGGCTTTTTACCCTCTGCTTCTCTCTCTGGAGAGAAAACTTCTTTCCCACCTGTTTTGCTGAAATTCCTTCCTCAGAGGACAAAGATTTCATTCCACAAAGCCAGGCTTAAAATGCAAATACCATTGCATGAGCTAATACTTTGATGTGCTTCCAAGTTACTGGTTTCATATCTCTTCTTGCCAACAGGACTTGGCAGAGATGATGAGAATCAGAAAGGGAAAGAGGGCACCAAAATGAATGTGTCCACTTAGCTATTTGACCCAGAATAACAACATTTGTCACCATGCCTAGTATCGGAAAAGGCTATGGCAATAATCAAGCTAAAAGATACGAGTTTTTATGTGACTTCAGAGCAAACAGAAGATTGATAAACTATGATTACAAGCTATCTGTAGCCAACCAAGAAGACAACTCAGTTTATAAGGTGGCACATCTGTGCTTCTCCTCTACATCCTTGACATTAAATGATTATTAATTTTCTTATATTGACAGTCCTCTAAAGTCATTGCAATTGCCAATATTTCACATGTTTCAACGTAGGGCTGGAATTTACCTTCCTTAAGTAAATAGCATCTTCTTGTAAAGATTATTGTTTTCCTCTAGCTAGAGACACAGAATAATCACTTCCTAATGTCCAAAATCACTGTTCTGAAGTAAACAAGGTGGAGGAACATTTGATGTTGTGGGAGACAGCCTCTACGATGACCCCAGTGATCCCCATCTTCTGGTTTAACAGCCTTGCATAATCCTCTCCCCTTAAGGGCAAATTGAAATTACTGACATGCTTCTAATTAATGTAGAAAAGCAATGGGATGTCCCTCGTGAGATCAGGTTATAGGAAAACTGGCTGCTGTCCTGGATGTTCATTTCCCTTCATTCACTCACTCGCCTTGAGGAATTCGGCTGTCATGTTTTGAGCTTCCCTATGAAGTCCACCATTTCTGTCCTTTATCGAGCCCATCTTTGCGTGAAATGTTCCTTTGGTATCTCTGATTTTCTTGAAGAGATCCCTAGTCTTTCCCATTCTGTTGTTTTCCTCTATTTCTTTGCATTGATCACTGAAGAAGGCTTTCTTATCTCTTCTTGCTATTCTTTGGAACTCTGCATTCAGATGTTTATAGCTTTCCTTTTCTCCTTTGCTTTTCACTTCTCTTCTTTTCACAGCTATTTGTAAGGCCTCCCCAGACAGCCATTTTGCTTTTTTGCATTTCTTTTCCATGGGGATGGTCTTGATCCCTGTCTCCTGTACAATGTCACGAACCTTATCCCATAGTTCATCAGGCACTCTATCTATCAGATCTAGGCTCTTAAATCTATTTCTCACTTCCACTGTATAATCATAAGGGATTTGATTTATGTCATACCTGAATGGTCTAGTGGTTTTCCCTACTTTCTTCAATTTAAGTCTGAATTTGGCAATAAGGAGTTCATGGTCTGAGCCACAGTCAGCTCCTGGTCTTGTTTTTGCTGACTGTAAAGAGATGGGAATACCAGACCACCTGATCTGCCTCTTGAGAAATTTGTATGCAAGTCAGGAAGCAACAGTTAGAACTTGACATGGAACAACAGACTGGTTCCAAAGAGGAAAAGGAGTATGTCAAGGCTGTATATTGTCACCCTGCTTATTTAACTTATACGCAGAGCACATCATGAGAAACACTGGACTGGAAGAAACACAAGCTAGAATCAAGATTGCCGGGAGAAATCTCAATAACCTCAGATATGCAGATGACACCACCCTTATGGCAGAAACTGAAGAGGAACTAAAAAGCCTCTTGATGAAGGTGAAAGTGGAGAGCGAAAAAGTTGGCTTAAAGCTCAACATTCAGAAAACGAAGATCATGGCATCCGGTCCCATCACTTCATGGGAAATAGATGGGGAAACAGTGTCAGACTTTATTTTTTGGGGCTCCAAAATCACTGCAGATGGTGACTGCAGCCATGAAATTAAAAGACACTTACTCCTTGGAAGGAAAATTATGATCAACCTAGATAGCATATTAAAAAGCCGAGACATTACTTTGCCAACAAAGGTTTGTCTAGTCAAGGCTATGGTTTTTCCTGTGGTCATGTATGGATGTGAGAGTTGGACTGTGAAGAAGGCTGAGCACCGAAGAATTGATACTTTTGAACTGTGGTGTTGGAGAAGACTCTTGAGAGTCCCTTGGACTGCAAGGAGATCCAACCAGTCCATTCTGAAGGAGATCAGCCCTGGGATTTCTTTGGAAGGAATGATGCTAAGGCTGAAACTCCAGTACTTTGGCCACCTCATGTGAAGAGTTGACTCATTGTTAAAGACTCTGATGCTGGGAGGGATTGGGGGCAGGAGGAGAAGGGGATGACAGAGGATGAGATGGCTGGATGGCATCACTGACTCGATGGACGTGAGTCTCAGTGAACTCTGGGAGTTGGTGTTGGACAGGGAGGCCTGGCGTGCTGCGATTCATGGGGTCACAAAGAGTTGGACACGACTGAGCAACTGATCTGATCTGATCTGATGAAGTCCACAAAATGAAGAACTGAGGGAAGAGTCTTCTAATCAACAGCCAGCAGGAAACTGAAGCTCTCACTCCCAACAGGCTGCAAAGTAGGAACTCCTTCCTACAGTCACTTAAGAGGTTCTGGACATGAACCCTCCCTTAGTCAACTTTCAGATGAGACTGCGGCAGCATGGCTACAACCACACAACCTTGAACCAGAGACACTCAGATAAGCCTCATCTAGATTCCTGACCCACCCTGGTGGTGGTGATTTAGTTGCTAAGTCATGTCTGACTCTTGAGACCCTATGTACTGTAGCCCATCAGGCTCCTCTGTACTTGGGATTCTCCAGCCAAGAACACTGGAATAGGTTGCATTTCCACCTCTAGAGGATCTTCCCGACCACCTTAACTGTGAAATAATCAGTGTTTTCTCTTTCAGAAATCGAATTCACGTCTCCTGCATCTCCTACATTGGCAGGCAGATTCTTTACCACTGAGTCACCTGGGAAGTCCCTTGTATCTCAACAGGAAACAGCTCATTGATTGGCCAGTTTGCCAACAGTCCTGATTTCTCAAGTAGATTTCATGGGGCAAGAGCTCTCCTTGGGGTTAACTTGCTCTTCACCTAGGTTAATTTAAATAGCAGTTGAAAATTTAGCTTGAAAGGATAATTACAACATTTCACCTTCTTTTATCTCAGGTTATGTAAATGAGGCTTTCGTCTTCTCACAGTTCATATTATATTAATACAGGGAATAAAAAGGTCTCACTATATTGTGTGCTGTCAATCACTTTAGAAGAATATTCTCCAATAATCATAGTGGGTACAAATTGGACAAATTTCCATCATCATGAGCTGTGTCTATTATCAACAAGGAAACACATAAACTTATAGCTTGGCAGAGTTCTCACCTGAGCAGTGAAAGGTGTCAATTTTATCAGATTGCAAAGTTGGAGGGGCTCTTTTGACATTTATCAAGTATTAAGAACATTTACTGTATAGCTAGGAATAGCCCTGAAGAAGCAAATTCAACTTCTACCCCCTTTTAAACTATGATTTTCGTATCCTGCTGAAGGCGGTGAAAGCACTAACCCTGAGTGATGGGCCCTGGACCATAGCTTTATCCTCTGCTTTGCACCACAGCTCTTCTGGGAGATGCTGTCATTCACAGTATTGAACAGTGAAATGTGATGGTTAGACAAATGCAGCATCGTCGAGTTTAATAAACATCAGGAGGAAGCTGGCAGATAAGTTTTAACCCCAGGGCATTTTTAGAAAATCAAAATACTGTTCTCTGTCCTCCTAGTGTTAACACAAAACCATGTGTTTAAACTAGAGTTTAGAAGAAAAAAAAACTAAAGTTTTTCTATTATACCTAAGGCCAGGCTCAAGGTCTTATTCCTCCAGGAAACCTTCCATGATTATCTCAACTCTAAATAATTACTCCTTCAAGTGTGGGACCAGAGAACATTACTCATTCCATTGAAAGGCAGTATACAAAAGTGGTTAAGGGAGTAAGTTCCATGAGTAGACCACTTGGATTCAAATTCCAATGAGCAGGGGCTCACTAGCTATGGAGGTTGGAGCGAACAACTTAACCTCCATAAGTTGGTTTCATCAATAAAATGGGGAGAGTATCTGTGCCCTAGATTGCCTTAGATAATCATGCAGAGAGACCGCAGCTGCATGGGCCCTCTAAAAACATTTGCTCTTGAGCAATTACTGCATGCCAGACAGAAACATTGACGTGTTATATCTCCGTACCTCTACTGTATTGTAAAACCCCTTGTGGATGGACCTAGGGTCTGTCATACAGAGTTAAGTAAGTCAGAAAGAGAAAAACAAATGTCATATATTAATGAATGTATGTGGAATCTAGAAAAATGGTGCAGATGAACCTATTTCTGAGGCAGAAATAGAGACACAGACATAGAAAATGGACATGTAGACACAGGGGGGGAAAGGAAGGATGGGACAAATTGGGAGATTAGGGTTGACATATACTCACTATGATGTATAAAATAGACAGCTAGCAGGAAGCTGCTGTATAGCACAGGGAGTTTCAGTTCGGTGCTCTATGATGACCCAGAAAGGTGGGAGAAGGAGGCATATCCAAGAAGGAGGGAATACGTGTATCCATATGACTGATTCACTTCACCATACAGCAGAAACTAACATAGCATTGTAAAGCAACTATATTTCAATTGGAAAAAAAAAAAACCCTGAGTTAAATCTTATTACCTCCATTTTACAAATGGGAAAATAAGGCTCATAGCAGTTAAGTAACCAATTCCCACATACACAGTTGTAGAGGCAATATACACAGTCGTAGAGGTAATATATGAAACATGGCATCTGGGGTCCAAAGTCCACTACTACAAAATATCACAACTCTTGTACTTCTGGAAAGTACTATCTTCAGTTTTCAATAATTTATTACACCTGAATACATACATATCTATCTCCCTTACTGTACTGTTGAGTTACCCTGGGGCAAGCACTGTTTCTCGTTCTTCTTGGGATCCCCAATGCCTAGCATAAAACACTTAGCCCATAATAGATGCTCATTACATTTTCTTGAAATAAAGTAAGTTGGCAAAGTTGCAGCTGCCCTATAGGAACTGTAACCCTTCTTTAAAGAAAAAATTTTACCAAAAAGGAAAGGCCACAAATTTCCCTCAGCAAAGAAAATTGTTGAAAAATGAATAAACACACTTGTGGGCCCTGAGCTGTCAAAACCAAAATAGGACTTAGATTCTGCCAGATGCATCTCCCCTCAAGCCCATCAATCAGCGTATACATATTGATTATCTTCTGGGTGCTAAAATAACCTCATGATATCAGTGACTTCCAAACAGCCAGATCAACCTTATTTCTGACACACAAAGGAAGAGTACAGGTGACTATCGAACCCTAGAGGACCTTGGAAAACCTCTATTTCCAGTTATCCATAAAAGTTTATAGTTCCACAACAAGCTGCTTGTCACATGTTAGTCCCTTCAGTAAATGAAGTTGCTATTTTCAGGTCCTACTGAGGAAAAGCGGTCCGTGGATGCTGTTCCTCTCTAAATGATATTTGTCAAAAATGGAGTTAACCCTTAAAATGTGAAGTAATGAGAAGAGTAATTTTGTCCTATTTTTCTGTGATAGTTGAGATGAATTCTTAAAGTTCTAAAGATATTGACAAGAAAGAAAAACAATATTTGTCAGAGAAGTAAAGAATCAGTGATAGGGATGATCAGATTTTCAAACACAAAAGAATTACATTGAACCCCTACCTCACATCACAGCCTTTTATCCCAACCTATTCAAGTAACATTTAAAGAGAGGAGCTTTTGCTTATTATTTTATAAACTAAGTCCTAAAGCTAGGCTTGAATATATTATCATTTAACTCTCATCATAATTGAGGTATTCTATGTTTATAACAGTTAATTGATGTGTCACTTTCTCAATAAAAAATTTAATCACATAAAATGACATACCCTTTCTTCTTTCTGTAACTCTCACCAGAAAGAACTTAGCTGTGCCCCAAAGCACACTGGCCCCAGCCAATCACAGGGTGGCTGCTGCCTGAATGCAGGTAACCTTTACAGAAATGACTCTGCAATTTCAGAGCCTTTTTAGTCATCAATATTTCAGAGAACTGAGGCCATTTTTGAAAATACAGATTTGGGTTCAATCACTAGTCAGGGAGCTAAGAAGATCCCACAAGCCACACAGGCACCTGAAAAAAAAAACACACACACACACAAAAATCACTCCAGGAAAGATTTCTAGATCTCCAGAAACTTACCTCAAACCTGAAGTGGCTTTCAAAAATAGAAGACTTGTGTTGAGTTCTATGGGCTTCCCTGGTGGCTCAGACTGTAAAGAATCTGCCTGCAACAGAGGAGACCTGGGTTTGATCCCTCAGTTGGGAAGATTCCTGGAGAAGGGAAGGGCTACCCACTCCAGTATTCTTTCCTGGAGAATTCCATGAACAGAAGAGCCTAGTGGGTTACAGTCCATGGGGTCACAGAGAGTCAGACACAACTGAGTTTTATGGAGGTTTGGGCTTTCAAAATGCCAATCCCTTTGTTTCTATCATTTTCCTTTCAAACGTTAAGGGTTTCATCAGGCCAACATCCATATCCTGCCATGCTTGTAACCTAGACAGGTTCACAGCAAACCACATGAGGAAGATGGGTTCTCCATAACATGATTTTGGTGTAATTCACAAGAATAAGATATAAACCAAATTAAATCACAGCAAGAGAAAATAAAGATATAGCAGGAAGATAAGACCAGGGGAAAGAACTAAATGAAGCCATGAAAGTGATAAGATCTTAGAGGAAATAATACTGAGCCAAAAATAGAGTTGTGAGGTTCTGGTGGCCAAGAATTTACCTTTTTAGATAAACTAATATGATTAT
The DNA here is from genome assembly GCF_000754665.1 of Bison bison bison. NCBI lineage: Eukaryota > Metazoa > Chordata > Mammalia > Artiodactyla > Bovidae > Bison > Bison bison. Next base: position 4,709,472 of record NW_011494708.1, on the reverse strand, counting down.
AAAATCCAGGTTTTTTGAGAAAAGAAAAAAGATATACGATTTCCTTCCAAGAAGCAAAGCTTTTTCCTGAAACTTTAGTACATACCAGTGCTGTCCAACAGAAATATAATGTCACATATGCAATTTTAAATTTTCTAATAAATACATTTAAAATGTAAATAAAATGACATTAATTTTTATAAAATCTTAATATATTCAAAGTATTATCATTTCAGTATATAATCAATAGACAAATTAACCATGTGGTTTTTTTTTGCATACTAAGTCTTTAAAATATAATGTACATTTTACACTCATAGCACTTCTCAGAGGCACTAAATTTTCATTGGAAATACCTGATCTATTATATTGGTGCAAAAGTCATTGTGGTTTCACACCGTGAATTTCATTATGACTAGGCTCAAACACATCTTTATTAATCAAAATAGGAACCATTATAATCTACATATTTTTGCCAAAGAAAAATAAGTTTGCTTATTCCTGTAGCATAAAAATTCATACTTCAGGATTCAACGAACTCTTGGAAAGAATGTTCTGCCTCCTGCTCATCGTGGAAGCGTTTTCCCTGCAGAAAGGTGTTAAGATGTTGAAGTGGTAGTCAGTTGGCAAGAGGTCAGGTGAATAAGGCAGATTAAGCAAAACTTCATAACCCTATTCATTCAACTTTTGAAGCGGTTGTGCAACACGCCATTGGGCGTTGTAGTGAAGAACTGCGTCCTTTCAGTTGACCAACACAACTGCAGGCGTTGCCGTTTTCAGTGCATCTCACTGATTTGCTGAGGATACTTCTCAGATGTAATGCTTTCACCGGGATTCAGAGAGCTGTAGTGGATCAGACCGGCAGCAGACCACCAAAGAGTGACTATGACCCTTTTATTGTGCATATTTGGATTTGAGAAGTGCTTTGGAGCTTCTTTCTGGTCCAACCACTGAGCTGGTCATCAGCAGTTGTCCTATAAAATCCACTTTTCGTCACACGTCACAATCCAATAGAGAAATGATTCATTGTTGTTGCATAGAAAAAGAGACAACATTTCAGACTTTTTTTTTTTTTGGTCAGCTCATGAGACACCCACTTATTGAGCTTTTTCACATTTCAATTTACTTCACATGCTGAATGACCACAGATGGTCTATGTTGAGTTCTTTGGCAACTTCTCATGTAGCTGTAAGAGGATCAGCTTCCATGATTGCTCTCAGTTGGTCGTCATCAACTTCTGATGGCTGGCCACTATGTTGCTTATCTTCAAGTCACTCATCTCCTTTGCAAAACTTCTGGAACCACGACGGCACTGTATGTTCATTAGCAGTTCCTGGGCCAAATTCGTTGTTGATGTTGAGAGTTGTCTACGCTGCTTTATGACTCATTTTGAACTTGAATAAGAAAATCACTCAAATTTGCTTTTTGTCTAACATCATTTCCTAGTTTAAAATAAATATTAAATGGATAGCAAATAATAAGTCATTAGCAAAAAACATAAAGTGAGAAATGAGTATTAAAATGATCTATAAAATAACCACATTTATTAAGAATGTATTCTGATATTAAACAGCAAATTTCAACAATGCAAAAACAGCAATTATATTTGCACCAACCTAATACATCTTGATTTCACAAACTGTACAGAGGGTTCCCTGGTGGCTCAGACAGTAAAGAATATGCCTGCAATGCAAGAGGCCAGTGATCAATCCTTGGGTTGGGAAGATCCCCTGGAGGAGGGCATGGCAACCCACTCCATAGACAAAGGGGCCTGGAGAAGCCCCATGGACAAAGGAGCCTGGGCTACAGTTCATTGGGTCTCAAAGAGTCAGGCACAACTGAGCAACTAAGCACAGCACAGTAGAAAAAGTAGATTCACATAACCAAATTATTCCAACATACTTAAAGCTTTTCCAATTGCTGAATATTCATTTTTAAATTTAAGTTAATTAAAAATTAAATAAAATTTATTTTCTTAGTTGCATTAGCCACATTTCACATGTGGACAGCACAGTTCTAAATGAAAGAGTTGTCTAGGTCTACCTAGAGGATACAGAGTAACACAGAGTACAATGTCTTCAGCAATCTCCCTGCAAAACTTTGATTACACTGTCAGTGTAAGCTGGGGGCACAAAATCCAACTCAGTGTCAAGCAGAAAGTCAAGGCTTTGAGGTCCACTCACCCCAAACTCTGATGATTTGGAACAAAAGAACCTCTCAGATGACCTCCACTCTATTCTGTCTACATTACCTCCCTTGACTGAATTTTTGATTCACAGACTAAAGAAGATAATGTTCATATGCAAGAGTCTAAAGTTCTAGTAAGGTTTTTCTTTTTTTTTTAAGTATGTATTTTTACTTATTTTAATTTTAACTTTTGGCCACTCCCATAGCTTGCAGGCCCTTAGTTCCCTGACCAGAGATTGAACTCAGAGCCATGGCAGTGAAAGCATCAAGTCCTAACCATTAGACCACCAGAGAAGTCCCAAGTAATGTTTTTCTTGATTAAGAATAATCCATGTTTTTTTAAATAAATGAATACAATTTTTTAGAAAAGAATAATCCATATGTTTTGAAAGTATGATAGTAGGAAATTGATAAGTACATCCAAGAACAAAAGTCTACAAAGTTCTTTTGAGAATTAAAAAAATTACTTTTAAAAGCTCATGAGTCAAATAGAAATACATAATTCTAATACTATTTAAGTACTCTTTAAACAAAAAATAATATAGAAAGCATCCTTGTTTATTTTTATCAAACCACCAGAACCCTGGGGCTTCCCTGATAGCTCAGTTGGTAAAGAATCCACCTGCAATGCAGGAAACCCTGGTTTGATTTCTGGGTCTGGAAGATCTGCTGTAGAAGGGATAAGCTACCCACTCCAGTACTCTTGGGCTTTCCTTGTGACTCAGGTAATAAAGAATCCGCCTGCAATGTGGGAGACCTGGTTTCAATCCGTGGGTTGGGAAGATCCCCTGGAGAAGAAGCTCTATACAGTCAGCAAAAACAAGACTGGGAGCTGACTGTGGCTCAGATCATGAACTCCTTATTGCCAAATTCAGACTTAAATTGAAGAAAGTGGGGGAAACCACTAGATCATTCAGGTATGACCTAAATCAAATCCCTTATGATTATACAGTGGAAGTGAGAAATAGATTTAAGCGACTAGATCTGATAGACAGAGTGCCTGATGAACTATGGATTGAGGTTTGTGACATTGTACAGGAGACAGGGATCAAGACCATCCCCATGGAAAAGAAATGCAAAAAAAGCAAAATGGCTGTCTGGGGAGGCCTTACAAATAGCTGGGAAAAGAAGAGAAGCAAAAAGCAAAGGAGAAAAGGAAAGATATAAGCATCTGAATGCAGATTTCCAAAGAATAGCAAGAAGAGATAAGAAAGCCTTCTTCAGAGATCAATGCAAAGAAATAGAGGAAAACAACAGAATGGGAAAGACTAGAGATCTCTTCAAGAAAATTAGAGATACCAAGGGAACACTTCATGCAAAGATGGGCTCAATAAAGGACAGAAATGGTATGGACCTAACAGAAGCAGAAGATATTAAGAAGAGGTGGCAAGAATACACAGAAGAACTGTACAAAAAAAGAGCTGCACAACCCAGATAATCATGATGGTGTGATCACTGACCTAGAGCCAGACATTCTGGAATGTAAAGTCAAATGGGCCTTAGAAAGCATCACTATGAACAAAGCTAGTGGAGGTGATGGAATTCCAGTTGAGTTATTCCAAAT
>NW_011494708.1:4705233-4705642 GCF_000754665.1 Bison bison bison | reverse complement strand
CTCTATACAGTCAGCAAAAACAAGACTGGGAGCTGACTGTGGCTCAGATCATGAACTCCTTATTGCCAAATTCAGACTTAAATTGAAGAAAGTGGGGGAAACCACTAGATCATTCAGGTATGACCTAAATCAAATCCCTTATGATTATACAGTGGAAGTGAGAAATAGATTTAAGCGACTAGATCTGATAGACAGAGTGCCTGATGAACTATGGATTGAGGTTTGTGACACTGTACAGGAGACAGGGATCAAGACCATCCCCATGGAAAAGAAATGCAAAAAAAGCAAAATGGCTGCCTGGGGAGGCCTTACAAATAGCTGTAAAAAGAAGAGAAGCAAAAAGCAAAGGAGAAAAGGAAAGATATAAGCATCTGAATGCAGATTTCCAAAGAATAGCAAGAAGAGATAA
>NW_011494708.1:4672389-4705133 GCF_000754665.1 Bison bison bison | reverse complement strand
TGGAATGTAAAGTCAAATGGGCCTTAGAAAGCATCACTATGAACAAAGCTAGTGGAAGTGATGGAATTCCAGTTGAGTTATTCCAAATCCTGAAAGATGATGCTGTGAAAGTGCTGCACTCAATATGCCAGCAAATTTGGAAAACTCAGCAGTGGCCACAGGACTGGAAAAGGTCAGTTTTCATTCCAGTCCCAAAGAAAGGCAATGCCAAAGAATGCTCAAACTACGGCACAATTGCACTCATCTCACACACTAGGAAAGTAATGCTCAAAATTCTCCAAGCCAGGCTTCAGCAATATGTGAACCATGAACTTCCTGATGATCAAGCTGGTTTTAGAAAAGGCAGAGGAACCAGAGATCAAATTGCCAACATCCACTGGATCATGGAAAAAGCAAGAGTTCCAGAAAAACATCTATTTCTGCTTTATTGATTATGCCAAAGCCTTTGACTGTGTGGATCACAATAAACTGTGGAAAATTCGGAAAGAGATGGGAATACCAGACCACCTGATCTGCCTCTTGAGAAACCTATATGCAGGTCAGGAAGCAAGAGTTAGAACTGGACATGGAACAACAGACTGGTTCCAAATAGGAAAAGGAGTACGTCAAGGCTGTATATTGTCACCCTGCTTATTTAACTTCTATGCAGAGTACATCATGAGAAACGCTGGGCTGGAAGAAGCACAAGCTGGAATCAAGATTGCCGGGAGAAATATCAATAACCTCAGATATGCAGATGACATCACCCTTATGGCAGAAAGTGAAGAGGAACTAAAAAGCCTCTTGATGAAAGTGAAAGAGGAGAGTGAAAAAGTTGGCTTAAAGCTCAACATTCAGAAAACTAAGATCATGGCATCTGGTCCCATCACTTCATGGGAAATAGATGGGGAAATAGTGGAAACAGTGACTGACTTTATATTTTGGGGCTCCAAAATCACTGCAGATGGTGATTGCAGCCATGAAATTAAAAGATACTTACTCCTTGGAAGATAAGTTATGACCAACCTAGATAGTATATTGAAAAGCAGAGATATTTCCTTGCCAACAAAGGTCCGTCTAGTCAAGGCTATGGTTTTTCCAGTAGTCATGTTTGGATGTGAGAGTTGGACTGTGAAGAAAGCTGAGGGCCGAAGAATTGATGCTTTTGAACTGTGGTGTTGGAGAAGACTCTTGAGAGTCCCTTGGACTGCAAGGAGATCCAACCAGTCCATTCTAAAGGACATGAGTCCTGGGTGTTCATTGGAAGAACTGATGCTAAAGCTGTAACTCCAATATTTTGGCCACCTCATGCGAAGAGTTGACTCACTGGAAAAGGTCCTGATGCTGAGAGGGATTGGGGGCAGGAGGAGGAGGGGACGACAGAGGATGAGATGGCTGGATGGCATCACTGACTCGATGGACGTGAGTCTGAGTGAACTCCGGGAGTTGGTGATGGACAGGGAGGCCTGCCGCACTGTGATTCATGGGGTCGCAAAGAGTCAGACACAACTAAGTGACTGAACTGAACTGAACCCACTCTAGCATTCTGGTCTAGAGAATTCCACAGACTGTATAGTCCTTGGGATCACAAAGAGTCAGATACAACTGAGTGACTTTCACTCGGTCACTCACTCACCATAACCCTTATAACAAATCCTTAAAAAATATTTCTTAAATTTAAAAAATTACACATACTGAATTAAGTTTATAGTGCCAATTTCTTTCAAGAATAGGTCCAAGAATTCACTAATGAAATTTGAAAATCATTTATACTGGTTTACTCTTCTCAATATCCTCATCTCTCTAATTCAGTTGTGGAAATAGATAAATTCAAGTATATTTGAATTGTCAAGGATTAACAGTGGAGAAATTACCAAAACATAAGCAGTACTCTTGCCTGGAAAATCGCATGGACGGAGGAGCCTGGTGGGCTGCAGTCCATGCAGTCGCTAAGAGTCAGACACAACTGAGCGACTTCACTTTCACACATTGGAGAAGGCGATGGCAACCCACTCCAGTGTTCTTGCCTGGAGAATCCCAGGAATGGGGGAGCCTGGTGGGCTGCCGTCTATGGGGTCGCACAGAGTTGGACATGACTGAAGCGACTTAGCAGCAGCAGCAGCAAGCATTAAAAAAAAAAGGAGCCTTAATCAGAATTTTCTAAGAGAAAACATAAAATTTCCCCCATATTTTTCATTTGCCATAAGTTTTTAAATGCCTGTCCTGCGTAAAAATTAGTTTTGCGAGAAACTTTCCGTTTAAATCAACACATCCATCTCTTGAAAAGAATCCCATTGGAAAAGGGTACTCAGGTTCCATATTGACTCTAGCAGGTCTCCTCCTCTGGCAGCCAGAGATGATTATCTACACCACAGGGTGCACAGAATAAATAAAGATTAAATGATTATCAAAATGTGACCAACATCTGAGCAAACAGCATGCACCTTGGCAGGAGGGATACCAGCATTAAGGCAAATCACATCCAACTGTGGAAATAAACTTGTCAGATACAGGCTCCGGCTGCATCCCAAGCTACAGACCTTCTCCGGGGCTGCCAGGCTCCAGAGGACGATTCCAAAATGGTTCAGCAGCACCAGGCCACCTCCCACGGCCGCCTTTGGCTTCCCTCCACAGCTGCCTCTGCTCCCTGTCAGTCAGTTTCACTGCTGCATGTGTCATAGACAGCCTAACGTTTGAACTCACAAGTCCTAATTGGAAGGGACTGGGAATAGCAAACGGCAGTATTTGTGTAACTCAAGTGTGAGGTCTAGGGAAGAAAGAATCTTTGATCTGTTGGACTCCACAGCCAGGAAGGATGAGAGCTATTTGGGGCAGGCAACCCTGAAAGGAATGAGATCTCTCAAGGGGAGTTCGAGGGGCAGGTTTACTGAGTGCCAAGGATTGTGTGAAGAGCATTGTGTCATCTAATCTATGTCCCTATATGTGATGTGATGTGAAAGTTGTGCCCAATTCTTTGCGATCCCATACTGGAGTGGGTAGCCTTTCCCTTCTCCAGAGGATCTTCGCAAACCAGGAATCAAACCAGGGTCTCCTGCATTGCAGGGGGATTCGCTTGCAGTGCAGGAGACAAAGGAGACCCAGGTTGCATCTCTGGGTGGGGAAGAGGGGAGGAAACGGCAACCCTCTCCAGTATTCTTGTTTGGAAAATTCCACGGACAGAGGAGCCTGGTGGGCTACAGTCCATGGGGTCGCAAAGAGTGGGACACAGCTGAGCACAGCACAGCAGCATGGCCCTATGGAGTAGGTTCTATTATTATCCACATTTCAAATAAAGAGACTAAGATACAGAGAAAGTAGGAAACTTTCCCAAGGTCACACAGCTAGGAAATGGCAGAGCTGAAATGTTAACCCCAGGTGGTGACTCTAGAAACTTCCCTCTTTAATAGCAATGCCACACTGCCACCCCATGGCCTGCTGGGAAAATCCACTTGCCAAAGGAATCCAGTTAAGTGAGAGTTTTAGCAGATGTTAACCTCAGGGATGGCAGAGCTCCAGTAAGAAAGGACTGATGGTGGGTAGGGACTCCTTTAAAAAAAAAAAAAACACTTGACAATTGTTTGAATTACAGATAATAAAGAAAAAGTAAACTGTGAACACTATAAGAGAAATAACTTTAAAAATCGGGAAAGAGGGAATATGAGAATACTAATCTTTTATGGCAGAAACTCAAACTCAAAATGTAATTTTTTAAAAAAATGATAGTGATTCCAACTTGTCAATATTTTGCATAATCTTTTTAGTGGAATATTTTAGGAAATAATGTCTCTTACAGTAAAAAAATAAATCCATTTAAAATTTCACCTTTTATCTTCATTTTTCTCTTCTATTCAGTCAAATGAAATTAAACTTAAAACACTCTTAAAAGAGCACTGATAGTCCTATCCTATTTTAATATAAATATGTATAGATGACTCATTGGAAAAGACCCTGATCCTGGGAAAGATCGAAGGCAGAAGGAGAAGAGGGTGGCAGAGGATGGTTGGATGGTTGGATGGCATCACTGACTGAATGGACATGTGCGTGAGCACACTCAGAGAGATAGTGAGGGTCAGGGAAGCCTGCAGTGCTTCTGTCCACGAGGTCAAAAACAGTCAAACTGAACAACAACAGCTAAACAACATCAGGGTGGATTCCCTGGAGGCTCAGCGTGGCTCAAAGAATCTGCCTGCAAGGCTGGAGACCTGAGTTTGATCCTGGGTTGGGAAGATCCCCTGGAAAAGGGAATGGCAACTCACTCCAGTAATCTTGCCTGGAGAATCCCATGGACAGAGGAGACTGGCGGGAAAGAGTTGGACACAGCTGAGCGACTGACACTTCCACCTTCACAACAGCAACAATATAGAACAGTATCTGAAATGAGGTGGATTCCTCATATGAACGGTGTTTATTTCTGGATGAGAGTATTTGGAAAGATTTTCTTATAATTAATATTGTTTCTTTTATTAATATTACATTGATTCAATTGTTGTTTATTTATTGAGCAGGTACACTATACCAAGAATTGTTCCTGGCTCTGGGGGTATGGGTGTGAACAGAACAAGTCTGGTCCTTCTTCCGCTCCACAGGGAAGACAGATGTTAAACATGTAAGCACCTGCTCCCACGCCAGTACTTTAAAAAGAGATGATAGAGTGATGACAGGTCCAACTATTTTTAACAAGGTGATGAAAGAATCTCCCCATGGTAGGAACACTGAAATCAAGAATCAAAAAACGTTCAAGAGGGAATCACTATAAATACCTAAAGAAAAACACCGATGTAGAAAGAAAAGCAGATACAAATGTCGTGGGGCAGGATATAACAATGCAAAAAAGGATGTCTGTAAATCACAATGCTAAAGCTTTCCAATTTGAACCAAGTATTCGGTAAATCAGATGGCATGCTTAATTTCATGCTATGTAATACATGACTAATATTCAAGTTCAGTCTAGCTCTTATTTATTTTCATTTTCCTGTAGCCTCCCCCGATTTCCCCAGACTCACCGAGCAACCTCTTTACACTTGGATCCAAGTTCTTGTCCCCATGGAACCCTGAATTTAGCAGATAGCCTGCTTTGGTCTTTTCCCAGAGCAGTGATGGCCCAAGTGGAGTTATTAAATGCTTACTTAACTAAACTAACAGCTACATTGAAATTTTATTGACATTAAACCCTTTCAAAGGTATCTGACAACCTGGCTAAAAGCAAATATACTGTGTGAATCTCCCTCATTAATGAGGCAATTAATCCTGAGAATTAGCCAGCTTCACGGAGGACCGAGTGAGTTGCTATAAAAATGGAATTCTGGCTTCTCCCAAAATGCCCAGTCAGGAAAGGCAGCCCCTTGCAGTTGAGGAAGCCTGGGAAGATTGACAGCTCAGCTTATTGATTTCGGATGTCAAGAACAACTCCCAGGGGGCTGGTATCAGCCAGTCAGAAGCAGAATTTGATGAGGCAGATGGGACCCTGAGGGAAAACATCGCAAGGCGGAGCAGCAAAATGCCCCTTCCCTGACCTTCTCAGGCACGATAAGAGATGGCCTGGTTCTCATTTTTACAGGATTCATTCCCACCAGGCTGCATGTGAAGAAGATGTCAGCCCAGAAGAGTCTTGCTCTTTGGAAAAAAAAATTAAGCTTCTTAAGTGCAAAGTTTTAAACTGCCACCAACTGGCGTGTGCTTCAGGGAAGCAGGTAGGGGCAAAACATCTCATGCCCAGACCCACTCTGCCTCCAGTTTGGATTGTGCTATATGTATTCAAGCATGTGTGTGTGTGTGTGTGTGTGTGTGTGTGTGTGTGTACCCTCTCCAACCTGAGAACAGATTCTAGCAGCTTTTCTCAGGATATATCCTTGTAAGGGAGGCCCCTCACCTCGCACCCCATGACACCTGCCACAGAGGCAGGTGGTGGGATTATTCTAAGCAAATGAAACAGCAGGTCGTTTCCCCTCTCCTAAACAAACAATTCTCAGACACACTCGGGTGGAGGAGTGCCTGGGAGCTGTCGGGGTTCTGCCATGCGAAATAATGATGTGCTTCATTCCAGCTTACAAGAGAGAAAACGCTTCTTCTGGCAGGACGCATAACTGCATGATGTGTATTTCAAGTGAAATCTCAACCAGAAACACATAGGCCCCTGAAACAAAATGTGAACTGTGAGGGTGTGGCTAGGAAAGCTTTTTGCATCAGAGCACCCTCTCAAGTGTCAAGTGTTCATTTACTTTCTCATCTCTTCACATTATTTGCATTTAAGCTCTGTTGTTGTTGTTGTTTAGTCACTGAGTTGTGTCCATTTCTTTGAACCCCATGGACTGTAGCACACCAGGCTCCTCTGCCCACGGGATTTCCCAGGCGAGAATACTGGAGTGGCTTGCCATTTCCTTTTCCAGGGATCTTCCTGACCGTAAGCCTTAGCAGATGCCAAAGTTTTCATGGAAAATTACCAGAAGACAATTTTAAGTCATCAGCATTCTAATCTCACTGTTAACTTTGTTGTTTCTATAAATTAACTAAAGTTTCCTTTGGTTGTTTGATTCTAGAAGTAGAACAGCTCTGTTCAAGGTGGTCAGCAGGAACATAGTGTAAGCTTCACACCACAGCTTTTGATTCTGTGAAATAGCTTTCCTTTTCTTGATGCCACACACTTCTCCCTGCTCCCAGCGAGCCCACTGTCACTCCCAATAAAGTTTCAAATGAGTGAAGGGAGGGTCTTGCCTGGCAGTCCAGTAGTTAATTCACCTTCCAATTCAGGGGGTACCAGTTCAATCCCTGGTCAGAGAGCTAATATCCCACATGTCTCACTGCCAAAAAACCAAAACATAAAACATAAGCAATGGTGTAACAATAAAACCTTTTTTAAAAGGAGTGAAGGAAATCATTGGGATGGCTATGAGGCTGCAGGGTACCCCGCATCCACTCTCTCAACCTGCCAAGTTAAATGAAGTGGAATCAAGGAGAGCACATGGCAGCCTAGCTAGATTACACAACCAGCCTCTTTTTGTCCCTTTGACCTAGTTGTGGGGCATGGAACGTGCCTCCTCTGTGTTCCCCATTCCCCTTTCCAATGGCTGGAACCTGAATGTGACATCAAACCAGCTTCAAACATGAAGAAAATGGCAGCGCCCCAGACGACAGCAGACCAGCCCACCTGGACTGTTCACAACAGGACTGTTTCATAAGAGGAAAAAAAAAACTGCTTTACTCATTAAGCCACTGTATTGTCAAGTCTCTGTTATAGCAGCTTGTGTGGGCTCAGTCACTCAGTGAACCCCACGGATTATAGCCCATCAGTTTCCTCTGTCCATGGGATTCTCCCAGCACAAACATTGCCAATAGCTTGCCATTTCATTCTCCAGGGGATCTTCCCAACCCAGGGGTTGAACCCGTGACTCTTGTGTATCCTGCATTGGCAGGCAGATTCTTTACCACTGAGCCACCTGTTATAACAGATTCAGTTCAGTTCAGTTCAGTTCAGTCGCTCAGTCATGTCTGACTCTTTGCAACCCCATGAATTGCAGGACGCCAGGCCTCCCTGTCCAACACCAACTCCCAGAGTTCACCCAAACTCATGTCTATCAAGTCGGTGATGCCATCCAGCCATCTCATCCTCTGTTGTCCCCTTCTCCTCCTGCCCCCAATCCCTCCCAGCATCACAGTCTTTTCCAATGAGTCAACTCTTCGCATGAAGTGGCCAAAGTACTGGAGTTTCAGCTTTAGCATCATTCCTTCCAAAGAACACCCAGGACTGATCTCCTTTAGAATGGACTGGTTGGATCTCCTTGCAGTCCAAGGGACTCTCAAAAGTCTTCTCCAACACCACAGTTCAAAAGCATCAATTCTTCAGCGCTCAGCTTTCTTCACAGTCCAACTCTCACATCCATACATGACCACTGGAAAAACCATAGCCTTGACTAGATGGACCTTTGTTGGCAAAGTAATGTCTCTGCTTTTGAATATGCTATCTAGGTTGGTCATAACTTTCCTTCCAAGGAGTGTAGCAGATTAGTCTTACTCTAATCTATTATAGGAATTAATCACAAGACCTATGCTGTAAATGAGCTTCCCTGATAGCTTAGCTAGCAAAGAATCCACCTGCAATGCAGGAGACCCTGATTCAATTCCTAGGTCAGGAAGATCCCCTGGAGAAGGGAACAGCTACCCACTCCAGTATTTCTGATCTGGAGAATTCCATAGACTATATTGTCCATGGGGTTGCAAAGAGTCAGACATGACTGAGCGACTTTAAAAAAAGAAAACAATGCTGTAAATATTTCTCTTGGTTTGTTAATTCCTCCTTTCACCTATTTAAATCCCTGTCCTTCCAGGTTAATCTCCAACATCACCTCCTCCAGGATGGGAACCAATCATACCAGCAATCTGTTCCATTATCTCACTTAAATGCCTCATACAGAGCCTGGCCTGTAGGAAGTACACAGTTGGTTTCCTTTCTGGTAGTTGTTTAACATCATCCAGTGCAAGACGTCAAGTTCTTCTTGTGAATTTAGATATACCTTTGAGAATTTTGGCCTGAATGATCACCTGGCTCGTGTAGCCGTTAACTAAGATGAATAACAAAACTACAGAGAGAAAAAGAAGGTCGGCTGGAGTGGGAAATTTGGTCACCTAAGCAGTCCTCCAGGAAACTAGCCAGTTCTAGAAGAGAAATTGAAAGATGTTCTAAAAGAAAAAACAAAAAGGAAAAAAAAAAATGTAAAGCCATGTTTCAAAAATAATAACCAAGACTAGTTGGGTCAAACAGCCCAGAACTGGAAAGGAGAGGGAAAGAGAGAGGCTACCAACCTCATTGGCCTTAATGTAATGAAGCAATTTGCAAACAATCATTATTGACTAAACAAAAGATTTAATTCCAAATACAATCACTTTCCCATGGCCTGAGATCCCCAGTTGATCACCTTTATCTCTATGTATTTGCTTTTTCATCTGAAAAATGGGAATAATTTCCATCTTAAAAAAATAAGAACAATGATATAACTAAACAGAATAATACACATGAGAGAAACATATAAAAAAGAAAGAGGCATATGTATGTGTTTTTATGCTTTACATTGCATTCAAAATGAGTGGGAATGTGGATAGTATCTCTAGAGATAGAGATAGGATGGTGCAGGCTGGGGAGTGGAATAAAAATAAGTTTAGAATGTTGAATAGGACAGTGTGAGGTGATGAAATAGGAACCTAGAAAAATAGAACAGTAGTGAAAGCAGGTATTTTTTATCAAGCACAGCCCTTACTTCTTTTATCCCCCACTGCTGTCCTCCCAGTTCTGCCACACACATACACACACACACATACACACATGTGCGCAACACCTGATGAGTGATGGGGCTTAGACAGGGAACCCACAAGAAGTAGAAGTCAAGCTGGCAAAGCATACACTTCAAACAGAAGTTGAACAGAGATGGTTTATGAGATCATACAGCTTAGCAGGTGCTATGGATCAAGAATAGATTTTCACAAATGGAGGATATAGACTTTGGAAAAATGAAGAATTGTTCACTGGACATAAAATTTCAGTTATGCTAGATGAATAAGTTCTAGAGATCTGCTCTACAACACTGTGCACTCAAAAAGTAAAGAGAGTAGATCTTGTCTTAAGTATTATTACCACAAAAAAAAAAAAAAACTCAGTGGGGAAAAAGGACACAGAAAGCTTGGGAGGTGTTAGATTTGTCTGTTACTTTGATTGCCGTAATGTGGTTGTCGTTGTTCAGTCGCTCAGTTCATGTCTCTGCGACCCCATGAACTGCAGCACTCCAGGCTTCCCTGTCCTTCACTATCTCCCACAGCTTGCTCAAACTCATGTCCATGGAGTCAATGATGCCATCCAACCATCTCACCCTCTGTCGTCCCCTTTTCCTCCTGCCTTCAATCCTTCCCAGCATCAGGGTCTTTTCCAATGAGTCAGCTCTTTGCATCAGGTTGCCAAGGTATTGGAGCTTCATGGCCCCTATAATTACTTATAAATGCTTTCTCTGTCATAATTTCTTTTCTGCCTGTTCTCCCAGTAGCTTTTTTAAGCTTTCAGGTGTTTTATTAATAGCATGGGCATTTCCTTGGCCAAAGGTGGCTATTCTCTTATCCCCTTTGGTTCCTGGTTCCCTTTAAAATTCCTAAGAAAGAGAAATTATGTAGTTTAAGGTAACCGGCATATAAGTAGTTCATTACTTTCCCAAACCATATACAAAAATAAACTCAGAATAGATTAAAGAACTCAATGTAAGACATGAAACCATAAAACATCTAGAGTATGCTCTTTGACGTTTGTCTTAGTAATATTTTTTTTAAATATGTCTTCTTAGGAAAAGGACACAAAAGCAAGAAAAAAAGGGACTACACCAAACTAAAAAACTTTTGCACAGCAAACAGAACTATCAACAAAATGAAAATGTAACCAACTGAACGGGAGAAGATATTTGCCAACAATATATTCTATAAAGGGTTAATATCAAAATATACAAATAGCTCTAGGATGCGGACTAAAGGGAATCCTTATGTGGTGTTGGTGGGATTGTAGATTGGTGCAACCACTATGAAAATAGTGTGGTGGTTCCTCAAAAAATAGAACTAACATATGAATCAACAATTGCACTTCTTAATATTTACCCAGAGAAAATAAAAACACTAGTTCAAAAATATATATACTCTCCAATGTTCATTGCAGCATTACATACAATATGTAAGATATGAAAGCAATCTAAGTGTCTGTGTATGTGTGTGTGTACAGACATATGCAATGGAATATTACTCAGCTTATAAAAAGGTATCTTGCCGTTTGCAACAATATAAATGGATCTAGAGGATATTATGCTAAGCAAATCAAGTCAGACAGAAAAAGACAAATTCCACATGGTCTCACTTATATATGGAATCTAAAAAACAAAACAAAGTGAAAACAGACTCACAGATACAGAGGAAAACTGGGTGGTTGCCAGAAGGGAGGGATGTAGGGAGTGGACAAAATAGATAAGTGGGATTAAGAGGGACAAGCCTCCAGTTCTGTAATAAGGAAGGCATGAGCATGGAATTCACAGTGTAAGAAATATGGTCAATAATATTGTAATAACTGTGAATGAGGACAGATAGCTATTAGACATGAGGTGGTCATTTCATAATGTATGCAAATATCAAATCATCATGCAGTATATCT
This sequence comes from Bison bison bison, assembly GCF_000754665.1. NCBI lineage: Eukaryota > Metazoa > Chordata > Mammalia > Artiodactyla > Bovidae > Bison > Bison bison. The sequence continues at coordinate 4,693,990 of NW_011494708.1, read as the reverse complement.
GAAATTAACCTAATATCAGACATCAACTACATTTCAATACAATAAATAAATGAACAGTAAAAGTTACATCTAGCTGAGTTTTAAAAAAAGAACAACAAAAAGAAAAACCATTAAGTCACAAGTCACCAGCAGGACTATAGTGTATCATAGATTTACTTGAATACAGACCATTTGAAATTTTTACTTAACTTAATCATTTTATTTATTTGCAAAAATGCTACTAACATCTTGCTAAACAGTGCTCCATAGAGCACCATTTGCAAAATGGAGCTCCAAATAGTGGTTCACAACCACAGCTATGAACTGTGATGTCAATGGTGGCTCAGTACTACTGGCAGAGCACAGAAAACCTGAGGGTTGTGAGCTGTTCTCTGCGTGTTCCCCAGAGCCCCCTCACTTCCTGCCCTGTTACTGGAGGATGCTGTAACTCCTGTGCCCATTCAGTGCATCAGATCAGATCAGATCAGTCGCTCAGTCATGTCCGACTCTTTGCGACCCCATGAATCGCAGCACGCCAGGCCTCCCTGTCCATCACCAACTCCCGGAGTTCACTGAGACTCACGTCCATCGAGTGGGCGATGCCATCCAGCCATCTCATCCTCTGTCGTCCCCTTCTCCTCATGCCCCCAATCCCTCCCAGCATCAGAGTCTTTTCCAGTGAGTCAACTCTTCGCATGAGGTGGCCAAAGTACTGGAGTTTCAAGAGTCTTCTCCAACACCACAGTTCAAAAGCATCAATTCTTCGGCGCTCAGCCTTCTTCACAGTCCAACTCTCACATCCATACATGACCACAGGAAAAACCATAGCCTTGACTAGACGATTCAGTGCATAGTCACTTGCTTAGCACAGTGAGCATTATAAAACAAAGCAAGAACTTTTTTATCTTGCTCCTACAGTGCTTACAGTCCAGCGAGGGCATGCAAATGCACTCACAGCCCCAGTGAAGGGCATGATGGGGTAGTAAACACACAAAGTGCTCTGAAGGCCAGAGGAAGGGTGAAAAGTGAGCTCTTGTATGTTCTGTGTGTGCATACACACACACACACACACACACACATACCTACACTTCACCTGGGGTGTCTCCATGGTGCTCAGGATAATATTTGAAACACCACTCCACTGCAAGTCAGCAGAATTATGTGATTCTGTTACCAGCATCAGTATTGATTTACTTCCCGCCCTGAGAGAAGCTCTATAACCTCCCAGGGACATAATCCCCCATTTTCTCTGAAGGAAAGTCCCCTCTTGACAGAGGCCTGGGGAGAGTCTATTAGCTCGCTGTCACAAGCCAGGGTTTCAGACCAAACACAGACAGCTTAGTTTTCAGCCTTTAGCTCCCAGCTAATGAGTCTGCAGCCTCAACCTCAGGCTTAAGTTCTTCATCCCTGGTTTAACAGGACCCAGATGGCTGAGCCCCTACCCCAGTGCTCTAAGATGACATGCAGTTCGGGTTCTGCAGCTTAGTTAACCCCTGTGAGTTTCTGTACTGTTCTTTTATTGAGTCAGCAAAGTATAGTCCTCTGTTATGTATCCCTTTTCTTGTTCCAGAAGGAAACTACTTTGGATCAAGAGACATACCCACTCTTGAACATCATCTGTTGTGTGTGTACTTAGTTGCTCCGTCGTGTCCAGCTCTTTGCAATCCCATGGACCTAGTAGCCCACCAGGCTCCTCTGTCCCTGGGATTTCCCAAACAAGAATACTGGAGTGGGTTGCCATTTCCTTCTCCAGGGGATCTTCCCAACCCAGGGATCAAACTCGCGTCTCCTCTGTCCCCTGCAGGTGGATTCTTTACCTGCTAAGCCCTCAGGGAAGCTGATTATCTATTACAACAGTCAAAAATTTTGCCCACTCTCTCTTCTCTCACAGCACTTACATCTAATCTAGAGTCCTGTCCACACTCTGCTTTTGACTGAGGCTTTTTGGGAATTCCCTGCCTCCACCACCAGACTATTACTCCTATATTGGTCCAGTGGAAGCTCCCAAATTTCAGGTGGCAATGGGGACCAGCGGGCGGTAATCTGATTAGTAAATCTCTTTCTAGGGATTTACCTAGAAGTTCCATTTGTGTAGCAAGCACACTACAGCAAATTCTCCTGCAACTCTATATATTTCTTTGGAGTTGTATGAAGCTGATTACATTTCAAGCTCCCAGTGTTTACTACCACTCTCTGATAGTATTTTTATGTGTCAATGTGGCTGGCCATCAGATGCCCATATAACACATTACTTCTGAATGTGCCTATGAGGGTGTTTCCGGATGAAATTAGCATTGGAATCTGGACTCACTAGACAGCCCTCTCCTATGCAGGTGGGCATCATCCATTTCATTGAGGTCCTGAATAGAATGAAAAGTAGAAGATGGAGGAAATTGCCCTTTTTGCTTCCTCCCTGCCTGCTTAGGCTGGGACATCTTGTCTCAACTTCTCAGCCCTCAGACAGGGATTTAAAACATTGGCTCCCCCAGTTTTCAGGCCTCTGGACTCAGACTGAATTATACCACTGGCTTTCCTGGATCTCCAGCTGGTGGATAGCAAATCATGGGACTTATCAGCCAATGTCTCATCATCCTACATATATATTTTTTGTTAGATAGAAACACAGATATTTATTCTACCAGTTCTGTTTCTCTAAAGGATCTTGGCTAATACATACCCTATGTTGAGTTTGGATGGATTTGGGAGAGTGGTGAGGATGAGGGGGACAATAAAGCCCTTTCCCAAGGTCACCCTTGGAGTTGCCCATGGCTGGAACTAAATCCTGTTCATTATAGTATCTCAAAGAACACCTAGCACAGTAGAGGCAGGAGTTGCAACATTTGACTACAAAATAACACCTGAGATGGAGCTATGATTCAGAGAAGTGAAGTTGCTAAGTCGTGTCCGACTCTTTGCCACCCCATGGACTGTAGCCTACGAGGCTCCTCTGTCCATGGAATTTTTCAGGCAAGAGTACTGGAGTGGGTTGCCATATCCTTCTCCAGGGGATCTTCCCGACCCAGGGATCACACCCAGGTCTCCTGCATGGGAGGCAGATGCTTTACCATCTGAGCCACCAGGGAAGCCCTGATGATCCAGAGAAGGACACAGCAAAACAAAGCTGGTGAAGGCACAGGTCCACAGAGCTGGGCCTGAGCAGGTAGAGTCCAGACTATTACAATAAGGCAGTACCCAAGGCAGCCATGTGGCAGTGTGCAGAAATATCAAACAATAAAAGAAAATCAGCCTAGCATTAACAACAATCCCACTGATCCCTAGGAAACACAGTGGGTCACCTCTAGGCAAGCGCTCTAAAAATTAAGGGAGAAATGTCAGTGCTACCAAGTGGCGGTCAGACATTAGAGCAAATTTAAGTTCTTTGTCTCCTGAGTGCCAAGCTCTCTCCAAAGGCATCTTGCCCATTAGCCTGCTAGTGTCTTGATCTAATACCCTTGAGGTCTCTAAGTAGCAGTTTTACAAGGATAATTGAAAGGGTATTACTGGCTGCCTATTTATCATCTCTTGTTCACCTAATACCATGGTACCTACTCAGATGAACTAGTGGACTCTGTGCTAAAGGTGCCTCAGCTAGAAGCTTTGCAGCTTCTCCAACAGGAGACAAAACAAGATTGTCCTCAAATTCTCTCATTTTGGACCAATCCTGTGGAGCAATTCTGCTAATTAATCATGATTACTCTATACAGTAAGCATATTTGAGGAGATTAATCTGCGCTAGCCTCGGGTAGTGTCCTAATTAACAATATGCTGAAGCAGCATTCTCCTTGTGAGTGTAAATACAGCTTTAATACCATTTGCAAAACAACATGACTTTAAAAAAACTTTCTGTCTTCTGACTTTTCCGCCTTGTCATCTTGGCTGGATAATTTTATACCAACCAGAAGCAGCAGAATATGTGGCTCAGCACCTTAGAAGATCTTAATCAAAGAAAGAAAGAAAGAAAAGAGTGCAGGCAGGAAAATATCAGAGTTAGGAAATCTTAAAGAGCAACATGGAGAAGAAAACGGCAACCCACTCCAATATTCTTGCCTGGGAAATCTCATGGACAGAGGAGGCTGGCAGGCTACAATCCATGAGGTCACAAGAGTCAGACATGACTTAACAACTAAACAAAGCAACAACAAAGCAAAAAGCAACTATTCACCCTCTTCTATCAGGTTATAAGAGCTGAAATATCTGGAGTTGAATTAGATATGATAGATAATGCAGACAATACATTTCTTCATCCATGTTTAAGGGGAAATGAAGCAGAGGCATTTGTAGGAATGCATTGACCCCCATCCCATTCATCCAAGCTCATGTGGCCCTTGGCCTTCCTTTAAAGCCCTCCCAGCTCCCAAGCCTCCCTCTACATTTCACTTTCTCTGTGCTGTTCTTAGTCGCTCAGTCGTGTCCGACTCTTCAGGACCCCATGGGCTATAGCCTGCAGGCTCCTCTGTCCATGGGAATTCTCCAGGCAAGAATACGGGAGTGGGTTGCCATTTCCTTCTCCACACTTTCTCTGTACCCCAGCTGTTTAAGTTGATCTTGGACTCCCATATCATGGAGAAACACATGCTTACTTTAATAACTCACTGAGGCTCCATAATATGGATGCCCCATAATCCATTCGTCAACTCCCTTACTGATGAGTATTCAGATGCCTTCAAGATTTTCCACTGCAAAAATATTGCAATTAACATCTTTGTACACATATGCTTAGCTAGTTTGCTTTTCTTTTTGTAGGATGAATTAACAGGAAATTGGAAAAGATTTCTGGGTCAAAGAATATGTTCACTCTTAAAATATTTTTTCAACAGTATATAAAAATTAATAATCCTATTAGTAATGTATAAGATGTCCTATTTCCCCACATCCTCACCAACACTGATTGCTACCAACTTTATAAATTTCTGCTGCTCTTCTGTCCAGTATGTTCTCTCATTCTTTTCAGTTGCATGTTCTTGATAAACCAGCAAGCTAAGCAGCTTATCATGGTTACTGTCCACATATCATTTCTTTTCTGAGTTGCTCATTCCAGACTTTTACCTAGTTTTCAGTTGAGTGATATGTCATTTCCTCATCAGCTTGTAAATTATGGTTATTAATCCTTGTCATTCATATGTGCTGCCAATATCCTCTCAGTCCATTGTTCAACTTTTTATTCTGTCCCTGTTGCATTTTTCTGTGAAGAAATTTGAGTTTTTTTTTAATCTTTTTATTATTATTGGCTATGCTGGGTCTTTGTTACTGCATGCAGGTTTTCTCTAGTTTTGGAGAGCAGGGGCTCCTCTCTAGTTGTGGAGCGTGGGCTTCTCATTGCAGTGGCTTCTAGTATGGAGCGTGGGTCCTAGGTGCACAGGCTTCAGTAACTGTGGCATGAGCTCAGTAGCTGCAGTTTGTGGGTTCTAGAGCATGAGCTCAGTAGCTGCAGTTTGTGGGTTCTAGAGCATGAGCTCAGTAGTCGTGGTACACAGGCTTAATTGCTCCATGGCATGGGAACTCTTCCTGAACAAAGGATCAAGCCTGTTTCCGTCTCCACTGTGCCACTAGGGAAGCTTGTAGTTTTAAGTGATCAAGTCCATCAATATTTCTTTTATAAACTCACAAGGTGAAACTTAGGGGTGATAAATGTAACTATTGTCATCCCTTTATCAACCTCCTGATTGAAGCTCAGAAAATCTTTATTGCCAGAGATTTTGAGGTTGGGAAATTAAGATAATATAACAGAAATCAAGAAACTGAAATCAGAATTGAACCTATGAAAGCTCATTTAAATATATTTTTCATTTATGAAAATAAAAGAATAATTATATTATTAGATTAGTAGCATGGATATTATGACATTAATTTCCATTTAACTTTCTTGAAATTTTGAGTTTCTTAAAATTTCAGTGAAGCGCTTGTAAATTCTATTTCTTTTTTTCTTTGCCTGGTTCTCCATTCAAATGATCAATGCCTTCCTGATTACATGACTCAGAAGCTGCTTTCTACCTCCTCCCTGGATCACATGCCTGTCAAATATTCTCTCTCACATCTCAGCTCTCAATTCCTCACCTCCTCCTCACAGATGTCACCTGAATATCCTGAGTCTGCTGTGCTTCATTTTCCTTTGTCTTCCCCAAGGATTCACTGCAAAACTCTCCATCCTTCCTCCGCCATCTGCTCTACCTCCCCTATCTATTCCAACTCCCAGTTTCCTCTCTTTCTGATTATCCTCAGCAGAAGTGACTCACAATCCACGCAATTCTGTTTTTCTGGAACCAAAATTCCAACAATTACCAAACAGGTGTGCAGAAGTAGATTTCATTCCAATTTAGCATTTTTTGAAGTTGGAGAAAGATTATTGCACTTGAATTAAGTTCAAAAAAATCATAGGCACTAGTATGGAAGAAGTAATCTAGTTTAATAACTGTTCATGTAAAAATTATCTAAGGGTATTAGTTTTATACAGGTTTGAGCTGACAAAATTATAATAACAACAGAAATGGAAAAATTAGTATACCCCAAGAGAAATATATATTCAGATCAGTATTCAGTCCTCAGTGATTACAGTGGAGGATAGGGAATTATCTTCATCAATCTTCATCTTCATCATCCAAACATAGCCAACTAGAATAGCACTAACAAGATGGGCCCAGACCAAACTGGTTCTCCACAGTGAGTGGGAATTAGGGCTGCGGCAGCATTTCCTGAAGTACCTGGTCATGGAGACTGAAAATCCAAAGTACTGTTTGAAAATATAAAGAAGAATATTTGTTTCCCACTTCTCATGTTTCCTTCCATGTTGTAGGGAGCCCCTTTAGTATAAATCTCCTGGGTCTTCTCTACCCTAAATCCAATTCAAAATGATGGGAAGAGGAGTGGGATGATATATCTGGCTGGTAAGTTTGGGAGGATCAGCTGGCCAGATTTCCATACCACTGCCCTCAAGCCCTTCTCGTTATTTGAGAGGCATGCAATCTCCTCTCCACCTTCTGACTCTTCATCTGTCAACAGCAGTACTCCACACAGGAAATAATATATTTTGGTGAGGGGATATGCCTAGTGGCTCAGATGGTAAAGAATCTGTCAATGCAGGACACACAGGTTCAATCCCTGGGTTAGGAAGATCCCCTGGAGAAGGAAATGGCAACTCAACTCCAGTATTTTTGCCTGGAGGATCCCATGGACAGAGGAGCCTGGTAGTCTACGGTCCTTGGGGTCACAAAGAGTCAGACCCATCTGAGCAACTAACATTTATGTTTAATTCAGGTGACAGTGAGCTTCTGGTGCATGAGTCAGGAACCCTGGGAAATAGAAAAGGTGTAAGATATGGGGCAGCAAAGTCTTCATGAACCTGTTGAAGCTTCTGATGGACAAGGGCTCCCAGTGTGGGGCTGTGGGTGTGAACGTGCAGACACAGTGTTATGGTCTTGTTGGTTCCTAAATGTTTACTTTGATCCATCCATACAAGTCTTTTTTACACATGTACAGTAGGCGTTAACTATCAGGTCAGACCAGAGGCACTAAGCGTCTTGGCAACAGTGCAGATTACTTTGCTCAGAACAGCCTCTTCAGTGTGGCAGATTCTACATAAAAATCTTGAGCAAAGTCTTCTGAGTCTCATCAAAGACAGGGAGCCAAGGGCCTCAGCAAAGGCAGAGGCCATAGGGCTCCAGCTAGGAAAGGGATCTCACCCAGCACCAACCATTGAGGGTTTAGGAAAAGAGAAGCCCAGCCTTTGCCCCTGAGCAAATGCCTGCGTTATCATCAGGCATAGAGACTGACTTGGATACAGGTTACTTGCTCTTGACTTTGAACTTTGTCTCAGCTTTTCCTCAGCAGGCATTATCTTAGGTCAGGTTCCCCAAATTGCTGCTACTGCTGCTAAGTCGCATCAGTAGTGTCCGACTCTGTGCGACCCCATAGACGGCAGCCCACCAGGCTCCCCCATCCCTGGGATTCTCCAGGCAAGAACACTGGAGTGGGTGGCCATTTCCTTCTCCAGTGCATGAAAGTGAAAAGTGAAAGTGGAGTCGTTCAGTCGTGTCCGACTCTTATCGACCCCATGGACTGCAGCCTACCAAGCTCCTCCGCCCATGGGATTCTCCAGGCAAGAGTACTGGAGTGGGGTGCCATTGCCTTCTCCAAGGTTCCCCAAAAGCAAACTCTTAACACAAGGATTCACATGCAAGCAATTTATTAAGAGAGTGCTTCTAGAAGAAACTGATAGGGGCTTAGGAGAGTGGAGAAGCCCAGCAAAGATGCCATTTCAGGTCAAGCCCTAGCCTCAATCTGAACTCTCAGTGTTGTCGGAACTACAAATTATCCTGCAGAATTTGTCCTGGCTTAAGGTAAGAATGCCGGGCAAGCATACTCTTTAGCACAAGTATGAAAGCCAGTACTCTTATAGTCTGTGAGGATGAGATGTCTTATTGAGGATCTGATCTTGATTCTGTATAACTTCTGAGACCTGAGTTGAAACTCTGCTCTACCCAGTCATTGAAAACTCTTCTAAGTAAAACTGAGCTGAATAACAAGCTGACAATATGAGACAGCATACAGTTGTATCCATACTAGCAGGATCTCCAACAGCCCTCTGGTAACCTTGACAATGAAAGCCACACACTAAGGATGGCTTGGACAGAAAAAGAGAAAAGGTTTGGGTGCCTGACAACTTCATAATGCTGCTCCAGCTGGTATGAATCCCCTACTTATGGGTTTTGTTTACAGGAGAAAACAAAGTCCTAATTCATTTAAGTCCCTACAATCGGTCCTCAGTTCCTATCAAACAAAATAACTACCTCATATAGTTGATGAACTACTCCAAGAATTATTAAATCCAAAGTTACAAAAATGTTATAAATAAAACATTTTTTTTGCATTTTGGTTTTGGTGTTTTGGATGTTCAGAGATCATCATATTTTTAATTCCCAGAATTATGTTCAGCCTGTTATGTGCTTCCCTGGTAGCTCAGATGATAAAGAATCTGTCTGTGATGCAGGAGACCTGAGTTCAATCCCCGGGTCTGGAAGATTCCCTGGAGAACGGAATGGCAAACCACTCTAGTATTCTTGCCTAGAGAATTCCATGGACAGAGAAGCCAGGCAGGCTGCAGTCCATGGGGTTGCACAGAGTCAGACACAGCTGAGTGACTATGTTTTTTGTTCTGTGCATGTTAATTATTTTATTCATACATTTATTTACTCATTCCTTCAGCAAATATTTATTGAGCATCTGTAGCCTGCCAAGAACTGTGCTCGGCTCTGGGAATGTTTCATAAACAAGACAGAGTCCCTTCCTCTAAAAAGTGCAGATTTAGTGGGAGAGGCAAAGCAGGGAGAAAGATAACACAGTGCAAAGTGCCAAACACTATGATAAATATCTGAACAAAGAGGCTGTGGTATCCCAGAGGAGATGGTTTGTTTCTCTGGTAGCTGGAGGGAAATGTGCAAATAGCAGCACACTTGGCAAAAAAACCACCAAGGAAAAGATTATGTCTGCCCTCACTCAGCTCTGAGGGCCTCCGAGTCATCAGCTGGGTATTGCATCTGCCCCTTCTGTTAGGAAAGAAACTCCTGGAGCAACCACATCTGTAGGCATAAGAACGAATAAACTAGAGGCTGGAGGTGGGTCTGTGATGTGATAAAGCCACCTGCCACCAGCCACACACATGATCGTTTCTCTTAGCCTCAGCTTCTAGTTCATTAAAGGAACTGCAGACAAAAGTTGTCCTTGAGAAACCTTTGTAGTCTCCTTTTTTCTCAGTCTTTTACCGCATCCTTGTGGTTTGGGCTTTTTATTTTTCCCCATGAAGATGTCCTTGTGAAATTTAGCCCTCAAGATTAAATCTTACCTTCTAGTCACATTTAATGTTTTCAAACCCACAGTGAGTTTATATTTAAATGACAGTACAGTTATTCCCTAAGAAGAAGATTTTTTTTCTGAATCACTTAAAGAAGGTTATTCTCTTGCAAAGTTTTCTCTTTAAGGTCTCTGTTACAAGAATCAGTTACAGATGTTAAGGTTGGAGGATAGTCTCTTGGAATAGACTTTCCCAGGACTCAAGGAGGGGAGAAGAGGGAATGAGCCATGTAATCTTTCCAACCAGATATTTTCCCCAAGTGGGTCTGCGTGTGTGCATGCATCACTTCAGTCATGTCTGACTCTTTGTGACCCTATGCACAGTAGCCCACCAGGCTCCTCTGTCCATGGAATTTTCCAGGCAAGAATACTGGAGTGGGTTGCCATTTCCTTCTCCAGGGGATCTTCCCAACCCAGGGATCGAACCCAGGTCTCCCACATTGTAGGCAGATTATTTACCATGTGAGCCACCAGGGAAGCCCAAGAATACTGGAATGGGTAGCCTATCCCTTCTCCAGGGGATCTTCCTGACTCAGAAATCAAACCGGGGTATCCTGCATTGCAGGCAGATTCTTTACCAGCTGAGCTACCAGGAAAGCCCGAGATAGTATGGCAAATACGGTCTAAACACAGTCTCAGAAAGAAGACAAAATGAGTTTGATGGACAGCTAGACAGTCTCTTCCATATGCCTCTTTAAAAAAAGTTACTAGCTTCCCATCCAGGTAACCAAGAAACCAGGAAATCAAAAGAGAGAGATTTATAAGTTGAAATTACAAATCTTTCTCCTAGTCAATCCTCTCCCAAAGTGAGATTTCTCATTTAAGGAATTGCAATCAATCAAGAAAAGATCAATGGCTATATTTTGAAGCTTTGTCACTACAGCTTACCAAATTGAGGCTAAGAGTGAGAAAGGGAAATAAAAGCCCAAGAAAAACATACACACACACACACACACACACACACAAAATATTATTAGCCAAAGAGACAGCAGTTGTGTACCAGAACCTAGGCAAACCCACTATTGCAAATTAAAATGCTAATAGGTCCTTAACTCTTGATAAAATATTAGCAGTGTTGTAAGTACACTCACTCATCTCCAGGAGATCACGCTTAATGAGTATAACTTCCTGACCTTAAGGTTTCACTTGTATTTTTCAAGATGCCCCTGAGAGTCTTTATTCTGTTGCCATTTAGCCATTGGTCACAGGATAACAATGCTCTTTGATATAAGTAATTGCTTAGAACAGTCAATGCTCTCCAGGGTTTCTTTCTTCTCTAGAAAGACAGTATCTCCAGGTTTGGAAGGACTTAGAGAGGTCATTTAGTCTCTTCTTACCTTCAGGCTGAGACGTATTTAAAAGCTGTCCCCAAAAAAATAGAAATTTGACCTTCACTCACTAACCCTTTCAATTTTCATCCACTCTCCCTAGGAAGAATTCTGCTTTTGTTTAATGGAAGGATCATTGCAGTTAATTTACTTTCCTCTTATTTTGTCATCAGGGAGACAAGAGATATTTAGATACCAGTATTCTAAGTTCAAGAGCCTTTTGAAAATGTGAAGATCCAACACATAAATTCACTTTATTGAGCACCACTTATATGACTGACACTCTACTTAGCACTGGGAGTATAAAGGTGGATAAGTCTATTGACTGGAAAGTAGAAAATTACTTGTTAGCAATAATAAAATATCAAAATTTCCAAATAATATTTCCTGAAAAGAAATATATTCCATAGTTCTTTTTTATTGAAGTATAGTTGATTTTGGCTTCCCTACTGGCTCAGACAGTAAAGAACCCACTTGCAATGTGGGAGACCTGGGTTCAATCCCTGAGCTGGGAAGATCCCCGGGAGGAGAGCATGGCAACACGCTCCGGTATTCTTGCCTGGAGAATCCCCATGGGCAGAGGAGCTTGGTGAGCTACAGTCCATGGGGTCACAAAGAGTCAGACATGACTGAGCAACTAAGCACAGCACAGCACAACACAGAGTTGATTTACAATGTTATTCCAATCTTTGCTGCACAGCAAAGTGACTCAGTTATACATATCTTTTTTAAAAACTATTCTTCTCCATTATAGTGTATCACAGGATAGTGTACATCGTTCCTGTGCTATACAGTAGGACCTTGTCATTTATCCATCCTATATATGATAGATAGCTTACCATGATTCCTTTTTAACAAGGAACCTCAGAATGGTATAAACACAAGGTGCAAACATGAAGCTCTTCCTACTAGAAATCAACCAAAATGGAACCTCGGAATCTGGAAGGACAGCCTCACAGCTGTCTGGGAACTGGCTGTGCTTGGCCGCCTTGGCAATTAGGAAGCCATCCTCAGCCTTCTCCTACCCGGTGCTATTCCCAACAAATCACTGAGCAACACCTTGAGTTCAGAATTAAGCTAAGTGCTATTACAAATACAAATAAGGGCAAGACTTGATTTCTGCCTTCTGGAAACTGAAATAGAGGCAGTCTATTTCAGAAATGGCAATTACATTTCCCCAGCACATCAAGTCTTATTGACTGATGATGGTTGAGCTAAGTGCTATGTTGAAAATTATAAAGCTTGATCTAAAGTCAATGAGAAAGTACCAAGTCTAATTAGCCATATGTGCCAGGACGTGGACTATGGGGGTGAGAGCATGCTTTCTAGGTGTTTTCTTTCCCCATTTAGTATAACAGACTCAGACTTTACCCAGATGGAGGAAAATTACTTCCCCAACCTACCACTTGCCATTATCAAAGTTTCCTTCAGGTCCTGCAGACAAAGATAAGATCCCAAAAGGAGGCCCCTGAGGCCTCAAGAACTTGGCAGTTGGTCCTTATATTCCTCCTATCACCCGCAAGAGGGACGCAAGCGATTCTGTTACTTTTCCTCCCTCTCCCAAAAGAACACTTGAATCACACAGAATCTAATCTTCCCCCATGTATGTTTGGTGTGATAATGCCTGAAAGCAAAAGCAGGTGCAAGCTGGAATTACAGAAACAAACATTCTCAATAGCCAGAACCGCATTTATTTTCCTTCCAGTTTTCTCACTCTGACTCACCTCCCGTAGAAGAGGCCCCCGTGGCCCTCTCTTTAAAATGGTGACCTGAAAATGTATACACACGTCATTCCCGAGACAGCCTGACATTTTCATCAAGAGCTTTATTAAAATCTAACAGAGGAAAAAAAGTGATTACAGAAATGCTAATGGTGTTAAAATAGTTGGGTCTCCAAAGCACGGATCTGTGATCCTAAGCATACCAGCAAACCACAACTAAGAAAACACTCTTCGAAATTGCTCACCCTCGAGTAATTGCCCCCAGTCCTGTTGCTGTTGTTAAGTCACTAAGTCGTGTCTGACTCTTTGCAACCCCATGGACTGTAGCACGCCAGGCTACGCTATCCTTCACTATCTCCTGGAGTTTGTTCAAATTCCTATTCATTGAGTTGGTGATGCCATCAAACCATCTCATCCTGTGTGGACTGGAAAAACCAGTAAGGGCCTTTGCTGGCTCCCTCCTCAACTTCTAGAAGGCGACTTCAAGTGACTTTTGCTATCCTGACCCTGCAATTTTGTCCAAGTGCAAATTCCAGCTCTCTTTTCCTAGTTCCCCACTCCCCACTCCTAGGGCCCTCCTCCTCAATTTCAAATCTTAGTCACATACGCTTTTGTTCCTAACTCTGTCTCTATGAAATAGTATGAAGTAGGAGAAAACTGTAGTCTTGGTATGTTTTAATGCCAGAGGCTATTATATTAGAAAGACTGTTAAAAAAAAAAAAAGGAAAAAACAGCAGTACAGAGAAAAAGGCAAAAGTTATCTCACATATTGTTAAATACCTTCAGGTAGAAACAGAAACTATGAGAAGTGAATAAAAAATGTTTTTCAGTGCATATATCAATACCTTATTAAGAATTAGCATGTAAAAATAAATGCTTATTAAACTACATGGTGGAGGATAGACTAGGAACAAAGTGAAGGAAGCAGCTACAAGGTTGAAGAAGTTTCCCTCACTATTGAGGGAAATTCTTGATACATGTAGTACATGAGGTTCTGGTGAGAAATTTTCAAGAATTTAGAAATAAGGAAAATAAGACTGGAATTATAACTTTAAGACTAATAAAAAAGGGATCAGAGAAGAGATAAGCAAAGTCAACCTAAAGAAATAGAATAACTCATGCAACTAATTCCCTTTATTCAGAGTCCATGTTGAAAAAACAATATTTTGACGGTCATTTGATTTCCCATGTAGTCTCTAGTGTGTTGAGTTTTATCTCATAAAAAGATACTGACATATACACACTACTGTATATAAAATAAATAATAACTAGAGTAACTAATAAGGACCTACCAAATAGCACAAGGAACTCTACTCAATACTCTGTAATGGCGTCTATGGGAAAAGAATCTAAAAAAGAGGGAATATATGTATATATACAACTGATTCATTCTGATGTATACCTTAAATTAACACAACATTGTAAATCAACTATACTCCAATAATCTAAAAAAAAGGGTATTTCCAAGTCCCAACAGCCACACTTAACAGTAAGTGTGACATTATTTGGAAATTGGAATTTTTGCAGATGTAATTAAATTAGAAGTCTTGAAATAGAGTCATCCTGGATTTAGAGTCATTGGATTTAGTGTCTAGAATCCTAGATTCTAGTGACTAATGTCATTGGATTTATAATGAAAAAGAAAAATTTGAGACACTGAAACACACACAAAAAAAGAAGGCTATATAAAGATGGGGACAAAGATTGAAGCTATGCTTCCATGAACCAAGAAATACCAGAAGTCACCAGAAGCTGAAAGAGACAAGTAAAGATCCCCCATAGAGCCTTCAGGGGCAATGGGGTCCAGCCAAGGCTTTGATTTTGGACTTCCAGTCTCCAGAACTGTAAGAAAAGAAATTTCTGTCATTTTAAGCCATCAGTTTTGTGCTGATTTGTTGCAGCAGCCCTAGGAAATGAACACCTGATCTTCTTTAAGGAAAGAAAACACTGATCTAAGGTCTCAGATGTGCAGCCCTTTAACACTGACATTTATCATTCCTAACTTTAAAATCTGCAGATATAGATATACAGATAAATAAATAGATAGATAGACCTGTTTATATATATCTGGAGAAAAGCTTCCCTGGTGACTCAGACAGTAAAGAATCCACCTGGAATACAGGAGACCCAAGTTCAATCCCTGGGTCAGGAAGGTCCCCTGGAAGAGGGCATGGCTACCACTCCAGTATTCTTGCCTGGAGAATCCCATGGACAGAGGAGCCTGGCAGGCTACAGTTCATAGCATCATAAAGAGTCAGACATGACTGAAGTCACTTAGCACACACACACATCAGGACAAAAACATGATCTGAAAGGATACATCACCCCAGTGCTCATTGCAGCACTCTTTACAATAGCCAAGACGTGGAAGTAACCTAAATTGAGTAACCATTTACTGAGGAATGGATAAAGAAGATGTGGTACACACAATGCAATATTACTCAGCCATTAAAAAGAAAGAAAGAATGCCATTTGCTGCGACATGGATGGACCTAGAGATGTCATACTGAGTGAAGAAAGTCAGACAGAGGAGAAGCATCCTATGACATCCCTTGCATGTGGAATCTGAAAAGAAAGGATACAAATGAACTTACAAAACACAGAGACTCACAGACTTAGAGAATGAACCTTTGGTTGCTGGGGCAAGGACAGTTAGGGAGTTTGGGATGGACATGTGCACACTGCTATATTTAAAATAGATAACCAAAGAAGACCCCTTGTACAGCACATAGAACTGTGCACAGTGTTATATGGCAGCCTGGATGGAGGGATTCAAGGGGAGAATGGATACATGTATACGTATGGCTGAGTCCCTTCTCTGTTCACCTGAAACTGTCATTACAGTGTTAATCGGCTATACCCCAATACAAAATAAAAGGTTTTTAAACAATCGGCATTTGATTTCTGCACAACGATCTCATACAGTTAGTGTATTAGGTGGAATTCTGCTGCAGTGATAAACAAACCCAATGTCTAAGTGCCTAACTTGCTACAAGTTCACGGGGCAAGCAGTGGGGGGAGGTGGGGTGGGGATAATGCTCTTACTTATTAACTCAAAAGTTGAAAATCCACCCAGTTGAACTGTACCATGTGGTAGAACACAAGGCCTCCTGAGTGACAACAGCAAAAGAGAATGCACAGGAATTTCACACCTGCTCATCTATGTCTTAAACCAGAAGAGGAAAATACAGAGTCCACCAACAAAAACTGATCACTCGGCCTTGCCTTACTGCAAGACCCATGGAAAATGTAGGTGAATAAATGAAATATTTTGCATACATTACTTTTACTGCCATACTCTTTAAATGTGAATATTGTTGTTGCTGAGTCACTAAGTCATGCCCAACTCTTTGCAACCCCATGGACTGTAACCTACCAGGTCCCTCTGACCTTAGGATTTTCCAGGCAAGAATATTGGAGTGGGTTACCATGCCTTCAACAGGGGACTGTCCCCAACCCAGGCATCAAACCCACATCTCTTACATCTCCAGCATGGGCTGGCAGCTTCTTTACTACTAGTGCCACCTGGGAAGCCATAAAATGTGAATACACATGGGTTAAAAAAAAGACTCTTCCTTTAGTAGATTCAGAAAAGAAAACAACTAAGTTTACAAGACTGAAGGTTAGTTCTTAAACTGAAGAAAATGTCTCTTATGCTGCTTAAGGTGGCTTTCTCTAGCCACATACCATCCACTATTTTAGCACTATGTGCAAAGAAAATATCTTTTTAATATTTTTAATTTCATAGTACAAAAATACTGAAGGAGATCCTCAAGATTCATCCCAAATCTGATACTTGGAGGCTTTAATTTCTGACATCCTACCACTTCTGGCATCCTGGTATATATGTGCAAACCATTCCATCCACCACCACCCCGCCAGATACTCTGCAGCTTGGATTCCCTGGAATCCTCAAGAAAGAAGGTATGCCAGGATGCTGAAATTCTTGTCAATTGCAGGACCAAGACCAGAAAAATTTTTATGCCAAACTTTTACTACAAATTCTTTCAGAAGTCTCCATTGACAATTATGACTTGCAACTTTCTAACTGGAGTCAATTAAACATAAAAGAATCTTTGATGTTCTGACTCATGTAATACCTAAGGGTCAATCTTAAGATATCCCAAAGATATCTCTCAAAGACTTTATTTTGAGGGGCCCGAACTACAGGAACTCTTCCAGATCTGTTCTCTCCTTCCAGAAATCATTTGGAATTACACCTTTCCTATTTCATCAGGTCTCCAGAGTCTGAACCCAATCTAAGTTTACTTCCCACCACTTTCAGATGAGAACAACAAAATCCAGATCTCAATAATTACCACTGAGTATGATTTAGAAGAAAAAAAGAAAACATTCTTCAAATTGCGATCTGCTGCAATTTCCAGCTGAGGTAAACAAACTCCACAAACACAAACGTTTGCAGAAAATTCTTCCTGTGCTGGTAAAAACTCTTTTAAAATTGATGCAGGTGGTTCTGGTGAGAATCCAGTATAGCATTTGGGTATTCCCTTAAGGGCAAACTTCCTTCTTGCTACTTAAACTGTTATTTTTGTCTACAAATTAATAGGCACAGTTAACCTGAATTTGGGTTTAACTGGTGAATGGGGAATTGGGACCTCAGAGACTGCTACACAAAGGAGATAAGCTAGGTCTTCCCCAGAAGGCACTGTCAGCTCCCTGTGATGACGCCTTAAGGTCAGAAATAAATGTCTTGCCTTGCAAGGGAATTGGCCTAAAGGAAGAGCAAAGGAGATCTCATTTAACTTACAAAAACCATCCCAAAGTGATGGAACATATTAGAAGAAGTGTCGTGTCCTGTCACCAGCCTTGCAGTGTTCTGTTACCTATTTGAAAATGAAGACTCTGGAGACCTCTACATAACTACCCTCATCCAATAGCATTGTTCAACACCACCAGGATCCAGGTTCCAAACACTATTGCATAAAGCAGAGGAAACCAGTTTCTGTCCCTCAAAGTTTGGCTAAACGGGTGACACTGGTCTAGATAACTGATTAACTGAATGCATCAGTGAGTAACATTCTTATGGTTAATTTAGACTTGAAAACAAGGCTGTTAATACAAAAGTTTTTGAACAGTCCTGCATTAGCAGTCTTTCTTAGGAATATTGACTTGATGAAAATAAATATATTGCTTTGTCCTCTTAGCAGTTTCTGACGAGGGTTTGAGAAATCCAAATGACAGTCCAAATTTAAATGATTCAGATTCATCTGTCAGTAAATGATTACCAACTATCTCTTTTGATAGACTAGCCAGCATCCCTCACTCTTATACAGAAATAATAGCCCAATTTTGTTCAGTGAAATACTCCTTCTTTCACTCTCATCTGATGATGCTTAGATTATATCAATAATAATGCCATACCTGGTCTGGCTAATGAGAACATTACATCCTCAGCTACCATGATGGGTCAGGGATGGATAAGCAATTAAAACTAATGACTTTTGCTTGAAACACAGAGAGACAGAGACAGAGAAATATAGAGAAAAGCTCTCTTACCTTCTTATCTTCTGGCCTGGATTAGTTGGAGCCAGGTTGCCACCAAGAGGAGAAGGCTGAGCTGACAACCATAAAAACAAACCATGGGAAGTAGAATGGAAGGATGGAGAGACACCAGGACCTGACAATCATTTGTGACATCATTTGAGCCTGGAACCAGCCACACATGAAGCAGACAACCCCTTAGCTTTTTAAGTTCTTAAGTCAATGAATTCCCTTTTTTATGTTTGTTTAAATATTTTGCTAGGGATTCTTTTACTCAATATTGAAGTAATAAAATTTAGACATAGTTCTAACATAGTGAAAGTATTTTTAAAATACAAAACACATAGGCTATTCCTCCAGGAAATTTACATGCTAGGTAAAATAGTACATATGGTACCCAGGGGTAGACATTCATTGTTATGAATTAAACAACCTGCCACTCTGATAAGTTTTCATGAAAATTAAGACTATAGAGCCTGACAAGTTCTCATAGCTTCACAGGAAAAAGAACTGGGGTTACCCAAGGTCCCATTTTTAATCCTGGCTACTGAGTACAAAAAGGACCCATTTCAATGATGATGTGAGAACCTTGTTAGAGCAGATTTAGAGAGACCTTGAAACCTCCACCCACCACCATCATTTCTGGCTTTATTGTTCACAGTGCATGGAACTTTAGATTCTGAATTCTAAGTTCTTCAGGGTAAAGACCTAACACTGGAATCTCAGCTACACAAAGCACAAAGACTGTCAGAGATGCTACATAAATTATACACAGCAGCAGTGATGAGAGGAAGGCATTACAAAGAAATTGTGCTCCTCGGAGTTTTATGAACATAATATTTCAAATCGAAACTAGACAATCTGGGAAACAATTTGTACTACATAAGAATGGTAAAACTAGGGAGTTAAAGTCTGTGTTTCTAATATGTTATGATTAACGTAGGAATGGAAATAGAAATTTTATGATCTGGATCACTCTCCCTCAGTGGAATAATGTCTCATACTTATTTTTGTAAACTATATGGAAACTAATCTTCAGATTAAAAGCCCAAATCTTTCCATGGAGCCATTTCTTCTATGTCCTATATATCTAGAAAATTAGCATATAAGCTAATAAGATAAAAACTTTACATTTTTAAAGCTATTCAGTTTTGATGTTCTAGTTTGGAAAAAAAATTGAAATTACAAAGATATGTTATTTTTCAAAGTTTGGCAGAAAATGGTACAAGCAAAACTGGAAGATCATAAAAGATGAACAAATGGAAGGTATAGACATAAATCAAATGCTATCTTCTAAAGCAATGGTCCCCAACATTTTTGGCATCAGAGACCGGTTTTGTGGAAGACAATTTTCCACAGACCAGAGGTGGGGAGTATGGTTTCGGGATGATTCAAGTGCATTACATTTATTGCACACTTCTATTTCTAATATTATTATACCAGCTTCACCTCAGATCATCAGGCACTAGATCCCAGAGTTTGGAGACCCTACTCTAAAGTTTTCTCCATTTTCTCTCTCTACTTCCCCTAGCCAAAAAAAAAAAACATTGAAATGGTCCATAATTCTTCACATATGGTCCCATCACTTCGTGGCAAATAGATGGGGAAACAATGAAAACAGTGACAGATTGTTTGGGGAAGGCTCTAAAATCACTGCAGATGGTGACTACAGCCATGAAATTAAAAGACACTTGTTTCTTGGACAAAAAGCTATGACCAACCTAGACAGTGTATTAAAAAGTAGAGACATTGCTTTGTGACAAAGGTCCATCTAGTCAAAGTTATGATTTTTCCAGTAATCATGTACGGATGTGAGAGTTGGACCATAAAGAAGGCCGAGCACCAAAGAATTGGTGCTTTCAAATGGTGCTGGAGAAGACTCTTGAGAGTCCCTTAGACAGCCAGGAGATCAAACCAGTCAATCCTAAAGGAAATCAACCCTGAATATTCATTGGAAGGACTGGTTCTGAAGCTGAAGCTCCAATACTTTGGCCACTGGATGTGAGGAGCCAACTGATTGGAAAAAACCCTGATTCTGGGAAGATTGAGGACAGGAGGGGAGGGGGACAATGAGAATGAGATGGTTGCATGGCAACATTGACTCAATGGGCATGAGTCTGAGCTAGCTCCAGGAGATGGTAAAGGACAGGGAAGCCTGATAAGCTGCAGTCCATGAGGTCTCAAAGAGTGGGACACGACTGAGTGACTGAACAACAGCAAAGTGCAGTTACTTTTACCCTGTAAAATGTCCAGTTCAGATCAGATCAGATCAGTCGCTCAGTCGTGTCCGACTCTTTGCGACCCCATGAATCGCAGCACGCCAGGCCTGCCTGTCCATTACCAACTCCCAGAATTCACTCAGACTCATGTCCCTCGAGTCAGTGATGCCATCCAGCCATCTCATCCTCTGTCGTCCCCTTCTCCTCTTGCCCCCAATCCCTCCCAGCATCAGAGTCTTTTCCAATGAGTCAACTCTTCGCATGAGGTGGCCAAAGTACTGGAGTTTCAGCTTCAGCATCATCCCTTCCAAAGAAATCCCAGGGCTGATCTCCTTTAGAATGGACTGGTTGGATCTCCTTGCAGTCCAAGGGACTCTCAAGAGTCTTCTCCAACACCACAGTTCAAAAGCATCAATTCTTCGGCGCTCAGCCTTCTTCACAGTCCAACTCTCACATCCATACATGACCACAGGAAAAACCATAGCCTTGACTAGACGAACCTTCGTTGGTGAAGTAATGTCTCTGCTTTTGAATATGCTATCTAGGTTGGTCATGACTTTTCTTCCAAGGAGCAAACGTCTTTTAATTTCATGGCTGCAGTCACCATCTGCAGTGATTTTGGAGCCCCCCAAAATAAAGTCTGATACTGTTTCCACTGTTTCCCCATCTATTTCCTACGAAGTGGTGGGACCGGATGCCATGATCTTCATTTTCTGAATGTTGAGCTTTAAAGCCAACTTTTTCACTCTCCACTTTCACTTTCATCAAGAGGCTTTTTAGTTCCTCTTCACTTTCTGCCATAAGGGTGGTGTCATCTGCATATCTGAGGTGATTGATATTTCTCCTGGCAATCTTGATTCCAGCTTGTGTTTCTTCCAGTCCAGCGTTTCTCATGATGTACTCTGCATATAAGTTAAATAAACAGGGTGACAATATACAGCCTTGACGTACTCCTTTTCCTATTTGGAACCAGTCTCTTGTTCCATGTCCAGTTCTAACTGTTGCTTCC
>NW_011494708.1:4653439-4672289 GCF_000754665.1 Bison bison bison | reverse complement strand
ACAGGTCAAAGGCTTTGGCATAGTCAATAAAGCAGAAATAGATGTTTTTCTGGAACTCTCTTGCTTTTTCCATGATCTAGCGGATGTTGGCAATTTGATCTCTGGTTCCTCTGCCTTTTCTAAAACCAGCTTGAACATCAGGAAGTTCACGGTTCACGTATTGCTGAAGCCTGGCTTGGAGAATTTTGAGCTTTACTTTACTAGCGTGTGAAATGAGTGCAATTGTGTGGTAGTTTGAGCATTCTTTGGCATTGCCTTTCTTTGGGATTGGGATGAAAACTGACCTTTTCCAGTCCTGTGGCCACTGCTGAGTTTTCCAAATTTGCTGGCATATTGAGTGCAGCACTTTCACAGCATCATCTTTCAGGGCATTTAATAAAGTGAGATAAAGAGAAAAGACACTCCAAAACAAAGGGGGCAAAGCATGTAAGCAACTTTCCTATCCACTGTCTCGTCATAGAGTTTAGCCCATCATAAGCATTAATATTGGTTTGACAAAATTATTTATGTATTAAAATTTTTTAATGACATCCTTCTGAGAAAATGAGAAAATATTATTTTTATTTCAGTGTGGGGATAAAAAGAACACGATAAGATAACTGCTTATTGGAGGTCAGATAATGCAAATGACTTAAGATAAGTTACCCCCCATTTCCCATTGACCACCTGCACCTTCTCCTGGGTTTGATATTTCAGTTAATATCACCACCCACAAGGCCCCTCTTGCTGAAATTGTCAGAGTTAAGCATAACCCCCTCTGCTACTTCCCGTCCTATACAAGTTGTCACTAGTTGCTACTGACTTGGCCCTTCTCTGACCCCACAGCCGTAACCTTGGTCCATCTTTGTCTCTCACCAGGACATTCAGAAAGTCAGTTGGTTACCAACCCGTCATACTTCTGAGCATTGCATTGTGCCAGATTCTGAGCAAAGGGCAAGCAGTTCTGGAAAAGAAATTATAGGATTTCCTGCTCAAAAAAAAAGAAGAAAACAAACTTATAGTCTCAAGGGGATGATAGAAAGTATATCGAAGTGCTACAATAGAAGTAAAAAGAGGTTGCTGTGGCTGCACAGAGTTCAGGCATCCATCAGTTTTCTCACTGACAAATATTTTCATGTTGAACAAACTATGCCAGGCATTAGGCTAGCACAACTGGAGAGCAGCTGTGATCAAGACAATTAAGTTTATACTCTACCCATGAAGCTTATACTTTCATGGAGGTTACAGACCAAAATTTGCATAGACAATGAGATAGATGATAGGTAAGTAGGTAGATAGGGGGGTGTGTGTGTGTGAGAGAGAGAGAGAATCAAGTAATATTAGTGTCTCTAAAGAAAAACGCATCAAGGAGAGAGATCAGTGCAGGTGTTAGTATAGGCAGTGATCAGAGAATGCATCTCTGAGGCGGTCCAATTGGAACTGAGACCTGGAAGAAGTGAGGGAAGATGTCAGACAGATAACTCTGCAAAAACTTCCAGGCAGAAAGCACAATAAGTACACAAACCTGTGACGGAAATGTGCATTTCCCTCCAACCAGGACCCAAGGACAATCTCAGGAAGATGAAGCACAAGCTAACCTGAAGGATGAGTGAGTTGCCAGATGGAAATGGAGATGGAGTGCATTATAGCCAAGGGCAGATGCGAGCAGAACTCAGCCAGGAAAAAAGGAACATTTTATTCTGTTGCTCCAAGTGCTTAGAATTACCTAGGTACCAGCTAATCTTGGTTCTGGGCCATGAGCTTCCTACCCAGTGAACTCTCCAGGGTTTATGCCTCATCTTTGCTTGATTTAAACTGTCTTTCTACACCAGCACATCACCCACAAAAGCTGTGATCAGATGCTTCTTATTAAAAGTTGACCCAGTCAGGCTCCACGGTTAAGGCTTTGGCTCTTTTCCAAAGATTGATTGGCCTGAAGTTCTTGATGAAGGTAAGGGGCTGGGCAAACCTCAGACCTGGCCCACAGACCCCCAGCGATGTGCTGGGTAGCTCCCTGAGAATGGCCACCCTCCTTTCTGAGCAATAAGTCAAGACAAGGGGTCAGGCCTTGCTCTGTTTCACTGATTCTTTACAAGAATAAACACAGCCTCAGTTTCTCCTTCTGTTATATAAGCACCAATAGTTTGTGCCCTCCTCCAGCTTTCCAGGGCTCAAGGAGGGTAATTACACAAAGTCTGGAAAGCCTGGTGAACTCCTGCTACAAGGCTTCCTGTAAACACCAGACTAAACCTTCAGCAGTGGGCAGAGGGTTGATTTCCATTTATACGTCAGTACTCTTTATTTTTTGCTACAGAAGCAATTCCATTGCACTAGAATTCACGACTGGAGGAAAAAATCAGTCCTGATTTTGCTTCCGTGTAATCAAGAAACAGACAGCCCACAGATCTATCCCAGAGGAAGCCAGAAGGGGCCAGGGGAAGTATCACCAGGCAGAAGGAGCCAGGCGGGGGAGGTGGGGGACTGCCAAGACAGCATGAAAAGGAAGACATGGTTCAGCCAGACCACAAGAGGGGAAAGGAAAGCGGGATCACAGAGTGATTAGGCAAACACCCCTCATTACACTCACATTCCCAGGAACAGGAGGCCTGGAGAAGCATCCATAATACCCTGAGCAACTCATCCTCGTATGTCTTAAACCAATGACTTCTCCTCGTGATCCCCTTTAGTCAACAGAATCACCCACGTCACTGTCACCTTGCTAAGAGCTTGAGTGGCCTCCTTGATTCCCCTCATCCCTCAGAATCAATCAGCCACTAAGAAAGGAACTGGTGATACATGAGGTAGGGCTTTAAAGACAACTTGTAACTGGGCAAATGGGACTGTTCTGCCCAGAAAGTAGCCAAGCCAGATGGCACCAGGCTCCTGGAAGGCAACTGCCTGCCCAGCATTTGCTCCAGTCTCTGACCACCTCACCTGTTCTCCAGATCCTGCTCTAGGCTCCCATTTTCCCATCTGAGGTGGATGACTGCTTATGAAACCTTGGGCTTCTCACCCAGGGGCCAAGCCCACTGGACGCATTTCGGGCACTGCCCTCACACTGAGGAAGGCACACCAGCTCCTCCTCCGCAGTTTGAATGAGTCCTTAATTCGTCTCATCACCTGCAGTTAACACCTAGGTACAGTGCTGCTAGGGATTCCCTGGTAGCTCAGCTGGTAAAGGATCCACCTGCAATGTAGGAGACCCTGGTTCGATTCCTGGGTCAGGAAGATCCCCTGGAGTAGGGATAGGTTACCCATTCCAGTATTCTTGGGCTTCCCTGGTGGCTCAGATGGTAAAGAATCTGCCTGCAATGTGGGAGACCTGGGTTCGATCCCTGGGTTGGGAAGATCCCCTGGAAGGCATGGCAACCCACTCCAGTATTCTTGGCTGGAGAATCTCATGAACAGAGAAGCCTGGTGGGCTACAGTCCATGGGGTCGCAAAGAGTCGGACACGACTGAGCGACTAAGCACAGCACAGCAGCTCAGCACTCCTGTGTGTGTCCCACGCCATTCTGAGCACCAGGGACATGGGTGCATAAGATGGAGATTTCCACTCCCAGGAAGCACATGTGCTATAAACAGTAGAAGGTCCACAGAAAAGAAGTGGTGATGGTGTGTCTGATGACTTTAGATAGGTGGTCAAGGAAGACCTCTCAGAAGAGATGGCGTTTATAAGATGAGAAAGAGCCTGTGGGGCACCAATGTTGGGGAACAAAGTGCTGGAGGCAGAGTGGGGGAGAAGAGTTCAAATGTCCTGGGGCCAGATCAAGTGTAGGTGAAAAGCAGAGGGAGCTTGTGTGGCTGGAGCAGAGGGAAGAGGGGACTGGTAGGGGACAAGGTGAGAAGTTCCTCAGGCACCAGATGTGCTAGGGCCTCCTCAGCTATGGTAGGGATTTAGGGTTTGTACATGAAATGGGAAGAGACTCAAACAAAGCAAAGGGAGTGTCTTGCCACTCACACTGTTCATTGATCCAGGGTAGATGAGGCGCAATCAGGGAAGCTGGAAGAAGACTCGAGGAGCTGCGTGGACTGCAGACATATTTATTCTCTCCAGGCAGCAGCAGCAGCAGCAGCGAGTCTTCAAAGACTGCTGATACACTAAGACAGACAAAAGTGGCCCATGGCCAAGTGGGCACACAAGCCCAGTGCTACCAAGGTCAGCAATATCGTTTACAGAACAGAAGGTATGAGGCCATGAGAGAGTGGGACAGGAGAGCCTGACTGAGCCTGTGTTGTCAGTTAATTTCTCCACAATCCACTCCTCGGGTCTTCTGTCCCACTGTTTACACAGACTCGACCCCCTGTGGCTTTTTTTCTGGTGCACACAGCTGCTTGCACCCACATTCCACAACACAGTAAGGGCTACAACAACAAACCACTAGAGGGCAGGCTGCACAGCTGCTACAGAGCAAAACCCAGCGCCGGGTACTGGACAGGCTGGCCCACCTCTCCTGCAGTGTGTCTCCAGTTAGGCGTTGCACGTCACGGATTTCTTACATCCTGTGGCTCCACGTGGAGCATAATAGGGAAATTCATGACAGGCCACAGGGAGAGTATAAATGCACCTTTCAACACTGAGGCAGCTCCCTGTGGTCCTGGCCAGGTCACATGCACAGGAGGGGGCCAGGGGCTTGTCACCCAGGGTACAGTCTGAAAGTCATGTTGCAGCCTCTGCCAGCATGGGGCTGGGAGAGCTACCCAACGCATGGGGTGGGCCTTTATCTTCCATGGCCAAGTCCAGTCCACCATCTGTCCCTGTGCAATCTCCGTTGGGGCTGGCAACAAGATATTACCTTGGGTTCCACAGCCAGGTTTTCGGAGAATATCTGTTGTTGCCATCTGCAGTTGTATCAGCGCAGCAGCTCGATTCAGAAGAGCCTCGACCAGGGAGGCTGCATGGTTTTTCATTGAGGACCCGTAAAACCCCCCATAGGCATCAGGTCCACCACTTTAAGGAGGGGGGGAATCAATAGACAGCCGCAAGCCTTGTTTTAACAAACCATTGTATCACTCAATCATGCCTGATGCCTGTGGGTGATATGGGACATGAAATACCCATTGAATTCCCAGCCTCTTTGCCCAGTCTCGCACTTCCTTTCTGGTGAAATGAGTACCCTAGTCACTCTCTGTAATCAGAGGACAGCCATACATTGCTATCAGTCAGTCAAGCACCTTAAGTGTACAGCATTGGTCAGCGGCCTTGCATGGCCAAACAGCAAACCTGTAGCTGTATCTACAGTTATTAAAGTGAAGCTGGCATCCTCTGATAGTGGCAGAGGCCCTACCAAGGCCACCTTGCCACCGAGTCAAAGGAACTCCCCCTCACCACCTGTCCATCAGTGGCTGCCAGCCTGCAGGGATGAAGCGCTTCCCGGGCACGTGTGGAATAATTATGGCAGGCATCTGCTATTTCTCTCCAAGAAATAGGAAGATCCCACCCTCTTGCAATTGCCTACTTGGTTTTTGTCCCTGCTTGATGGTAGGTGCCAGTGTAGCCAAGGCATCACCTCATTAGGAAGAACTTGTTTCACCCACATGATTACATTTTTTTTAATCTGAGGTTACAACCTTTACAGTACACTGTCTACATCATAGGATACAGCTCTACAGTACACTGTTTTACATCTGCAAAAGAATCAGAGATTAATCAGTAGCACGTCATCAATATAATTAAACAGTTTCACTGATGCAGGGCAGTTCCATTCTTCCAAATTTCTTGCAACCATGCCATATTGTTGGGCTATGCAGATATCCTTGGAAAGGACTTGGAACATCCACTGATACCCTTCCCAAGTGAATGCAACTGATCTTGACTCTCAGCAGCTATAGCTATGGAGAAAAAAAGCATTAGCTAAGTCCACCACATAGTGATGAGTGCCCAGCGCTGTAGTTAACTGGTCCATCAAGCCATGGATAAATGGCATAGCAGCATGCACAGGTGGCACCATTTTATTCAGTTCCCCGTAGTCCACAGTCATCCACCAAGAGCCATCAGGCTTCCAGAAGGGCCACATAGGCGAGTTGAATGGGCTTTGTGTAGAACATACAATGTCCACTTTTGTTAGCTCGGCAATGGTGGCATCTATTTCTTTATGGCCACCTGGTAGACGACATGGTCTCACAGTCACTGCCCTCTGGGGTGTCGGCAACACCTGTGGGGGATGCTTGGCATATCCCCTCATGACTGCCTTCGCAACATGCACTGGAGACGGAATTCCCCACAGAGGTCCACAGCACAAGACCTTGAAGATTTCTATCTCCAAAATATATTCCAGAACTGGGGACACGTACACGGTGTACACTTGCACAAAAAGTCACCGGGTTTCCAATGTCAAGGACACAACCTTTACTTCAATGTTTTGGCCACCATAGCCATCAATATGTGCACTGCAGCCAAGAAACTGTTCTGGTTTGTCATGTACCAGGCTGCATTTGGCACCGGTGTCAACCAGGGCCATTACTCTTTGTACATTGGTCAGTGACCAGGGAATTGCAAGTTTCACATGGAGCCTCCAGTCCCCACTTGGGCTCTCTAGGCAGGCACCTTGGTTTGAGCCCTATTCAAAATGGAACAGGGCATCAGCAGAGACATCTCCAGTTGGCATAAAGTCCTCTATCTGAACTGCCTGTTCCTCATGCTGTGGGCGCTTTCCACACTTAGTAAACTGCTGCTCTGGTCTCAATTGCTTCCACAGCTCTAGGAGTACAGCATTAGTTGCTTGTCAATTTTATTTCTGTCAAGTCCTGCTGCTAGTGCATCAGCCCACATTTGCGCCTGTGTCACCGAGATGGGGCATTTGTCAGCTCGGCTGACCTTCAGGGTTTTCACAGCCCTAACCCCTTTAGCCTGACAGCCTGACACGGCCCCTTTGTTTTTCTCAAGCTAGCCAGACGGGGTGCCCCAAATAGGGTGTAAGTACAGCAGGCAAGGATCCAAAATAGGTGGGCTGAGCATTGGTTAAAACGGCATCTCGAATACAGCCAGTAAAACGTTCATCATATGGGCTCCGGGCATTTAGGTTAAACATGCCCTATCTCATGCCCAATTCTCTCACCACTTGGGTTAACTCAGCATAAGTGTGCCATTTACTCACGGAATCCAGGAACTCTCCTGCTTTCGTCCACATGGTGCAGATGGCCGCATCAATCATTTCATCAGGCTGTGTGTTTGATTAGGTGCACCCTGCATGAGTTGCCTGGCATTCTGTAATCTCAGTCTAAGACACCATAGTCCCCAAGGCCATGCAGCTCTTGTTCTAGAAACTGCACCTGTTGCTCTAGTTCCTCTGCCCATCTCTGCAGTTCGCACACTCACATAGCATCATGGAGAGCATTCTCCATGTTCAACAAAGTCCACCCCATAGTGTTGGTGGCAGCGCATGCTGCTTTATCTGGCAAGTGAGACCTCGCCGCTTATAAGGCTTTTTCAATACTTTTTGTACACTCACGCAGCATCAGGGAGAGCATTCTCCATGTTCGCCTTCAAGTCAGTCAATAAAACCCACCTCAAGGTGTTAGCAGCAGTACCTACATGCTGCTTTGTCCAGCAAGCGAGAGCTCACTGCCTATAATGTCTTTTCAATATCATCCGATGACCCATTCACCGCCTCCCAGTCTTCCCTTGGGACCCACGCCGAGAGGACAGTGGCCACCGGGTACCAAATGCACTGTGGTGGCCACTGGCTTCTTCCTTCCATTGGAGCCGCAGGCTCCCCTACCTGCTGGATATCCTGCTGACTGAGCCAGTTGTCTTGCCACTCAAATTGTTCCCTGATCCCAGGGTAGATAAGGTACAACCAGGGAAGACAGAAAAGACTCAAGGAGGTGTGGGGACTGCAGACCTGTTTATTCTTTCTGGGCAGCAGCAGCGGCGAGTCTTCAAAGACTACTGATAGACTAAGACAGACAAAAGTGGCCCGTGGCCAAGTGGGTGCATAGGCCCAGTGCTACCAAGCTCAGCAACGTCGTTGTTTACGGAACATAAGACATGAGGTCGTGAGAGAGTGGGACAGGAGAGCCTGACTGAATCCGTATTGTCGGTTGATTTCTCCACAGAGAGTCACTTGTGCTAGTTTGATGTATGTATTTTTTAAAGATCATTATGGCTGCTGTGCAGAAGGCAAACAAAAGCAGAGATGAACCCGGAGGCAACCACAGGGTCCACGTGAGGGCAGCGGGGGGCTTGGGGGTGTCACCATGAAGATGGGGGTCCTTCCTGTAGCTGGCCCATGTGGGCTTCACCCATCCACAAGGACATCTTCCTCACTTTTGCCCAGACTATCAGAGCAGCCTCTGAATTCTGCCTTTGTACTCCCCAATCACTCCCACATCGGATCAACTCAGAGCACCACCTGGCAATACATCCTGAATTACAGCTGTGAAGACTCTGCTCAATATCTATCCAACCCCAGGCTCGCTTCTCCCTTATTCACACATCCCCATGACCCAATTTGGGTTAATGAGATGCACAGGGTATGGCTTCCCAGAAAGCCATTGCTCTTCTGATACAAACAGTAACAGATCAGCTGGCACCAGATCTTCACCTCGTTTTGCCTGTGGTACACATCCCATGCCCAGGGGTGCCTGGGGGTGGACCCACATGTTAAGGATGGTGGCACATGGAGCTGGAAGGGGCCTGATCTGGCATCGCTGAGCCCCCAGATCATCCCTGGACAGCCCCGCTTTGAACACACTGTTAGCAAAGGAATATAAACCTCTATCTGGTTATACCAGTGTAGCTGGATTTCTATTGAAAGCAGCAGAACACGTCCTCACCAAAGCAAGGAGGGGAATTCATTCACCTGCAGCAACAGCAGGCTTTAGTTCCAAGTGTATCGCCTGAAAACAAAGGGAGAATCAGGCTCTGGGGGACCGGTAAGTCACTATCTCGTGAGAGGTTTCAGGGCTGCCGTCTCTCGACTTCTGGAGGGTAACTGCTACACTATGGCACATACAGACAGACATGCTAGGCAAGATCATTGGGCCAAAGCCCAAGGATGCAGGACACCAGACAGGTTCAATCTGGATGCCTGGATTCCCTCCCTTAAATTCAGTGCATTCTGGAAGCATCTAGAGACTGCTCTGAGTGAGCTCAAGCTCCAGAGCAGTCTTCTAAAGACAAACCACTTTCCTCACCTGCGCTGCATCAGAGACCAAAGAGAGTCTGAAACACAGACACAAGACTCACCCTCCAGGGTCCAGAAGACCTTCCGAGGGGGAACCACAGCAGGATGGAGGCTATCGGGCAGACCAGTACATGACAGACCCTGGGTATTGGCCCAGATGCAAGGCAAGCAGCATCCAAAGAGCCTTTGATGGCTGGAAAAGGCAAGGTTTCCCAGCAGGAGGAGAGCAGCACATATGAATCAGTAGAGATCACGTACAGATAGATTTCAAGTCAATTGGCCTGGGGTGTGGCCTAGGACTCTGCATTTCTAACAAGCTTAGGGTCTACTGGGCCCTGGACCACACTTTAAATACCAGGAGGTGGAGCCAGGGTTAGGAAGTGGAGTTCTGTAGGGGTAACGGGAGATGCAGATGTCTTGTTTGTATCCGTGTGTATCTGTGTATACGTGTCTGTGTGTGTCTGTATGTATGTCTATATGTGTGTGGTATGCACATAGGCAGGCTCATATTTTGACAGAAGGGGTCAGTGGTAAGAATCAGACAAGTGAGAAATAAAGAAGCTGTAGTTTTAGTGGTCATTCTAATAGTGGGCAGGTTACTTTCATAGAATCTCAAGAACTCCCTGAAGAAAGAGACACCCTTAGGAGACCTACCAGCTGACATCACCGCAGTGACTAAGGAGAGGACTCTGGTTCCCACCTTGGTCTGGGGGCCACAATCCACAGACCCGACTAGAGGCTACCGATACCTCCCCACGCCAGGCAGATGTAACCAGGACTGACAGCTTGAATCAAGTCAGTTCCTGGATTCTTGGACTTGACACAGGAGAAAAACAAATAGACCCCAGGAAAGTCGATGCACTTCTGCAGTAGCGAGCTGGTGCCAAGCCGTTTTACCTAAAAATAAAAAGAAACTTGACCTCAGTCTGAATTCTAAGCCAGTAAACCACACAGATTGCTTACCTCTCCAATCAGTCAAAACAATAAAGCTTTTTCATTTGAAAGAAAGTAAAAGTGCAGAAAGGGCCTGGCATTCTGAAAATTGTTTCAGATTGACTACGATACCAAGCATGCCCACACTTCTCTAAAACTTAACCTGTACCAGCCACTCCAATACTCAGTCACAAGAATGTGGTTTTTCTTTTTGGGTTGTTTTTTTTTTTTTTTTTTTTTTGGACAGGAAGGAAAAAATGTGGACAGGAGAAAAAAAAAGACTAAGAGAAGAGGAAATGGAAGAGCTGGATTGGGCTTGTCATTTGCTTTTGCAAGCCTGTCTGAGACTGAAGAAAACACCCTGGTGTCTTCCATCCTCCCTCCTGCTTTTTTAAAGCTGCACTGAAACAGTATTTGAATCAACAGAGATAAACAGTACAGAGAGATGCTTTGGGATGGGTCATGTGTGCTGAACGGGGCACACAGAGCCCAAAGCTGGGACACCTTGAGGTTCAGGATTAAACCTGAATGTCCTGTGAAGCCTATATTTCCTTTTTTTATTTTGTTTTCTTTCTTTTCCCAAATTCTGGCGTCCTCACAGGAGTCAGCCTGGCATGGAGACCCAGGAAGGAGCTCACAGGTTCCCCGACTCCATCCTGACTGTGGCCAGGCAGCCGAGTCCAGACAGGAAGATGCACCTGTTTTCTCCTCCAGCCTCATCCAAGGTGCCACTGGCCACAGACTCTGTGCTGGGATACCAGAGGTCTCGGCTGGTTCTCAGGAGGCATTGATCTCTTCACAAGCCAAAGAAAGTCCCTTCTGCTCTTACCTCTTATTACGGGCATAAATTCATCTACCATCCTGTCAGCAGAGAGCTCGTGCCCATCCATCTCTGTGAAGGAGGGAAGAAATTAAACTTTGGTACAATATAGATAAGAAAATGTCAGAAAGTTAAGGGGGGTTCCAAGCAAATGTACTGAAAAGTGAAATGAGATGTTTTCAAACAGTATTTCTTACCACCCTCATGAGTATAGAATGGCTCTGAATCTAAGACATGTTGGGAAAGGAGAGATTCAGGAACCAGGGGCTTGCCAAGTTTTCAATCCATTTGTTCTGAAGTCATCTTCACAGAGTGACCAAGCCTTGCTCATTGCTGCTTGGGTGTCTGGGGCCTCAAATGAAGGTTTTGTTAAATGCACTTCCTGCTCAACTCCAGCCTGAAGAACCTTGAGGATACACAGAGGGGTCTGCAGGGTAAGTCTGATAAGAACCAAAGCAAAAGATCCATTCTCATATTGCCAGTGAATGTAGAAAGGCATTTTCTGTTCAGCCCTTCTGACAATAAAACATTCAGGAACTCACCTGAAGAGGTACCCCAAAATGCTATGTTGAAAGAATAAGTTAAAAGTGAGGAAGTAACAGATGAAACTAGGAAAAAGAACAGAGAAGTCACGTGGAACAAGATGAGATCAAGAAGTCCCATGGAAAGGACTTCCCTGGTGGTCCAATGGTTAAGATTCTATACTTCCAATGCAAGGGCGACGAGTTCAATCCCTGGCTGGGGACTAAGACCCCAAGCAGCCAAATAGAAAAAGAAAAAACAGAAGGCTGGGAGAGAATGGACCTGATGGAAGTGGGCAGAAGGTTCAGGAGAGAGATGTTTGGGGAGGTGCCCTGAGTCCAGCTCATGGTACACACAACTTCTCCAGATTCCTTCCAGAGGGGCTGGCAGGGGCTGTGGGAGCAATAGTGCTGGGCTGTAGCGAAAAGAAGACTAAGTGGTGACTGGAGGCCAGCATCCAGTCCTGGGTGGTGGGGGAACTTCTCTCACAGTGCCCATTCTGGAAATGCTCACTGAGTGTCTGCTCTGTGCTGAGGACAATGATGTGCATTAGGGTTCATGCATGCATGCTAAGTCGCTTCAGCTGTGTCTGACTCTTTGGGACCCTACGGACTGCAGTCCTCCAGACTCCTCTGGCCATGGGATTCTCCAGGCAAGGATCCTGGAATGGGTGCCATGCCCTCCTCCAGGGGATCTGCCTGACCCAGGGACCAAACCTGCATCTCTTATGGCTCCTTCTTTGGAGGTGGCTTCTTTACAACTGAGCCACCAGGGAAGCCCAAGTAGTAAGGTACAGTGATGAATAGGAGACCAGATTTTGCACTTGCAGAGCTGATGGTCTAGAATAATGCCTTAAATACATATACATATTTAAATGTATAAATATATATGTATACATATATATATATATATATATATATACAAACACAATTGCAAAAAGCGTTACAAAGTAGGAAGGACAACACTATTAAAAAGCTTCTCAGGGATACCTGACCTTATCTAGGGTTTAAGAAACATCTCCCTGAGGAAATGAAGAAGGAAAATGGAGGAAGGAGAGGAGATAACAAAAAGAGAGTTACTGAGTATTTACTGTGTACGCAGCACCGTTGTAAGCCTTTAGCACGTATTAACTCACTTCATCCCTACAACTCTGCGAAACATGTATTGTTATTACCGCCATTTGATCAACAGGAAAACTGGGGCACAGAGATGTCAAGTAGCTGGGCCCAAGGTCACTCTCCCGGGTATTGCTCATGTTTTTAATGTCACTGGCACTGTCTTTAAAAGATTTCAAGTAACTTTAAAAAGGAGGTGGAAGACTAAAGCAAATGCCGTTTTGAGTTTTCAGTCTGTCCAAGCTCCAAATCACTCTGTCCCACAGGAGAGGCAGCAGCCAGGCCCATGAGGGCTGCCCAGGCAGCAGCATGGGCTGTGGTCAGAGGCTCCCCTTTGCCCTGCAGTGTCTGTTGAGAGTGGACTCTGGGGCCAGCCTGCCTGGGCTCCAATCCCAACTCCGGCCCCCACACAAGGAGAGGTCTGGGACAGGAACTCCCCTCTCTGTGCTTCCATTTCATCATCTGTAAAGTGGGAATGAGTTGA
The DNA here is from genome assembly GCF_000754665.1 of Bison bison bison. NCBI lineage: Eukaryota > Metazoa > Chordata > Mammalia > Artiodactyla > Bovidae > Bison > Bison bison. The sequence continues at coordinate 4,659,309 of NW_011494708.1, read as the reverse complement.
GCCCCTCTATCACAGAGCGGTCTTGAGGATTAGATGAGTCATTGTACATAAAACACAGGGGACCATCTCGGGTATATATTTAGAGCTGTATAATAGCTCGGAAGTTTGCCTGACATGCATGGCCCATGAGACTTCAACACCTTCAAATGTTCCCGTTGAGCAAAAATCCAAAGTGAAGAACAAGAATTCTCAGGAAAGAGTACAGATGGAGCAGAAGCCCCACACCTGATAGAAAACCAAGCATCTGCCCCCTCTGCCCCTCCCTTCATTCATTCCATCACCCAGCACACACCTGTGAAAACCTTCACTGTGCCAGCCCCTCTCAGGCAAATGTGAAGTGTGTAACTGAGGTTTTAACCTTTTAAGGAAGTCCAGGAATCTTGAACCCCAGGGGAACCTCCACCTTTTACCCCATCCATCAATCACCAAGGTCAGGTAGAGGGAGACTAGCTCAGTCATTAAGGCATGAGCTTGAGAATCTGACAAGAGTTCCCACCAGCCAGCTGTGTGACCTTAAACAAGCTGCTTAACCTCTCTGGGCCCCCATCTCAATATCTGTCAATGGAGACAATAATATTCACCTCTTAGAGTTAGGGTTTCATAGGTGGCACTCGTGGTAAACAACCCACCTGCCAATTCTGGAGACCTAAGAGATGCTGGTTTGGTTCCTGGGTCAGGAAGATCCCCTGGAAGGGGGCATAGTAACCCACTCCAGTGTTCTTGTCTGGAGAATCCCCATGGACAGAGGAGCCTGGCAGGTAACAGTCCATAGGGTTGCAAAGAGCTGAATATGACTGAAGTGACTGAGTGCACACACACACACACATACACACTTCTTAGAGTTAATATAAGGAATAGATGAGTTAAAATATGTTTGGAACTGGGTCTAACACATGGAAGTGCTCGATATTGTCATTATTTTCTCACTGAAGTCTACGATGTTTAAAGGAGACATGTGTTTAGCACTGTGCCCTGTGTATATAGCAAATGCTCAATAAAGAGTAGCTCCTCGCCCCCAGGCAAGGTGGTATGAGAGTACTAGGGAAGCCTCTCAGGAAGCCTTCCATTCTAACAGGGAAAGAGCTGTTGGGCAAGGACTGGAGGATGCTTCATGGGAAGGTAGGGTGTTATTCATCCTTTGATCATGCAACAAAGATTTATTGAACAGCGTCTAAAGTGCTGGAAAGTCAATATCATAACAGCAGCTAGTGAAAACTTGGAAAATAACTGCTATGCAAGGCCCAAGACAAGTATTCCTGCCACTCCTGCTCTGGGGCTTCTGCAGAATCCTCGGTCCCCAGGACCCCTTCCAAGGCCTCCATTTCAAAGGGCTGGTACCCCTGCACTCCTGGTTGCTAGTGTCTGAAACATGCTCCCCCTCCACAGGCTAATGGAGAAGAAGGTGAAAGTGTTAGTCTCTCAGTTGTGTCCAACTCTTTGCAACCCCATGGACTGTAGCCTGCCAGGCTCCTCTGTCCATGGGATTCTCCAAGAAGATTACTGAAGTGGGTTGCCATTCCAGGGGATCTTCCCCCACCCCCCAAGGATCGAATCCGGGTCTCCTGCATTGCAGGCAGATTCTTTACCATCTGAGCCACCAGGGAGATAGAGAAGGTGAACAAGCAAACAGTGAGTTGCCAAACAGTGTGACAAGAGCCAAAATAGTGCTGCTCACAGAAGTAAGGAGAACAGGGCCAACTCCACCTTGTGGCTGGGGGTTCACAACTGGCTTTATCCAAGAAGTGTTGCGAAAACCAGGTATGCCTGGGACAAGCAGAGAAACAGCATCCCAGGGAGAGGGAATATCAGCGGCATGGTGTAGAGTGAAGGAAGGAGCATATCCTCTGAGGAAATACAAGATCACAGAGCACTTGTTAGCATCACGGACAAAGGCTAAGTGTTGGCTGGCCAGGGACGCAGTGAGGTGTCAAGGAAAACCAAGAATCTGGGGAGTGTGTTTGATAAAAATAACCCTGTTAGAGAAGTGGGAGATGGACGGGGGAGGCAGGAGCTGAAAGCAGAGATGCTGATGTGCAGAAATCCAGGGTGAGAAAGCTGAGGCTCCCAATCTAAGTAAGGACAGAGGAGATGAAAGCCAGGAGAGGAATTTCAAAAGAGGCAGAAAGGATGGATGTGGCAACTGAATGGATAAAGATAAATGAGATGGAGCAGTCAAGGAGGATGGTCAGCTTCCTACCTGATCACATGGTACACAGGACACCATTCCCCAAGCCAGGGCAGCCAGCTGTGAAGGATGACAATCAAAGACACACATAGATGGGGCTGGAGGTTGTATAGCCAAGCATCCCTCCTGGGATGTCAACCAGGGGCATTTTTTACAAATGTAAAAAAAGATTACATCACTTCTATCTTTAAATCTTAAAATGGCCCCTGTCCCACTCGGAATAAGATCTAACCCCTGATTTTCTAGGTCACATATTCAGGCCCAGCACCTCTACGGCCTCAGCACCTACCCACACATCCTGGCTTTCTGAACTTCAGCTGCACTGACCTCTTTCTCATCTTGAACCAGACCAGGCTCATATCTGCTCCTATACACTGGCACTTTGCTGTCCTTTCCATGTAATTTGCACTTTTCGCCATTTTTCTTTCATTCACGGTGCCTCTCAACTTTCCCTGGCCACCCTATCTGATGTTACCCACCCACCAACACCCTCCCAGCTAGGCTCTAATGTCATTCTTTCCTTTTCTTTAGAGTATGAGATGACCTCAGGTCTGTCTCTGTTTAGTCTCTCCCATTAGGATAGAAAAGCCATGAGGATAGAGGGAGGGTCTGTCCTTCATCCTGGTGTTCCTAACCCCCAGAACAACCTGGCTTATAAGAAATCATCGACAGCGATTTCTAAAGAAATGAAGGAACTAGTCTGCATGATCTGCCTGTCTGTGGTGTTTGGTTTTCATTTTAGAGGGATACTGAGGGGAAATGAGACATGCTGTGCTTCTGTCAGGGTGACAATAAGAAACAGCACACTCAGTGGGACAATGGTACACGCACGCTCAGTCACTTCAGTCGTGTCTGACTCTTTGATACCCCATGGACTGTAGCCCGTCAGTCTCCTCTGTCCATGGCATTCTCCAGGCAAGAATACTGGAGTGGGTTGCCATGTCTTCCTCCAGGGGATCTTTCTGACCCAGGGATCGAAACTCCATTGTCTCCTGCACTGGCAGGTGAGTTCTTTACCAGTAGCGCCACCTGGGAAGCTTGAGGAGAGTTAAACAAAGGGGCAGTTTATAAAGATGTGGGCAGGGGTGGGGAAATTGACAAGGGATGGCATCCTACCCTGGGCACAGCCAGGAGTTTCGCTTCCCCAGACAGAAAGGACATCAAGGGAGTCACGACCAGGCTGTGTTACCAGAGTAAGTCAAAGGCACCTGAAGAAGCAGAAACCAGAGCTTTATCGAGAAATGAACCCAGGAGGGAGGGGGCTCACTCTCCCAGCTCCTATCCCCTCTCAGTGCTTCTCAATGGATGAACTAACCAGAATCCTGGAGATGAAGGTCTTGCAGCTCAGCCTCTTAGGCAGAGAGGCAGAGAAGGGTGGAGTGCAGATCTGCAGAAACAATGTTATCTCGCTTGTTATTCCCCCCACCCCAAACTTTCAAAGCCATACAGTAGCAGAGGAGTTATTCACCAAAGTGGTACATACAAGACAAACAAAAACAACATATTTCCACCATGCATACAGATTTACAAAAAGCAGTCTCATTTCCCATAACCTCCCCCTGGCCCCTCTGGAGGCTCACCTTCCTCTTCTTCCCGCTGTCCCCCTCCCCGCCTCCCGCAGTCTCTCACTGCCCAGGGCTTGTCAGACATGGGAAGCAGCGTGGTGGCTACAATCTGTGGAATCATCCTTTACCTGTTGGTACTGCCTCGGGTTGTGGTGCAGAGTTAACTGGAGGCATAAAAAAGAATGGCATTCTGAAATTCTTACTGAGCTCAAAAGCAGCAGGAGGTGGTAGAACAAGAGATGTGAATTTCATGCCCTCCATCACCTGGGCTGCAAGTTTTGAAAATGCAGAATTCCTAAAATGCTGACCTTGGCAATGACAGGACTCAGGCTCAGAATTTTCTAAAGGATAAGGGCTGCTCTGTGCTTCCCCCACAGATTTGGGTGTCTGTTTCTTAGCACAGAGCCCACTGAGATATGTGGGTGCACATATCTCAGCAATTCACTGAAGTTTTCTGTGTATTTGTTTCTTTGACATTTAATTCAGTGCTTTGCCCCAGGCTTCATATCACAGGCACAATCAAGTATATCTAATAAAACTGTAAATAGAGTCAGTGCTTAAAGCCCTTTTCTTAACATAATGGAAACTTGGGGTGGGGGCACATGTGTGTGTGCTAAGTCGGTTCTGTCTTGTCCAACTCTTGCAACGCTATGGACTGTAGCCCTCCAGCTTCCTCTCTGTCCATGGGATTTTCCTGGCAAGAATACTGGAATGGGTTGCCATGCTGTCCTCCAGGGGATCTTCCCCGCCCAGGGATGGAACCCGTGTCTCTTAGTCTCCTGCATTGGCAGGCGAGTTCTTCACCACTAGCGCCACCTGGAGGGAAAAGAGGAAAAGATTCATCTTCAACCTTCACTGCTCCAGCCAGTGGCAGCGATAAGAAAACTTGGCCCCAAAGTTCCAGGCGTCCAGGGGTTGTCGTTTGCTGCTGGTTTTCCCCACATCACTGGAGACTTCTCCACATTAGAAGAAGGATTTCTCTCTGCCACAGTTTGCATTATTAAAATCAAAGATCAGTGCTGGGTTTGGGGAGGGGTTTTATAGGGTCAATTTGATGCCCCCTGAGAAAGTACAGGGTAGCAGCATAGAATCTCATAGCTTTCTCTTTGCAGAGTCCATCCTCAAACTTCAGGAATAGCCCTCAACATGGGATCTCCAAGAACTGTCTGTAGGAACTAGCCAGGTCCTGGGCTCTGTTACGGCACTGCAAGAAGCTACCTGTGGACAGGTAAGGAGCAAAGATGGAAAGAGAGATAAGGAAGGAGAATAGGGCAGGGAAGAAAACAAGGATTTAAATGATTGGTTCACGGGCACTCATCTAGGAAACAGAAGAGGCAGAACTTAGATTCAAGCATGGTTCTATTTGACTCCAAATTCCTTTCTTTATGGGCTTCCCTGATAGCTCAGTTGGTAAAGAATCTGCCTGCAATGCAGGAGACCCTGGTTTGATTCCTGGATTGGGAAGATGCCCTGGAGAAGGGAAAGGCTACCCCCTCCAGTATTCTGGCCTGGAGAATTCCATGGACTGTATAGTCCATTGGGTCGCAGAGTTGGTCACGACTGAGTGACTCACTTTCAGACTCAGACTTCCTTTCTTTGTAACAAACTTTGAGTGTTCCCGGCTAATCTGTTTAACTCTAGTGATTTTCACAAAAGCATTTTTTAATAGGCCTTCAGATCAGAGATCAGATCAGTTGCTCAGTCGTGTCCGACTCTGCGACCCCATGTATCGCAGCACGCCAGGTCTCCCTGTCCATCACAAACTCCCGGAGTTCACCCAGACTCACGTCCATCGAGTCAGTGATGCCATCCAGCCATCTCATCCTCTGTCGTCCCCTTCTCCTCCTGTCCCCAATCCCTCCCAGCATCAGAGCTTTTTCCAATGAGTCAACTCTTCGCATGAGGTGGCCAAAGTACTGGAGTTTCAGCTTCAGCATCATTCCTTCCAAAGAAATCCCAGGGCTGATCTCCTTCAGAATGGACTGGTTGGATCTCCTTGCAGTCCAAGGGACTCTCAAGAGTCTTCTCCAACACCACAGTTCAAAAGCATCAATTCTTCGGTGCTCAGCCTTCTTCACAGTCCAACTCTCACATCCATACATGACCACAGGAAAAACCAT
>NW_011494708.1:4653053-4653195 GCF_000754665.1 Bison bison bison | reverse complement strand
GGCAATCTTGATTCCAGCTTGTGTTTCTTCTAGTCCAGCGTTTCTCACGATGTACTCTGCATATAAGTTAAATAAACAGGGTGACAATATACAGCCTTGACGTACTCCTTTTCCTATTTGGAACCAGTCTGTTGTTCCATGT
>NW_011494708.1:4646889-4652277 GCF_000754665.1 Bison bison bison | reverse complement strand
GCTGAAGAAGGCTTTCTTATCTCTTCTTGCTATCTTTGGAACTCTGCATTCAGATGTTTATATCTTTCCTTTTCTCCTTTGCGTTTTGCTTCTCTTCTTTTCACAGCTATTTGTAAGGCCTCCCCAGACAGCCATTTTGCTTTTTTGCATTTCTTTTCCATGGGGAATGTCTTGATCCCTGTCTCCTGTACAATGTCACGAACCTCATTCCATAGTTCATCAGGCACTCTATCTATCAGATCTAGGCCCTTAAATCTATTTCTCACTTCCACTGTATAATCATAAGGGATTTGATTTAGGTCATACCTGAATGGTCTAGTGGTTTTCCCTACTTTCTTCAATTTAAGTCTGAATTTGGCAATAAGGAGTTCATGATCTGAGCCACAGTCAGCTCCTGGTCTTGTTTTTGCTGACTGTATAGAGCTTCTCCATCTTTGGCTGCAAAGAATATAATCAATCTGATTTCAGTGTTGACCATCTGGTGATGTCCATGTATAGAGTCTTCTCTTGTGTTGTTGGAAGAGGGTATTTGTTATGACCAGTGCATTTTCTTGGCAAAACTCTATTAGTCTTTGCCCTGCTTCATTCCGTATTCCAAGGCCAAATTTGCCTGTTACTCCAGGTGTTTCTTGGAGGCCTTAGTGTGTACCGAACAATGGGCTGAGTGTTTGGGAACCGATGATAAACAAGACTGAAGGCCCACAGTCTAGTGGGGGGTAAATGTGAAAACAAATAACTATACCCAAAAATGTAGTAAATGTGAGAACCTAAACAAGTATAAAATGCCATACCATCAGCGATGGGGGATGAACAACTGATCTAGAGAATCTGACAAATATACATAAATAAGGGGATATTTAATGTGGGTTTTTGGGAATGACTAGAAGTTCAGAGAGCAGATAATAGCAAGAAAAGGTATTACAGGCAAAGAAACAGTTATTCCAAAAGACAAATATGGGAACAATGTGTGGAGGTGATGAGGGGGCAGTTTTGCCTCAGTCGTGTCCGACTCTGTGCGACCCCATAGACAGCAGACCACCAGGCTCCCCCATCCCTGGGATTCTCCAGGCAAGAACACTGGAGTGGGTTGCCATTTCCTTCTCCAATGCATGAAAGTGAAAAGTGAAAGTGAAATCGCTCAGTAATGCCCAACTCTTATCGACCCCATGGACTGCAGCCTACTAGCCTCCTCCGTTCATGGGATTTTCCAGGCAAGAGTACTGGAGTGGGGTGCCATTGCCTTCTCCACAATAAAAACATAAACATCCCCAAAATAGAACACTGCTGCAGAAAGCAAGGATCCTCCACTACTGGAGAGGTCTGAGGAGAGCATACACAGCACTGCATCAATAAGAGAACAATCAGGTTAAATTCTGCCTAGACTCCTTAGCGGCCCTTAAGGTGTTCCCTCTCAAGCTCGGCTCACAGTGGAATTGGAGTGTGTGCAAGGGTAGGGGCGTGGCCTCGAAATCACACCAGTCTAGTGAGAACCCTGGGTCTTGATTGACAGAGTCTCTCTGAGCCTTGGTCTCCACACCTGTGGACTCTTAACACCTACCTTCAGTTCAGTTCAGTTCATTTCAGTTACTCAGTCGTGTCCAACTCTTTGCAACCCCGTGGACTGCAGCACACCAGGCTTCCCTGTCCATCACCAACTCCTGGAATTCACTCAAGCTCATGTCCATTGAATCGGTAATGCCATCCAACCATCTCATCCTCTGTCGTCCCCTTCTCCTCCCACCTTCAATCTTCCCCAGCATCAGGGTCTTTTCCAATAAGTCAGTTCTTCGCATCAGGAGCCCAAAGTATTGAAGTTTCAGCTTCAGCATCAGTCCTTCCAATGAATATTCAGGACTGATTTCCTTTCAGATGGACTGGTTGAACTCCTTGCACTCCAAGGGACTCTCAAGAGTTTTCTCCAACACCACAGTTCAAAAGCATCAATTCTTCGGCGCTCGAGTTTTCTCCAACACCACAGTTCAAAAGCATCAATTCTTCGGCGCTCAGCTTTCTTTATAGTCCAACTCTCACATCCATACATGACTACTGGAAAAACACCTACCCTACCTGCTAGAAGTAAATGAATTACTGGTGTAGAGCACTCAACACAGTGTGTGGAGTGGAAGATGAGTCCACAATATATAACCTTGGACAAGGATGTCATAATTATCACAAAAAGTGAAAACTCCGCTGGGGTAACTCTGACCTGCTCTTACCACCTGGGCCATGTGGCCATGATGGGGGTGGCAGCTGCTGGCAGAAAACATGGCTGTGTGTACAAGGGACCTGGGCTGGGACACCAGTAAGGAGAGTGAAGTCAGAAAGTGCAGAGCTGGATCCTATCTCCATTTAAAATGTTGGTATTTTGTTCATCATAGCTCTTTCTGCCCTAATTTTTATAAAAAAAAAAAAAAAAGAAAGTGTTAATATATTATGTATCTTGATTCTCAAACTTTTTAGCATCTCCTTAAAATTTGTGCCCAAAGCAAATTAACTGCTCATTCCCCTCCGCCAGCACCTCCTCAGGTATTTCCATGCAAAGCCCCTAGTAAGCATCCCTTGTGGGTTCCAACTTTCACCTTAAGGTCTTTTTCTGCAGGACCCCCTAGCCTGTGCCAGACCCTAAGACTCTAAACAAAACAACTCCTGGCTTGGTAATACCTGAGTTCACTTGATTTCTCTTCTTTTTTTTTTTTTTTTCCTTTTTTTTTGCCCACCCTATTATGAATTTTATATAATTTTAAAAAAGAAAAAGAAAACTTTAGAATTGGAATGGTTGAGAGCTCTCCACCTGAAAATCAGCCCGAATTGTGTCATTACCCTGAGGAACCAGAGGAGTGAATTGAAATGAATGTGGAAAATTCACACCACCTCCAAATGAGTAGTCTTAATGCAAGAGGAGCCTCGCTCAGAGGGCCTGTTTTCCAGGTGTAAAGTGCAGCCGGCTTCCCTAATCGACAGCATGGCCCGTTTAGCCAAGTGCGGAAGCCTTAATCAGCCTTAACGTCAGCGGCTTCCTCAAGGCCTGGTTCCGCTGACTTCTCTCCCTCTGCAACAGCCCTCAACAAGGCTGTTAAGTAATTCAGTTTGAAGAACTCTTATGGAGATCAATTTTGCTAATGTACACACAGCATAATAGAGGCTGGACTACTGTAGGGAGAGGAATCTCTTTTTTCAAATCAGAGAACAGGAATTACCGATCAGGTTGGAGCTGCAGCCTCACCATGCTTTCCCTGTGGATTAACATCTCCTGACTTGGCGCTTTGCAGAAAGGTTACAACTATTTATGACATGTGCAAGCCATGCATACCAATTAGAACTGCTACACTGTTAAAATGGGCTTCCCTAGTGGCTCCGTTGGTAAAGAATCCACCTGCAATGCAGGATACCCAGGTTCAGTCCTTGGGTGGGGAAGACCCCTGGAGAAGGGAATGGCTACCCACTCCAGTATTCTTGCCTGGAAAATCAGAGGAGCCTGGTGGACTACAGTCCATGGGTCACAAAGAGTCCACCAAGACTTAGCAACTAAACCACCACCACAGCTTAAACTGGGACATTTGTGGGGGTTTCAATGCAGGCATCAGAATCCTTGGATTTCTAGTGACAGTTGTCACTCAGAATTGGCAGCATGGACCTCAACTTTGCATGTGTATATATTCTAAGCTATTTCTTATCATACACAGTGTTCTTGGTTCTTTATCAATTAACCCTTCTGTTATAAATGTTTCTATTGTGAAAGTAAACAATTATATTGTGAAGTCTGTAACTTAGCAACTCTCCAGCAAGATGGAGATTTAGTTCAAAGACAAACCATGGTCTTGTGTGAAAAAGTATTCAAAACACACAGTCTTGATAGAAGTCAGGAATTAACAAATAGCAAACCTCATAAGAACAAAGAAAGCATTTCTAAAGGTAAGGGGCTAGGGTAATCTAGAAACTGGTCAGTGAGTCACTGTGGATAAAGATAAATACCTGGGAAGTTGATGAATGTGAAATCCAACAGTTTATAATTAAAGTGAGTACTCGAACTAAAATGCTATGAACCCCAGGATTGGGAGTCTCTATAAAAGCTATTCTCTTAAAGCTGTGTTTTCCCTGTAACAGAGCTCCCCATCTATATGCCTCTGTGATTCATATTTTTTTTATATCATTCTGGTTGTATATTAAGTACAGACTCAGCTTGAGCCCGTGGAAAAGTAGGACATCAGAGAAGCACTGGATCACCCAGGCTACTTCATACCACTTAGGAGATTAGCAATCTAAAAGGGCACACAAAACCTGCTTTAAAATGTCTTTTGCTTTCTGGCGTCTAACTTGAAATAAGCTTCCAGGAAGAAAAGATAAGGTGATGGGAGGGAGGGAGGAAATTAACATTAGTAGGGGACCTGCTATGTTGTCAGACGCTACGCCCAGACACTTCACAGAACTTCTCGCTTAAGCTGGGTCATAATGACGTGAAGTCATCAATCCTCTGGCCTTGTTCTCTTAGTTTTCAGAGAAGCCCTTTTACTGCAAAGTACCTTATGTGTCCAATTTTAATGACTCCTTTATTAGTTTGGATGCCAGTGACAGAATCACAATTCAAACCGGTCTTGGCAAAATCAGAGATTTATTAGCTCAACTGCAAAGAAAAACTAAGAAGCCAGACTGTGAGATGGGCAGAGATGCAGCCCAGCTTTATGACGGCGGGAGCTTGGAGAACGATTATAACCAGGATTATCTTCTACAAGTTTCCCCTTTCTCTCTAGGTATTGGTTCATTCTTCTTCAGTGTACCCCTGCTTTTCTCCACACTTGAGGGGAAACGTGGCCCTCCCTAAAGCACCTGAGCTTGACATTGTGTAGCTTCTAGATCAGGAGAGCTGACTAATGCCTCTTAACCTCAAGACCAAAAATCTCAATAAGAAGACCATTTGTGATGGACACAAGGTGCCCATGGTAGTCATGGTGACTGGAGGCAAGCACTTCCTGGGAGAAGGGGACAGTGAGCAGCAGTTCCCTTAAGGCTCCCTACATTCATCTAGAAAGTATTTCTCTCCTTAGCAAACGCCTAGTTTAAATCCTAGCACATAGAGGCCTTCAGTAAATAGTTATGAATGTCAAGAGTGAAAAAGGGTTGGGGGGGAGGAATTAAAAGACAGGAAGTAAGGAGAATAGACAAAAAGCCAGTCTGGCCATGATTCCAGTTAAAGTGACATAGCTTCCCTGCAGGTGAGCTCACCACCTACAAAAGCATATTGAGAGCCCAGGGGAAAGTCACTCATGTGTGTTTAGAAGCACGGGTGCCTTTACCCTCAGCTGACTCTCAGCTGGTGGGGAGCTCTGACCACACTGATTACGTGCTTAAGCTACCAGTGTTTCCAGGCTTATTTTATCTTCCCCTGCAATA
>NW_011494708.1:4643019-4646789 GCF_000754665.1 Bison bison bison | reverse complement strand
TATATATATATATATATATATATATTATATTTTTTTTTTTCCTTTTAGCAGCTGCCATGAGAATCTCTCCTCCAGGGAGTGACCCACTTTCATCAGGCAAATGCTTTGATAAACCACTTGGGCTCAGGTCAGCCAGGGCTGGGATTAGAGACACAGGTGGGGCTGCTCCGCATAAGATAAGAAAAGTGACTGCTCTGTTTTAGAGAAGGAGGGTAAGAGGGAGGTGGAGGAGGGGAAGAAGGGGGAGAACGAGGAGCAGAGAGAGGAGACTCCATGTCAACGGCACATTCAAAGAAGCCTGGGAAGAAAAGAGACCCATGTCTGAGGGTGTGTGGTGCCCTGGGCTCTGCTATGTGAGCACAAACCCACCCCCAACCCCACAAATCCTTCACAAATAGCAATTCAATTCCCCTGCACCCACAGAGGTGGCCTTCCTGGAGAAGCCTGGAAAGGGAAGAGATTTTGTGTCCAGGTCAGAGTGGGGAATGTGAAGCGCCTGACCACCTAGACAAGGGGGCAACATCTGGCCTGGGTTTCCAGCACCCACATGTGAAATGACCCCCACTCCAGGCCTTAGGTCACACCTGTGGGGAGCCCAGCAGGGCCCCAGTGCTGGTGTCCCAAGCTGAGGACTGCTGGCCTTCCCTCCCTGCTCTTTAAGGCGACAAGCTGAAGTTCTAATAACAATTCCATCTGGTAAGTGTAGCCCTGGTAAACAGGTCCCAGGTTCCTGTCACTGTGCTGGTCTTCTGGCCTGAGGTCATATCCTCTCTGTTTTATTCTCTCCTCCAGACACTGTGCTGTGCTTCCTCTCCCCCACCTCCCGCCTGCATCTGGTGAGCTGCTCGTTGGCCTTAAGATCTCACCTTCCACATTCCTTTTTCTAAGGAGGTTTCCTCTAGCCTCCGACACTAGACCTATGCCCCTTTGATATGACCATGATTTCCTGACTTATCTCCAGAAGCACCCTGATCATGTCAAATTAGAATTGTTTACTTGCCACTTCTCTGCCTGTCTCTCCCACTAGACCACAAACTCGCCTGCTGTATTTACTACTGCAGCCCTCACATGAAGCACAGCATGGGTCCCACAGCAGCTGCTCAATAAATACCTGTTGAATGTGTTGGATCTATAATCAAAGGCATAAGGCTCTGGGAAAACCACTCACAGCCAGTTCAGTCCAGATGCGTCCTCTCCCTTCCTCAGTCCCAGGCCCTCCCACTGCTCCCCATCAAAGTCATGCAGCTGTGGCTCTGCTATCAACAGTGACTCTTCTGGCGCACCTGCCCATAGAGTCTAAGATCCCAGCCTCAGAGAGGCGGGGAGAAAGGGGCCATCGAGAAGAGGCCGGACCCTTTGAATGCTTCAGGCACAAGTGCCCCTCAGGGCAGAGCTTGGAGACAGTGATCCAGTGAAATTAAGGTGGTGTTAGGAGAGTGAGGCTAGAAGGCAGAGGAGTGACCAGGCCCCTGTAGCACTGGGTGTTGGGTGAGGGGTCGGGGAGGCTTCTCCTCTCTTCTGAGAGCCAAGGCAGTACACAGGTGAGGATGTTGGGGGAGGAAGAAAGAGGCCAGGCATGGGGAGAAGGAGAATTCAGCTTTATCTGAAATATTTGTACTTTTTTACAAGGAAAATTATCTCTGTAGTACTTGAGTGGTAAGAGGTAATAAAATTATCAGAAAGGAAGGGCAAAAGGCAGAAGTAAGAAAGTAAAGAAAGAAAAAAGAGAAAGACTGAGGCAGAGAAGAAAGAGAGGAAGAGAAGAAAGAAGGAAAATCAAAAAGAATATAATTTAGTAGATTCAAGAGTATTCTAGAGTCGATTCCCTCTAGAAATATTAACTGGGCACCTATTTTGTGCCAAAAGCTCTTATAGGCACTAGGTTGGAAAAATGGATAAGATAGAAAAGGTTCCCTCCTTCATGGACCTTCTGTTTAATAAAGGAGATAGAAAATAAACAAGTTAAGAAATAAATAACTTTATTCCAAATAGTGAGCAGTAAGAAAAATAAGAAGCCATCAGCATAAACAGAGAGAGAATGTTCACCAGTTATCTTTTGCAGTATAAAAACCAACCACCAGGGACCTCCCTGGTGGTCCAGTGGTTAAGAATCCTCCTTGCAAGGCAGGGGTTGGTTGAATCCTCACTCAGGGGCATGCTGGGGGGCAGCAAAGCCCAGGTGCCACAGCGAAAGATCCCGTGTGCCGCAACTAAAACCTGAAGCAGCAAAAGAAAGTAAATGTAAATATATATATATATGTATATATATCTTTAAAGAGTAATAATCGTTAGGTTTTGCTCTTGACTCTCCACATTGGGCTGGGCTCTGTGGGGACAGTGTCTCTGCTCCACTCACTGTCACCGGGGCAGCTCCCAGGTGGGCAGCTGGGTCACCCAAGGCTCTTCTCCCACGTCTGGAGATGATGCTGGTTGCAGCTGCCACTTTGATGGGCCCATGGGCTGAAACACCTTCTCATGGCTTCTCTTCATGTCCTGAGCTTTCTCACAAAGTGGTGGGAAGGTTCCACGAGCAAGGGACAGAGAGTGACAGGGAGAGAAAGAGAGCGTGAGGCTGACAGTATATCGCCTTTCCTAATGCAGCCTCAGAGCTCATGAGTTCTATTCACAGAAGTGAGTCACTAAGGCTGGCTGGTACTGGAGGGGAGAGGAATTAGTCTCTACATTTCTATGAGAAGAACATCAAAGGATGTGTAGACATCACAGAGAGCCATGTGGGAGGATAGCCTCTTATACCAGACGGTTAGTAAAAGGGGTGCTCCAGAATCATCAGTCAAGGTTCTCCAGAGAGACAGAGGGAAGAGATATACATATACCTATACATATAAATTGACATAAACATATACATATGGGCTTCCAGGTAGCACTAGTGATAAAGAACCTACCTGCCAATGCAGGAGAGATGTGGGTTCGATCCCTGGGTCAGGGAGATCCCTTGAAGGAGGGCATGGCAACCCACTCCAGTATTCTTACCTGGAGAATCCCAAGGAGAGAGGAGCCTGGAGGGCTACAGTCCATAGGGTCACAAAGAGTTGTACACGACCGAAGTGACTGTCCACACACACACACACACACACATATATATATTTATACACATAACATATAAATATATACATATTTGTATTTATCATATAGTTATATTTATTATATATATTTATATTACACATGTATACACACATACATAGGAAGAGATATTTATTTCAAGGATTGAAAGTGAAATAAAGTGAATTCGCTCAGTTGTATCCAACTCATTGCGACCCCATGGACTGTAGCCTGCCAGTCTCCTCAGTTGATGGGATTTTCCAGGCAAGAATACTGGAGTGGGTTGCCATTTCCTTCCCCAGGGGATCTTCCCCACCCAGGGATCTTCCCCACCCAGGGATCTAACCCGGGTCTCCCACACTGCAGGCAGACTCTTTACCGTCTGAGCTACCAGGGAAGCCTATTTCAAGGATTGGCACATGCAATTATGCCAATTCTGCCCACTGTGCGAAGTGGCAAGTCTGAAGCCCATAGGGCAGCTGTTAGCTGGATACTCAGGCGGGCCTTGAATAGTTGGAAACCACTGGAAGATTCTGCAGGGTAGTGCCATTCTGACTCACCCCGTGTAGAGAGGGTGCAGGTTGGAGGAGGGCGGCCCCGAGTCATCAGCTCCTGGATCAGGAGTCTGGAGGGAGTGGATGAAGGGGCATAGGCAGGGCAGCCCATGCTTGCCAGGCCAGCTGAACAAGCAGCGTTGGCTGTGAGACTGA
>NW_011494708.1:4642325-4642919 GCF_000754665.1 Bison bison bison | reverse complement strand
AAAGAGATGGGAATACCAGACCACCTGACCTGCCTCTTGAGAAATTTGTATGCAGGTCAGGAAGCAACAGTTAGAACTGGACATGGAACAACAGACTGGTTCCAAATAGGAAACGGAGTACATCAAGCCTGTATATTGTCACCCTGTTTATTTAACTTATATGCAGAGTATATCATGAGAAACACTGGACCGGAAGAAACATCTCAACCAGCTTGAATCAGAATAGCTGGAGAGTCAGGACAGGCTTGACCCATGGGCCCAGGGCTGCGCTGTCATCTGAAAGGCTTGGCTCAGCAGGTGATGCTGAAACCGTGTGGGTGGGGGGAAGGGGAGGGGTGTTGGCTGACACAGGAAGAGAGGAGAGAGACCACAGCGTTCTCCATGACCAGCTCCTTCCAATCATCTAGTCACGACCACCAGAGCAGGGATTCGAGGAGCTGAAAAAAGAAACAGAAAACAGATTGAAAAGAGTACTTCTCTGTTCCGTCTCCCAAAAAGGCCACGAATGTGCTGAGATGTTAGGCAGCCCAGGAGACAGCTGGGAGGCGGTCGACATGCATTACTTATAAGACTCTGCTGAAATGTAAATTGAGG
>NW_011494708.1:4627966-4642225 GCF_000754665.1 Bison bison bison | reverse complement strand
AATTGAGGTGAGTTTATTGGCTCCCTTGGTCTTAAATGGAATCATGAAGTATTCATTGGGCCTTGCCAAGGCCTTTTCAGATCTGGAGCTCCGTGAGAAATATGTAGCATGCTAAGGTTACATTAATAAAAAATAAATAAATCCGTGTCCAGGAAACTCGTGCTTGTGCACTCTAAAACTGCCCATTCTGTAGATATTAATGTTTAATGTGTTTGTAAAAAGCAGTCTGCTTTGCCGAGCACAGCAACAAAAACATCCCGCCATCCTCCGTACTTAACATCTCAGCGCGGAGCCTAAGTGCCCGGGTGGAGGTGTTCTGAGCAGTGTCTGGAAGAGACACATTAAAAAGTTGCTTCACTAAGAGGAAACGTGCTTGCTCGCTGCTAAGGCGAGTTAGATTCAAACTTTCACCCACAGCTCACCCTGCTCAGGAGAAAGACTGAGAAGTGGATGTTCACAGAACTGAATCCATAACAACCAGACACTCTTTAAGGAAAGATCACGGCATTCAAATCAACAGAGTTTGTTTTATGGGGGAAAAAACATCTGATAAACACTCAACTCGGAGAAGCAAAAATACTTTCTGGCTTCAGGCCACTTGTACCATCCCAGGTGTTTCCTAGAAATTTCTAGAAAAAGCACAGCGATCAATCTGACCCATTGCTTTCTTAGGCCGCGGGGCAGCAGGCTGCACATCAGAGCAGCAGGGCTTGGTAGCTGTTTTGTTTTGCTTGGGATCTCAAGTCAGCACAGAGAAATCTCTGCTTCTCCTAATACTGATCTGCAGTCAGAAAACAGCTCCTAGCCCTGCCGGCTAAATCTCAGCCTCCCCACGTGCCTCTGGGTTACTTTTCATCCAGAGGCACCACTTGGAACCAAACAGTGAAATGAGAAAGGGCTGGTGCAGAGAACAAAGCGGATCACCCAAGAACGGGAATGTATGATATACTCAAATGCATCAGGCACCCCCACCTTGCCGCTCACTGTCCAGCCAACTCAGCCAGCATCTGCAAAAGAGGAATGTGGAAAGCAGAACAAGGTTGTCATTGTCCTTCACCTCCATATCCTGGCAGTCAGCTGACCCAGCAGACCCATCTCTGAAGTCAGGGACCAAGCCTGCAGAGAGAACATGGGGGCCCTAACTGCTTGAGAAATGCTGGGAGACACTGGGAGCTCTGCTTCTTATCCTGAGTGAGGGAGCCTGGCTTATGACCCTCCCAAGGAAGCTCTGCTTGTCACAGCCTGTATTGTGGGTTGAGTTGTGTCCCCCAAAAAGACACACGGAAGCTCTAACCCCTGGTTCTTGGTCTTACTGGTGACTTCGACTTGAGGATTAGTTAATGATGTTAATGCTGATTAATAATATTCTCTTCATCTGATTTAACAAGGATCCTTAGCTTACTTCAGTGTTTTTTGAAGCTTAAACTCAGAAATTTATGTTCAGGAAATGTCTTTTCTCAAGAAGACACTAGGAATGTAACACAGCATTAATGTGGAGCGGGCGAGTCTCTGCTGTGGAATTAACGGGGGATTTTCTGCACAGGAGAGGGGAAGGTCTGCAGGCGCATCAGAGCCTGAGTGTCTCCTAAAAGATGTTGAAATCTTCACCCCCAATACCTGTGAATAAAGGCAGTGCTGTGACTGTGACCTCGTTGCTGTTGTTCAGTCGCTCAGTCGTGTCTGACTCTGTGACCCCATGGATTGCAGCCCGCCAGGCTTCCCTGTCCTTCACTAACTATCTCCCGGAGTTTGCTCAAACTCATGTCCATTGAGTCAGTGATGCCATCCAATCATCTCATCCTCTGTCGCTCCCTTCTTCTCCTGCCCTTAATCTTTCCCAGTATCAGGGTCTTTTCCAATGAGTCAGCTCTTCGAATGAGGTGGCCAAAGTATTGGAGTTTCAGCATCAGTCCTACCAATGAATAGTCAAAGTTGATTTCCTTTAGGATTGACTAGTTTGATCTCCATGCTCTGACTTTCCTTGGGAAACAGAATCATTGCAGGCGTAATCGAGCTAAGATGATGTCATCCTGGATTTGAGTGGGCCTTACTCCAATGACTGGTGGCCTAATAAAGACAGATAGATTTGGTGGCACTCAGAAACATGGAAAAGACCATGTGAAGAGAGCAGCAGAGTTGCCATTGTGCTACCAGAGCCAGAGAACACGTAGGGCTGTGAGAGTCACCAGAAGGTGGAGGAGATGTGGAAAGATATTCCCCCAGGGCCTTCAAGAAAACA
Source organism: Bison bison bison (assembly GCF_000754665.1). NCBI lineage: Eukaryota > Metazoa > Chordata > Mammalia > Artiodactyla > Bovidae > Bison > Bison bison. The sequence goes on along the minus strand of NW_011494708.1, from coordinate 4,639,986 downwards.
TGGCAAGCTCACACCTTGATTTCAGACGTCTGGCCTCCAGGACAGTGAGAAAATACATGTCTGCTGTTTTAACCCTCCCAGTTCGTGGTAATTTATGCAGCAGCCAGCCCTAGGAAATGAATACACCCCAAGACACATGGTTGTAGCAGAGGGATAAGCAACAAAAATCTTGGTGCCAGTGCTGGCAGGAACCCTGTGGTAAGAATGCGGGTGTCCACACCTGGCCCCAAAGGGGCTTCTGGATAGGAATGCACTGAAGCTGCCTACAGAATCCCACCTGGGCAGGATGTAGTCAGGGCACAACCTGTTCAGGAGAAAAGCAAACCACAAAGAGATAGCTTGGGAGATTCTTATAGCATGTTCCATCAGAAAGAGATATATTTTTTAAATGAGGATACTGAGGTCCCAAGTGGGGCAGTGACTGGCCCAAAGTCATACTGCTGGATAGAACGAGTCCAGGTCCAGAACTCAGGTCCTGATGCACCGGTAGACCTTCTCTCCTCCACACACAATCCTCTGTCAACCCTACAGCAGGGACTTGCTAGGAACCACGGTAATGCTCTTCATAAATGTCAACAAAAAAAGACGTTTCTTAAACATAAATTTGAATAAAAGCTTTAAACACTCTATTACACTAAAGCACTGCAGTAGGCAAAGTGTCCATCTTAAACCAGGTAAAGGGACTATTGTTATTATCATTTTAATATTCAAGTCAAAATTATCAGTAAGCCCAAGAATGCCACTTTCCTCCCATGTCCAGTTTCAAGGAAACAACCCACAGAAATTGAATCACAGTTTCAGCTAAATACATATTTAATTCCTTATGTATTTTTTATATTTTGCTTTGCGCAGGACTATTTACCTAGTTAATGATGAAGTGAAATCCATTGTCACCAAGTTGATGAGTTTTTTCCTTACTCAGTCTTGAAGTGCCCCCTAGTGAAATGTTTTTGTATTTAATAAGCTAAGAAACTGCTGCAAAGATTTTCATAGAGCTGAAGAGAATTTTAGAAAGAAATAGGGCAAGAGTGGAGGTGAGGGGAATTGTTCCCTTGTTTCAAGGGGATTTGAACATGATTGTTTTAAAATCTAGTTGGCAGCCCATTTCTGTTGATATACGCTCACTCACGTGGAGTGCCTGCCAGACTGGTCCCTGAGACAGGCAGATTTCACCCACAGAGATTCCACCAGAGAAATCTTGCAAGCCTGCTTGCACCTAGGCAGAAGGAACAGCCGCCTGGTTCAACGCTGTGACCACAGAGGAGCTGGAGATTCAGCCAGTCACTCAAGCTGTTGCCATGAAACTTCTGTCAATTTTGTGCCTGAGCGATTTCAGGAAGCATCTTTTCAGGATAGGAAATCTAAGAGTTGTCCTTTGGTTATTTAAAGTCTTGCAAATTTGTACCAAAAATAGCATTTGATGGGGGTCATGCATATGTGGAGGTGAGGATCTACGGGGACTCTGTAATAAAAAATTAAGTGTATTAGTTAAATTAAAAAAAAAAATTTAACTCGCAGCACTTGGTAAAGGAAAGAAATCACTCAAAGAACTAAACATCAGAGAGGCAACTAAACATCAGCTTCATCCAATCAACAGTTTACAACCTGGCCCCTGCATCAGAGTCAGCTAGAGGGTTTTTTAAAATACTCATCCCCTATCGCCACCCTCAGAAGTTCGAATCTGATTGGTTTAGGGTGGAGTAGGCATCAGTCTCGGAGAAGGCAATGGCACCCCACTCCAGTACTCTCGCCTGGAAAATCCTATGGATGGAGGAGCCTGGTGGGCTACAGTCCACGGGGTCGCTGAGGGTCAGACACGACTGAGCAACTTCACTTTCACTTTTCACTTTCATGCATTGGAGAAGGAAATGGCAACCCACTCCAGTGTTCTTGCCTGGAGAATCCCAGGGACAGGGGTAGCCTGGTGGGCTGCCATCTATGGGATCGCACAGAGTCGGACACGACTGAAGTGACTTAGCAGCAGTAGCAGGCATCAGTCTTCTTTCAAAAGTCTCCCCAAAGCAAGGCTATGTGCAGCCAAGACTGACTGAGATGATGGCCATTGCTCAGACTCTAGATCTCACCGAGGCACTTTCTGGCTAGTGATCTGGGTTCTCTTGGGGTCCATCCACTATAGGCAAGGGGATAGGAGAGCCTCACCATGCAGAAGGAATGGGCCTGCAGGTTCCTTGCCCCCTGGACCCTTGTAGCAAGTCAGTAAAGTAGCATCTGCTCCTGGATTGGCTTCCCAGATGAGTGGTTCATGGGGTGATTCAGATCCCCACGTCCACTCAAATTATTAGAGTGATTTCATTAACTGAAATGTGCCACAAAGCAACGCTGCTGTGCAGCCTGCACCCCAACCAGACCGTGGTGCTGCTGTGGGGGGCAGAGTGTCCCCTCTAGGCATGGACTTGGGCACCTGATAAGCTGGCAATACCACCAAGAAAGGCTTCTATAAAATACAGATTCCCAGGCCTGCCCCCAAGCTTCTGAATCAGTCTCCAGAGAGAGGACTGAGGAGTTTGGATTTACTAACGCTCCCTGGGTTATTCAGATGTGTTTCCAGGTACAACAGCTACTAATATATGAGAAAGTGAGTCTGAGTTTCAATTCAGGGAATTCTGAGTTCCAGCCCCAGTTTTGCCACTTAAGAGCTGTGTGGCTGAGCTTAAGTTGTTTGACCACTCTGAGACTCAGTCTCTCTGTCAAAGACAAATGCCTTCCCTCATTGAGTTGGAGTAAGACTTAAATTTAGGAGTGTGTGTAGGTATCTGGCCCCACGTGCAGTGGGGCTCAGTCAACAGCAGCAGTGCATTGACTAAGCTTCCAGTAACTCAGAATAAGACTCTAGACCCACTCACCTGAGCAAAGTTACTTAACTTTTCTTAAGTTGGTTTTCTCATAAAATAGGGGTAGTAACAATAAACAACATAGTTCTTTTGAGGATTAAATGAGTTAATTCATGGAGAGCAAAACTCTTGGAACTCTCCTAGGATATAGTCAGTGCTCAGCATTGACTGAGCACATAATAAGCTGGATCTTAGTATTCCAGCTTCTGTATCTTTTTGTTCATTTCATTAACCCCATTTTTAAGGCCTAATGAACATCCCACCTCTTCTGCTCCCAGGGAGCCACAAGAAATCATCAAATGCAGTGGGATAACCTGAGCCTTTGGAAGCCAGTGGTCCTGGGCGGGGGGAGGGGGGTCACAGGACCTCCTGACATCATCCAATGGCCCCCGTGAATACACCACCCATCCCAATAGCCCAAGAAAATGTGAACCCAAAGGTTGATGGGAAGGGACATCCAGCTGGGAGAGGGGGATCAAGGCAGACTCCTCACCTGTTGCAGAGCAAACCTAACACTTCTCCAAGTGACCTCTCTTAGGGTCAGTGACACTCATCCTTATGCCCGAGAGCAGCTCTTCTTTTCCCATTGGACAGAGACGAGCAACACTGTTCTCAGACAGCTTGACACTCGTGACCCCTTTGCTTAGCCCACAAGGGCTCCACTAGAGCCTGGGCACTGCTTGTAGGAGTAAATGCTCTGGGAAAATCACTGGCTCCCATGGGACACTGTAAAAACCTATAGGACTGTACAACAGAGTGCTGTTTGTTGTTTAGTTGCTAAGTTGTCGACTCTGCAACCCCACGGACTGTAGCCTGCTAGGCTTCTCTGTCCGTGGAATTTTCCAGGCAAGAATACTGGAGTGGCTTGTCATTTCCTTCTCCAGGGGATCTTCTTGACCAAGGAATCTCCTGCATTAGTGGGAAGATTCTTTACCACTGAGCCTACTAGGGAGCCCAACAACACAGTGACCTTAATGTAAAATATGGACTTTAGTTAATTGTTCAACAGTTGTAACAAATGTAGCACATTAATGCAGGACGTTAATCATAGGAGAAACTGGTGGGTATGGGACAGGGAATGGAGTCTGTGAGAAGTTGCTGTACTTTCTGTGTAGTTTTTCTATAATCCTAAAAGTGCTCTAAGAAATAAAGTCTATTAATAAAAAAAAAAAAGTTACCCTGTGAATCTCCCTTGTGTCAACCACAAATCAGCACTTGCCGTGGGCTTGCCATCTACTCTATAGGGATTAAATCATGTGCTGCTGCAGCTGCGGACCTCCAACACCCACTGAAGGATTTCAGGGTGGAGAGCAGAATTGAGGTACTCTGTGCTCCTGGAAAATTAGCAGGACAGGTCTTTAGATAGTCAGATATTCTCAGGAGCTGATTTTATGAGCCCAATTCTTATATCTCCTCATCTCTAAAAAAGCACTAAAATCCTTCATGGTGACAATTGTTTCTCGTGACTAGCAAAAGCTTTATGAAACCAGCAGAAACTTTCTACAAAAAATATATGCTTGATTGCATGTACCGCCCCCTTTGCCAAAATCACATATATACTGTCCTTTCCCCACTACCTCTTTGGAGCAGTTTCTCAGAGCTATCTGAGGTGCTGGCTCCCAGGCTGCAGTCCTCACGTGCATGAGTGCGAAGTTGTTTCAGTCGTGTCCAAATCTTTGTGACCCTATGGACCAGACCATCAGAAAAGGCAATGGCACCCCACTCCAGTACTCTTGCCTGGAAAATCCCATGGATGGAGGCGCCTGGAAGGCTGCAGTCCATGGGGTAGCTAAGAGTCGGACACACCTGAGCAACTTCACTTTCACTTTTCACTTTCATGCATTGGAGAAGGAAATGGCAACCCACTCCAGTGTTCTTGCCTGGAGAATCCCAGGGACAGGGGAGCCAGATGGGCTGCCGTCTAAGGGATCGCACAGAGGTGGACACAACTGAAGTGACTTAGCAGCAGTAGCAGCATCAGACCATGGCCCATGCAGGCACCAGGCTCCTCTCATATTGCCCCAGATAAACTTAACTCACAACTCTCACACTGTGCTTTTTTTTTTTTAGTTGACACTTGGAATGAAAGAAATAAAGCCTAAACCACCGCAGTGAGAACTAAACATCAGCCTGGAAAATCTAATCATCTCTGTGCCTCCCAGGCCCCAGTGTGGTGACTCCTCAACCAGGCCACCAGCCCCAAGTACCAAGTTCCCAAGGTGGAGCTGCCAGCACTCCGCCCCTGCCATCAGAGCACCTGTGGCCCCTCCTTAATCACAAAGAGCTTGCTACCTTCCCTCTAGGCTCATATTCAAGTGTAAATGAACCAGCCCAGTAGAGATCCCGGGTTGGGACTTGGATTTTTACATCCCAGCTGCTCCCAGGGCTGAAAATTATTTGCTCACAAAGGTGAATCCTTTCTCCTGGGCTGCTTCTGCCAGCAACATTCCCCTCGCCTGCTCCCTGATGAATGTGTGCAAAAGACCACAGGTGGAAATTCTGCACGCCCCATTGGGCCAGTCACCAGGAAATCTATCCAGGGCTGATGAGAGCTACATCTGCCCACCCCGACTTAGCCAATTTGTCTGCCGTGAAAAAAAAAAAAATATTACATTGAAAAAAATGTCCAATTTTAAGGCAGAGGTTGTTTTTTTCATTACTGTGAAATATTTAGTATAAAGGGGTATTTATCACCGTTTGCTGACTGCATTCCCCTCTGTTTGCTAAAAATAAGGAGCCCAATGTTCTCGTTATCCTGAAGGTGGTTAAACTTGTGCTAGCAAAGCTGCCAGGGGACTAAGTTGCACCCAAGAGTGTACCAGGGGCACAGCCAGGTGAAATGCTTATATAGTGTTCCCAACAGCACCTTGACAAAAACAAAACAACGACCATAGATCACAATAAGGAAGGAAGAAAGAAGATACTGTGGTTTAAAAAATAATAATAAAAGCATCCTTAATGTAAAAGTTTCCCTGTGTTCAGGACACCAAAAGGAATATTTCCTAGAAGTTGAACCTCCTCTTTTAACCTTTGGATTATCCTCTCACCCACTCTTTGCCCTATTCCCCTCACATAATCCTGGTGGGTATAGAGTTCCCCGATTCCCCTGATCAATGTGTATCTTGACAAGAAAACTCCACTGATTACCACTCCCTCTCCCCATCTCTCTCCTGGAAGAGCATAGCACCCAGCTCATATCCTGGCCTGAGATTTGTTGACAGAGAAAAGAAAGACAGGCATTATTAACCCCCATTCACAGACGGCGAGGAGAGACCAGAGAAAGAGGCAACCTACTCCAGACTGGTAGGTGAGAGTTTTAATAAGCCAGGGAACTTATATAGGAGACTTGACTGGATGCCACAAGTTGAATAGATCTCAGTACCCCCCAGTCAGAATTTTAAGTTTATCTAGAGGCCTTAATGGGATTCAGTCATGTGTACCATAAAGATGGCCTCAGCACCGCTTTGCTCTCTCAAGGCTGCATCTTTGCAAAGGGCTTCCACTGTGAGAACAGTGGGCAGGAAGTACATTCCGAGGACAGGTCCAACTGGTGAGGTCCAACCTGCAATTATGTTCTCTTCATGACCTCCTCCAACACTGTAAGTGATCCAGCTGTGGTAACAACCCGGGAAAGTACCAGAGAGACAGATAGAACCAAGAAGACTGATCTGACTCTCCACCCTATGATCCTGCCACAGCACGGCTCTGCGACTGCTGGCAGGGGCTTCATGGTGTGATAACCCAGCTATTGGCTGATGCATGGAGATCAGCCTAGATTAGCAGGCAACCTCTAGCCTGTGCTTAATGGGTCTTCAGCCCTGTTCCAATTCCTTGCATACATATATGAAATGAAAGTTTCTCAGTTTGCAAGAAACCTCAGAACTGAGAAAGAATGTTGATGCTTATATACTTTGAATGGAAAAATGCCACTAATTGTACACTTCAGTTAAAATGCTAAATTTTCTGTTCTGCATATTTTGCCACAATTTTTCCTTGTTTAAAAAAAACATGACATGCATTAACTTCTAACAGCATTTGACTCCCTTCCAAGTTACGTTTTGTCCCGTAATTCTTCTCCAGTCCCTTCTTTTGCCTGAGAAGAGGTATTTCTGAAGGAGAAGCAGTTGGCTTCTTACCCAGGTGCCTCTTACCCTATTCTCAGTCATCAAGCTGCTAGAAAGATGAACTGGGCTAGATAAATAATCATGACAGGAACCCCTTGACTTTCTTTTTAAAATGTTTGCAACCTGCTTCTTCCGTTAATATACCATGAACATTTTTCCTGTCCCTTCACTGTGATCTTCAACATCTGCATAGTATTCCATCTCTGGTTGCTTCATCTTCATAAGAGCACTGCAGTGAACCTCACTCTATGTACACATTTGTGCCCTCCTCCAAATATTTTCAAGGTCTTTTGTTTTGTTTTGTTTAGAATTCACAGATAGAGCCACCTCCTTTGTCCCCGCCACTGTATCCCCACACTGCCCTCCAACACTCCCAGGAGCTCATCTTGGCTCACTCTACCCAGCAGAAGATCCTGGGAGATCATCCCAGTATTTCTCATCAACCCGACAAGATCTTCACTGGCAAATGTATTCATTTCTTTAGAGGGCATTTGTGGATCTTCATTTGCAATTTTAAGCACTCATTCAGTTGTTCTAAGACGTGGGCATTAAACCAGGGGATGGGCGAGGAAGGTAAACCCAATATTTGATCAAAGAAACAAGAAAGAAAACACCTCAGAAGAGGCTCCCTCAGCACGCTGGACAGTTCTTTCCTAAGCAATAAATTCGTCTGAGAACTGTACTTAGCTTGAACCATTTTTCAAGCTCATTCTCTTTCAAAAAGAAAACGGTAAGGGACGTGTGTTTCAAGCCATGAGATAGCTGCACAAGGTTTGTGCTTCATTTTGCTCAGTATTAATCTCCATAGTCAAGTCGACGCTGCTTTCGCTGAGTCAGCGCCGTTCCTTTAAGTGACCTGATTCTGTAATTCCATTATTAATATTATGAAAATAGCTTTCCTCTACACTATTTTGTGCTATCAATGGAAAACCACAGTTCCAAAATACATTAGCTGTTGCCGGCTCCGGCAAGATTATTTGCATCAATATAAACCGAGTTAATCATCGGCCTATTTGAATAATCAGTCACGTGGCCCAGGCACCTGCCTGGGGCTCAGCCGCACCTCGCCGGCCCGGAGCCCGGAATTTCATTTGGGTGCCGCGTTCTCCTAAGCGCTGCAAATTTTGCTGCTCGCTATCGCCCCAACATCTTGCCATTTACTTTGCCATTTTTCCTCTCCTTCCTCTGACAGTGATGTAAGCCTGTGCCCAGCCCTGTAATCAGCAGGTCGGAGGTAGTAAATGGCATGTGTTAAAACCGATAAGAGGAAGGACAGAAAGAAACGTTCATTAGGAAAAAAAAAAAAAAAAATGAGCTCTGAAAGAATAAATGTCAGAATAGCAAAGACACCTCTTATTTTTCACAATATTAAATTGCCATTGGTATCTTAGGCCTTGAGGTAAATAACAGTTTACTGACTTACTATTTGCAAAATCAAAATTAAGGCAGGAAGGGATGAGAGGTGGGGAGAGTGGCACATTAGATGCTAATTGGGGGCTTTTGATACTTTTCAACCTAGGCGGCTTCCATCTCCTGCGCCTTTCTGGATTGTCATGGATTTCCCACCAATGATGTCGTTGGCCATCAGCAGAAAATTAGGGAGTTGGAGGCTGCTGAGAAAAAGGGAAGGAACCAAGATATCTCTTTACAAATGCAAATCAAATCACTTTCCTCCGGATAAAACCACAAGACAGCGCTGAGGCTGTGCAGTGGGAACACATGGCCTCTCCACTCTATCTGCATGCCCCACCCCAGCCACCGTGCCTCCCCTTTCTTCCCTGGGAGGTTCATCCTCTCCTAACTCTCCCCCTTCCTTCCTTTGTAAGGCTCCACCCTCTGTAATGTTCTTCCTTCATGTTTCAGATGATGTCCCTTCCTCTGACAAGCTTTCCCTGGTACCTGCAAAAAGTTGTGGCACCATTTTCCTGAGGACTTTACATGTTCCCTTTGTAACATGCTTCATGCTCCTAAAATTGGTTCACCAATCTGTAGTAGCTTGAATGGTAGCCCCCCAAAAGTTGTGTTCATGTCTTAATCTCTGGTTCCTATATATGTGACCTTATTTAGAAGAAGGGTCTTTGCAGGTATAATTAAGTTAAGGAAATGGAGATGAGATCAGCCTGGATTATCCAGACAGGCCTTACATCCGATGACAAGTGTCCTTACAAGAGACACTCAGAGGAGAGACACACTGAGAGAAGAGGAGAGACCAGGTGCAATCAGAGACAGGGATGTGGCTATAATCCAAGGGATTTTTGGAGGCACCAGAAGCTAGAAGAGGCAAAGAAGGATTCTCCCCTAGAGTCTTTAGAGGGAGTGAAGACTCTGACGCCTTTTTTTGGACTTCTGGCTTCCAGAACTGCAAGAGAATAAATTTCTGTTGTTTCAAGTGACCATGTTTGTATTAATAGTAACTTGCTAGGGCAGCCACAGGAGCAGACCATAAGCTCCCTGAGGTCAGGCCCTGTGTCCGTATCACTCATCAGTCCCTACAGAGCACATACCCAGTATGTAGTATAGCTCAATATATGCTATATGAGTGAATGAATGAATTAATCAATGGACAAATGATGAAGGGCACAATAGTAGAGGAAGAAATATTTTTCTTCAATATGAGCCTCCAGCTTATATCTATCTAAATACCTTATTGGAAAGGGTCCTTTGTTAATGATGAGACTAATCAAAGCTATGTGGCCATGTCTGAAGTATAGAAATGTAGCCAAGCCTCAGAGGACTCAAAAGAAAAAACTGGGAAATGGTCATCACCATCTCCCATCACAGCCCCACCCACAAAGCTACTTTATCCTTCTCTCTGTAGCACAACAGTCTCTGTTTCTGCCTGGGGAAATCCGCCCACATCTCCTTCAGGGCAGTCCAGCTACCTTAAAGAGTGATCTCTTTCTCCACCCTAACTGTTTTCTCAGGGAAATTCTATGGTGAGCCCACATTGAATCAAATGCCCACCTTTATCAAGCAGAGGCAAGGGGCAAACATGGCTATAAGGAGTCACGTACGTTCGCGGTTCTTAGAGCAGAGGGCTGAGCAGATAACCCAGGAGGTACCTGCTGCAGCCACTCTGAGTGTCCTATACTGTCTAAAGCATCTGAATGACCCAGCATCTCTGGAGCTGCCACGTCCTCACTGGCTGCCAGTCTTGTAAATGGACAACCAGTCAGTGCACAAGAGTGGATTTTGAAGGTCGGACCCTGCTCAGTCCTAATGCTCCCAGACTTATATGTGTTCCCCTTGAAAAGTACTAAGATTGAAGTCAGTCCCATGAGTATATGCCAGAGACTCAGGCTCTTGCTGAAATGATTATACTACAGGGGAAAGCCACATTAAAAAAAAAAATCCCACAGTAAGAACAAAACTACTTAGAGGCACTTATCATAATGAAGCTACATTAAATTACAACACATAAATATCCTCTTGAAAGAATTTCTGCAGATAAAAAGCTCCAACTGGCAGAGGAAGGCCAGGAGTGTCAGCACTGGAAGAAGAAATAGTTGTCTGATTCAATGGGCTCACTTGACTGATGCTTAATCAGCCTCAAGGGGAAAAGGGATGTGCCCCCATCTCACCATTAGCCGCGAGAAAGCCCTGGTTAGGATTTGCCTATCCCAGCCCCTGAGTAGTGCTACTGTTGTTTCCTCTCCCCTCCTGCAACAGTAAGTAAAACCAAGAGAAGGAGTAAATAAAGCAGGTCAAGGAAAAGAAAACACAGACACAAAAGGAAAGGCGAACAGACTCGACCAAACAAAGCAGAGTGTGGCAGTGAAAGAATAATATCCCTCTTCTCTCTGAGACTGGGCTTCCCTAGTGGCTCATATGCTAAGGAACCTGCCTGCAATGCCTAAGAGCCGAGTTCCATCCCTAGGTCAAAAAGATCCCCTGGAGAAGGGAATGGCTACCCACTCCAGTGGGAATTCTCTCTTGCCTGGAGAATTCCATTGACAGAGGGCCCTGGTGGGCTATAGTCCATGGGGTCTCAAAAGAGTTGGACACGACTAAGCAATTAACACTTTCACTTTTCTCTCTGAAACTAGCCTGGGATATAGTAAGTGCTCAGTGAATCACAGTTAATGAATAGCTGGTTCATAGCCAAGCTCCTCATTCACAAACAGAAAAGTCTCTCTCAAAAGGACAACAGCCAGCTATAAGAACAGCCCATAAGATTATTTTCTCATTGCTTCTTTCATAAAACGATTTTGCTCATTTGTGTGTGAAGATGAAGATTAACCAACTCTTGATGGGCAGAGAGGTGAGATTTTTATTCCTAACCCCCATTCAGTGCTGGAATTCATAGTGATTTAGGAAAAGCACTTATGGGAAGTTTACCATCCCTTTGCCAAGATCTCCAGTCTTCAACATGCAGGCCCCAACAGGCCTAGGGAGAGGAGTTCCCAAGTCCTCCTCTCTTGAAACTTAAATTTTTGTGACTGTGATAGTGTAACTTTTAATGAGATATATGTATTTGAGGCTTCTCTGGTGGCTCAGACAGTAAAGAATCTGCAACGCAGAAGATCCAGGTTCCATCCCTGGGTTAGAAAGATCCCTTGGAGAAGGGAGTGGCAACCCACTTCAGTATTCTTGCCTGGAGAATTCCATGGACAAAGGAGCCTGGTGGGCTACAGTACATGGGGTTGCAAAAGACTCAGACACAACTGAGTGACTAACACTTTCACTGTCTTTCCTATAAAACCCTTGGAATTTCCTGTGATGAGAGTAATAAACGTAACTTTTTATTTGGATGAGGTTACTTTGGAAATCACCTAGACCAGGTCAGGAAGCAACAGTTAGAACTGGACATGGAACAACAGACTGGTTCCAGATAGGAAAAGGAGTACATCAAGGCTGTATATTGTCACCCTGCTTATTTAACTTCTATGCAGAGTACATCATGAGAAACGCTGGGCTGGAAGAAGCACAAGCTGAAATCAAGATTTCCGGGAGAAATATCAATAACCTCAGATATTCAGATGACACCACCCTTATGGCAGAAAGTGAAGAGGAACTAAAAAGCCTCTTGATGAAAGAGGAGAGT
>NW_011494708.1:4564197-4627782 GCF_000754665.1 Bison bison bison | reverse complement strand
TGACCAACCTAGATAGCACATTCAAAAGCAGAGACATTACTTTGCCAACAAAGGTCCATCTAGTCAAGGCTATGGTTTTTCCAGTAGTCATGTATGGATGTGAGAATTGGACTGTGAAGAAAGCTGAATGCTGAAGAATTGATGCTTTTGAACTATGGTGTTGGAGAAGACTCTTGAGAGTCCCTTGGACTGCAAGGAGATCCAACCAGTCCATTCTGAAGGAGATCAGTCCTGGGTGTTCTTTGGAAGGACTGATGGGAGGGATTGGGGGCAGGAGGAGAAGGGGACGACAGAGGATGAGATGGCTGGATGGCATCACCGATTCGATGGACATGGGTTTGGGTAGACTCCAGGAGTTGGTGATGGACAGGGAGGCCTGACGTGCTGCGATTCATGGGGTCGCAAAGAGTCAGACATGACTGAGAGACTGAAGTGAAATGGACTGAACTGAACTGAACTGAACTGAGGGGCTAGGTGATTGACCAACCACCTAGAGGAACCAACCACTGATTAGAGAATTGGAACTTTCAGACCCAGCCAGACCTCTGGGGAGGATGAATTCAGAGGCTGAATTTAGTCACCAAAGGCCAATAATTTAAAGAGCCATGGCTACATAATGAAGCTTCCATAAAAGCCCAATAGGGTGGGGTTCGGAGAGTTTCTGGATGGGTGAGCATGTGGAGATCTTGGGAGAAAGCATTAAAGCTCAGTAACCCCTCTTCATGCCTTGCCCTGGGCATCTATTCTAGCTAGCAGTTCCTGAATTCTATCCTTTTTTAATAAAATGCTGATCTAGCAAGTATAATGTTTCTCTGAGCTCCTTGAGCCACTCTAGCAAGTTAATTGAGCCCAAGGAGGGGGTCAGGAGAACCTCTATCTATATGGGCACTTCAGAAGCACAGGTGACATTGGCGTCTGAAGGGGGAAGGAATGCAAGTCTTGTGGGTCTGAGTCTTTAACCTGTGGAATCTGATGCCATCTCTTCAGTGTTGGAATTTAGTTGAATTGTAGGACACCCAGCTGGTATCTGAGAATTGCTTGGTGTAAAAAAAAAAGGAAATCACACATTGGACTTGGGAATAAAACTTGTAGTGACCTTCCTCTAGGAAGTTCAGGTGGAGTCTTCAGAGCAGAGGAACAGTTGCTCCACTTTAGCGGAATTAAAATAGAGACAAATCCCCCAAGCCTGTTCCAGCTGGCTGGTGCCACTGGAGTCATGGGCTGTTCAGTCGAGTTGAGCAAATTGACGAGCAGCACTGGCCACATGTAGACATGAACTGGAAAATATGCCCATGGACATTCACAGTCACGCTCTGCCTCTGCATGTTCTGATCAGCGACGGAGAACCTACGGGTAAGGCAGGTGGCAACTGTACTAGGCCTTTTTATTGAAGGGTCTTGAGTGTCCAAAGACTTTGTTATCAGTGGGAGGAAAGAGGGGCCCTGTCACCAGTCCCTCCCTGGATGCTAAGAGATGACCATATACCCTTTCTTGCCAATGAAAAGTTAGAACTGTCACCTCCAGTCACCAAATCCTGTTGGTGCACACCAATGTCACTGTTCTGTAACCAAGCTGCCTTCACTTCTCTTCCAGTTTTCCACTGGGAGGAACTTGTGGGTTGAACATCAGAAAATCAGTTCCTTCCCAAAACCTGTTTAGACAAAAGCTAAGCTCTTTGCCCCACCTTGTGCCCCTAGGGGCCAAGGCTGCGAGTGTGAAGACCACAAGGAGAATTGCACAGTCAGGTCCCGTCCTGCCTCATTTTGCACAGATGCTCATTAGAGTTGGACTTGAAGTGCACAAAACAGGATGTTGCCATCAGTGTTTTGTCAGGCGTCCTGGAAAGAGCCCCCTCACTCTGATATTTTGCTCCTAGATTCCTGGGCCCCATCCACTGACAGCTTTTCAAATTAAATCACCAAAGCATATTACGGAGGTGCTTAACACTGAAAGAGAGAGAACCCTGAGGGAAAGAGAAACAAAATAGATATATCTTGATGGGCAAAGAAAAGAAGGACCAGAGAAAGGAGGCCAGCAGCCATGGGAGCAGCCACGAATAGGGGTGGGATGATGTTATGAGTCTACCCCAAGGCAGACCGAAGGGTCTGGGTGTCAGGAAACTTCCTCTGTGCTGTGTTGAATGGAGGTCATCACATCTGGCAGCCCTGGAAGGACCACCCCCCCGCACGGAAGAGATGTATAGAATATGAGAATTACTAGAAACCTCAGCCTCCACGGCCTCTGTGACAGGGAACCATGGCAGGAGGTGACTCTGTTTGGTGACTTCCATAAGGCCTCTCATTCTCTTTTCCCTGCAATCCAGTAAGCAGGGCTCCTGTTATCCCCACTGTAGAGACTGAAAATAGTATCAGGAGAGCTTTATAGTTTGCAATCTCACTGATTCCGGGTGGTCAACATCCTGTTTGACAAGAGAAAAGTCCCAGATCTCCAGTCTGATGGTAAACCCGCCAAGGACTCTGTTGGCCTTCGCTGCCCCAGCCTTGGTTAGGATCACCCTGTTCTAATGTTAACTTCTGTGCCTTAGTGGCTGAGACGTGGGTCATCTCATGTCCTGACTGCTCCTGGGGCCCTCTTCATACTGGTTCTCCTAGGACCTGATGGGAGAGACAACATTTGTAAACCCACAAATAAGAGCTATACCCTCTTCCCAGGAAAATGGGAAGCTCTTTGCTTTACTGGTTCTATGATTCCTGGATGAGTTTTCTGTTTTATGCAAAATGAAAATCTTAATAGTATCAACCTCATGTGATTTTTATAAATTTAAATGACAGAATGCATGTAAAGTGTTGAGCATGCACATGCAGATAGATAATAAATATTATGTAAAATGTTGCTATCATAATTCACCTACATTTCCAAAAATAAGGTGTTTCAAATGACCCTCTGCAGAATGAACATCTGCTTAAACAGTCTGTCTCAGTCCACTCCTGTTGCAGCTGGAATCTTCTCTGAACCAGGGCTGCTCTCACCTACACGTGCACCAATTAATGGTCCCAGCGCCCTGGCTGCATCAAAAGCTAATGCCGACCTTTCCATGCATTGACGTTGTTCTCAAGGTTATTCTGCATATTGTTGCTCCTTGTCTTTCATTTCTCTCTGAGTCCCCTCCACATTCACACACACACACCAGCTACTTTAAAAAGAAAAAGGCTTTCAGAAGGCAGTAAGCAACATTTAATGTAATCCCTGTTCTATTCTCATGATTACTCACACAGAGAAGTATACTGGAGGAAATGTTTAAACTCATTAAAATTAAATAATGCATTGCCTGGGTTACTGTATCTCTTTAATAATAAAGAGTGTCACTGTCTCTGTTTAATAATAAAGGTCGCCCACATTTTTGTAGTTCAAGTCCTGAGATGGCAATTGCTTTGCAAGTGCCCAGCATCACCTGCGCATTCATTTTTCTCCTAGAAAATAAGTCCTTACAATTGTTGTTTAAACCTGATTAGGATAGGGAAATGAAAGGAAACTAGGATTTTACTAGGCTGGTGAGCTTAAATGTGACTCTATCGAGCACACCAAATCATTAGTAGATGTGAATGTGACTGATGGAATATTGCATCAAGAGCTGTTAAGAAAAAGTTTCCCTTGGCATGTTCATTTCTGGGAAAGCCATTCAAATTCCTCCTTCCCCATACCTCTCCTCCTCCTGGTAGTGAAATTATCCATTTCAGTACTTAATCTGTTTTCCCTCTAAGATATAAATACAAGCAGAATCATTCATTCTATCCAACTTTTACCAGGTCTCTATGCTGTACCCACAACTATGTCAGCCACTGGAGACACAGCAATGACGGCACCATGGTCCTGCCTTAAAAGGACTCATGGTGCAGTGCACAGGCGCACGAGGGAAGGACTGTAACACAGAGAAGGGGACTGTGGGGCCAGAAAAAGGAAGCGTGCTGCTGACGGGGCTTGCTGGGAGAGCATTACAGACAACACGTTTCAGGAGGGCTTTTAAGGTTGAGGAGTTCGCCCGGACATAAGGGGCCTTGTATGTGGGAAAAAAGAGTAGAGATTTGAAGCAAAGTGCCCAGTGTTTTCATAGAATGGCAAGCCCAATGCTAAGGGTAAAAGGAGAATGTCTTGTTGGGTTCTGTATCAACAAATACAAAGGAAGCTTTTTCTACAAATAACAGAAAGCCAGACCACCAGTAGTTGGAGCCATGACGGTAATTATTGTTTACTTCATGAAACTCTGTGGGTTCTGAATGGCCCAAGGGTCATTCTGTGACTTGGTTATGTCATCAGATATAAGCCCTGCTCTGACCATTCTTCTCTTCTCCCATCCTCAGAGCACTGGCCTTCCGCCCTGGGGCTTGTCACCCCACCATGGTGGCTGCCACAAGTAGCTGATGTCACATCCTCATCTGATGCCCCAAGAAGGGAAGGAGGAAAATAAAAGTTTTCCAGAACCAAGTCCCCCAGCCGACCTCGTCTTAGATCTGAAAATAGGTTGTGTGCCCAATCCCACATGTAAGGGAGAATCTGAAGGTTTAGGTAAGTGAGTCTCTGGCAAAGGGAAATGGAATGGCCTTGCCTGGATTAGCACAGTGCTGATTTATCTCTGAGGATGGGTGCGTGGTCAATAACCAACAGGGCCACACCTTTTATTATTAATGCTTGCTGCTGCTGCTGCTGCTAAGTTGCTTCAGTCACGTCCGACTCTGTGCGACCCCATAGACGGCAGCCCACCAGGCTCCCCTGTCCCTGGGATTCTCCAGGCAAGAACACTGGAGTGGGTTGCCATTTCCTTCTCCAATGCATGAAAGTAAAAAGTGAAAGTGAAGTCGCTCAGTTGTGTCCAACTCTTCGCAACCCCATGGACTGCAGCCCACCAGACTCCTCCATCCATGGGATTTTCCAGACAAGAGTACTGGAGTGGATTGCCATTGCCTTAATGCTTGACACACACACAAAAAAACAGCATCAAGAATAACAACTCATAATCCAGCTTAAAAAAGAAACTAACTGCCAACATAGTTAAATCCCCTTTACAGAGCCCACCAAGATTCCTTTGCTCCCTTCTTCCTGCCCAGGAGGAACCCTTGGCCCAGATTTTGGAGATTTTTCATTTATTTATGTTTCTTTTTTTCCTTTGCATATATATTTCTCCCTGTTCAATTAATAGAATTATGGTGTGCATTGAACTTTCTTGTAGATATCATACTGCAAATATTCATTTGCAAATTGCTTTCTTTTGATCAATATTATGTTTGTGGAATTAATCCATATTGATTCATGTAGCTCTAGTTCATTCCTTTTCACTGCTATGTGAATTCCATTATAGAGATAACACAGTTTATTTCTCCTCTGCATGGACACTGGAAAGTTGCCAATATTTTGCTATTATAAATAATACTTCTATGATTGTTATTTTTCATGTCTTCTAACATACATGTGTAAGTACATGCCTGCATATATGTGTATTTATGTGTATATATTAATTCATCTAGGATATATATCTAGTGGTGTTTTTGTTGTTTAGTTGCTAAGTAGTGTCTGATTCCTTTGAAACCCCATGGACTGTTGCCCTGCAGGCTCCACTGTCTGTGGAATTTCCCAAGCAAGAATACTAGAGTGGGTTGCCGTTTCCTTCTCCAGGGGATTTTCCTGATCCAGGCGTTGAAACTTCATCTCCTGTATTGCAGGCAGATTCTTTACACTGAGCCGCTTGGGAAGCCATCTTGTGGTATCCTTCTGAACAGTAGTGTACACGTATCTTCAGCTTATCGTTGCCAGTTTCCAACAGCGTGTGTAAGAGGTCCCACCACTCCATACCCTAACAAAACTTGATCCTGTCAGACTTTGCATTTTTGCTAATCTGATGGTGTGAAACAGCATCTAATTTTAGTTTTAATTTGCATTTCCCTTATTAATAATGAAGTTAAGTATCTTCTCATATCTTTCCATGTGTTTGTTAGCAATTGATGTTTTCACTTCAGTAAATTATATCTTTTCTGCCTGCTTTTACTAACCTGTCTTTTTCTCTTCAATTTAGAGAAGTTCTTTATGTAATCTAGATATTAATTCTTTATATCTTCCTAACTTTTTTTAAAGGTATCTTTTGATGGACAAAATTTTTTTGTTTTAACACAAATTGAACTTTTTGGTTTTTGTGATGGTTTGTGAGTTTGGAACATTATGAAATTCTTTTTTCCATCAAGTTCATAAAGACGGTCTATTTTCTTATAAAAGCGTTTAGACTTTTATATTTTAGTCTTTCTACAATTAAAATTTCAGCCCATATGATGCTGGGGATGTCACTGTATTTTTCTCCATAGTAATAACCAATTGCCAATAAGTAAGTAAGTTGACTGAATAGTGTCATTCTTTTCATTGAGCTGCTGTGCCAGCCAGATATGCCTGGAGTGTTCTGGGCTCTCTATCCTTTGCCAGTGATCTATTTGCCTGTGCCAGTGCCACCCTGTCCTCACTACAGCTTCATGATCTGTCTTGGGAGCTGGCAGGGAGAATCCCCCATCTTGTTATTCATTTTCAGAGGTGTCTGTTAGCACAGCATGACGTATGGGGACACCCCATTCCCATCTGGCTCCCTCCAGCCAGTCTACACAACACCGGCTGCTGCCTGACTTTCTAAACCACTAGTAGCCTCTCTCCCCTTTCAGTTTGCAAATCCAACAAAGGATGGGACACTTTGTACTTCTTTGAGTTGAAAGACTCGCTTCCCGTTTGAAGTCCCATCTGAAAACAGACACCCCACGGACCACCCCAAACTCAACTGTACTCCCTACCCATGCTCACCCACCTCCTTCTTTACCTGATAGAGTGAGAAATAACTTTTGATTGTACCTCTCCCAGGCCTCCCAGCCTGTCCAAACTTTCAGAATCAAATTTAATGTTCAGACTTTCTCTTTCCTGTTTCCTTCCACTTGTCTTGTTCAAATATCCTACCGAATTCCCAGTTTTGTTTATGTATCTCTAAGTGCCGTTTCACATGCATTTATATTTGTAAGTGCCTTCAAAAATATTTTCTGGAAAGGTGAAATCTAATTGTATGTTCTGTTTTACAGAGAAGGGGCTATTCCTTGAGGAGATGCAGCAATGAGTTCAAGAATGTGTGCTGCTATCTGGGTTAGAAGTCAAATCCTAACGTCCACACCAATGTCCTTCTCACTTCTTCAGTCTCCTCCTTCTCTTGGGGGGAGAGGGTGGCCTTCTGGTACCGAGAACAAAATGTCCAGTGGCCAATGAGGCTGACGAGGACTTTCAGGTTCCTTTTTGCTGAGGGCTATCCAAGAAACTGCAATGAAGCAGAACTTGGCTTTAAGAAACTTGACTCCTAGATTGTGTGTGTGTATGTTTGTGTGTATGTGTATGCTGGTATATCCACTTTTAAAATTAAGTGTGCATCTGAAACTCTGCAGAAATAGTGGCTTCCTTGTGCCAATTCCTTTTTAATTCCTAATCCCTCAGCTCTCCCCTTAAGGCATAGAGTTTTATTAACTGCTCAAGAAAGGGGGAGAAATCTTGACACCAACTTAAAAGCTCTATTTGCCCAGCAGGAACCATCATTTTTCTCTTAACCCAGAAACCTGAACTAACAAGCCAGAGGCCCTGTCCAGAAGGCAGAAGAAGGAATTCAGCAAGTTGTGAGTGTGTTAGCACAGGTGAGGACAGGCCCAAGGGCCAGCTCACTCAAGCTTGGGAGCCGCGGGAATATTCCACTAAAGAGCGAGTGGGTCCGGCCTGGTGGGGGGTGAGCAGGGAGGGAGAGGGGCACAGTCACTCCCTCCAAGCCTGGGTGGACCCTTCTCGCTCCCCCGTGCATATGCCCAGGAGGCCCTACTCATGGGTACACAGCTCCGACCTGGCAACTCTCACACTCAAGAGACCAGCATCACAACCACCCGGAAGGCTCTTAAAGCGGACTGTGGCCCCAGCTCAGAGTCTCTGGTTCAGTGGGCTTGGAGTGGGCTCAGGGAATTTGCACTCTTAACATGTTCACAAGAAAGTGATACTTCTGGAACACAAACCACCCATGGGAACCATGGCCCCACTCAATTCAGTTAAACATGGAAAGACAACTACACAGGTGTCAGGCGCTGTGGGGACAGAGAAATAAATAAGACCCAGTCTATCCCTCCAGGATGCAGACACCTTCCCTGCCTCCTGCCAAGATGCTTCTTATGCTTTTGAAATAAGTTTGTGTTTCCAAAACCAGTTATTTAAAAAGAAACACCCAGGAAGCTTGAAATATATGGACTCCTAAGTTCCTCCCAGAAAATTTGGAATTATGAATTTGCATTTTCCAACAAGCTCCCCAGATAATTCTTATGATCATGAAAGTTTAAGATAGAGTTAAGGCCTGGTTTCCAAAATGCCCGAAAGTTCTATCATAAGACGAATCCCAGAAAAACCTACTAGTGTTCCCACTTCTGTTACCTATTATCTATCACAAGTCATTCTAAAATAAACTGGTTCTTTCCCATAAAAGATTTCAAATAAATAGCCTGGAAGAACAAGGAGGGTGGCGATTTGTAAAAAGCAGTGAGACCAAGGATAGGTGAAGTGTAGTAGGCTTGGATGGAAGGCGTTGTTGAGAGGCGCCTTGGGGTCTATGAAGGAGATGTTGAGAGGCGCCCTGGGGTCAATGAAGTAAATTACAAAACGGCCACAATACTTGATAGCTCCTCCCACAAAAAAAGTGGAATCTATTTCTTCTCCACTTCTTGAATCTGAGCTGGCCTGTGACCTACTTTGATCAACAGAACATGGCAGGCTTATTCTAGAATGTTTCTAGAATGTGGCATGACATGCTCAAAAGCTACTCTAATCCTTTACAAGCCAGCAAGCCCCGGCCATAGACACAAATACCTGAGCAAGATAGGCCAGACAAGGACTGTCCTGCAGAGTCCAACCCAAATTTCTTGCAGAATACTGAGCCAAGTGGATGGCTATTCTCTCAAGGCACTAAGTTTTGGGTAGCTTGTTACGTAACAAAAGTTAACTGAGACAAGAAAGAGGCCAGGGAGTGTCCAGGGAACCCTAAAACTCAATTCCATCATTGGAGCATTTTTCCCTAGGCCAGATCTAAATACTGAGCCCCTGCTGTGTGATAAGGCCACTTTCTGGCTTCCTCACTCTCCAGCACCCCACTTAAAATTCAGAGCTTTTCACTGAACAGTGAACAGGAAAATTCAGACCCTTCCAACATCTCAGCTTTGCTCACTGTCCCATTGCCCTAAACAACGGTAACAGCTGCCACTTGCCTCCACTGCCATCTAAGAAGGCAAAGCGGGTCAGGCCCCTGTTCACACCCATCTGTGGAGCATCTTGGCACATCCTGGGGACAGTGAACCTGGAGAACGCTCTGTGCTCTGGGTATCCACAGTGCGCTAATTCTTAATAAGCAAGGTAGCTGAGAAGCAGGTGGCCAGGTGATGGATGGAGAACACTTAGTGATGGCCTGAGAACCTGTCAGAGGGGCTCCAGCTCTGCCTGTTCTCACTGGGAAACTTAGAACAGGCGCTTAACCTCTGTGGACCCCAGGAAGTCAGTGGCTGCGTTTGGTCACCCACAAGTTTCTAAGGTTCTATAGAACAGAGGATGACGCTCAGGTAAGAGATCTGGGCCACATTTCTGAGACAGCTCGCTTTGGGCCGGTGCAACCCATACAGTCCACAGGACCCAAGATTTAGAGAGCCCCCTGCTTGGTTTAATGCTCAAGTGTCACCATCTTTGGCTCCTTAATGATTTTCTCTCTGAACTTGGGTTTTGTAAGTGAAGTCTGATGGGACGATGAAACACGTACATGAGAAGAGGAGATAGACACTAAGTGTGTCCCTCTCTCTCCCCTGCCATCACATTCCCAGATGGTGTTTAGGCTCCCGAGGAGCACAGAAAGCAAGTGGCCAACAAGGGGGAATTCAGCACGATTCACGTATATAACTGGGTAAGGGGTATATTGCCAGCCCCGAGAGGTCAAACCAGAACTTGCTCTAAATGCAGCTGTGAGCTCTAAGAAACATGAACAACCAGGGAAATTGCTGTGGGTTGAACTGTGTCCCTGCCCACAGATTCATAGTTTGGAGTCCTAATCCCCAGCACCTCAGAATGCGCCTTCATTCAGAAATAGGGTCATTGCAGCTGTAATTAGCTTAAATGAGGTCATATTGGAGTAGGACAGGCCCTACTCCAATATGCTGCTAAGTCGCTTCAGTCGTGTCTGACTCTGTGTGACCCCAGAGATGGCAGCCCACCAGGCTCCCCCATCCCTGGGATTCTCCAGGCAAGAACACTGGAGTGGCTTGCCATTTCCTTCTCCAATGCATGAAAGTGAAAGTGAAGTCGCTCAGGTTGTCTACTTGAAAGTTATACAGTCATGTCCGACTCCTAGCGACCCCATGGACTGCAGTCTACCAGGCTCCTCGGTCCATGGGATTTTCCAGGCAAGAGTACTGGAGTGGGGTGCCATTGCCTTCTCCGCCAATATGACTGGTATCTTGATACAATGGGGAAATTTGGACCCTGACATGTACATGGAAAATGGCATGTGGAGATTGGAGTCATGCTGCCACAAGCCCAGGCATGCTCCAGAAGCTGGGGAGAGATCTGGAAGAGCCTTCCCTAGAGCCTTCAGAGGAGATGGCCCTGCCAGCACCTTGATCTTAGACCTCTCCCCCTAGAGCTGTGAGATGATACATTTCTGATACATGCCATGGCATGGCAACCCAGTCCAGTATTCTTGCCTGGAGAATTCCATGGCCTGATGGGCTACAGTCCATGGGGTCGAAAAGAGTTGGACGTGACTGAGCAACTAACGCTAAGTTCCTCAGTCTGTGGTTCCTCGTTAAAGCATTTCTAGCGAAGGAAACCTGAACCCTACCATATCTTCTCTTCCTCATGTTACTCACCTTTGTTAGTCAACCACAGATGCTGAAAATGATGACACAGAAGGAAAAGGAAAGATGGTTAACTCATAATCCCTTTTCCTGTCTGTCGTCCTTCCTGACTCATTGTCAGCCAAATATAGAGTCACGGTGGAATGTGCATGAACCCAGCTGTTTTAAAACTGTTTTAAATTTCACTTCTTAGTGCATGCACATTTGGTGCAGCATTTTGACTCTTCTGGTAAGAAAAAAAAGTATATATATTTTATATGTATGTATATATATATACACGCATATACATTTTATATGCATGTATATGTATATATATATACACACACACACACATATATATTTATATGTGGGTACAAGCTGCAAAATATGAATTATGTAATTTAGGTGATTATATGAGTTAAATGCTCTTATGTTTGCATTTAAAAGAGGCATTGCAAAATATACAGATGAATAGTAAAAGTCCTATTAATAATTAAATTTTTAATTTGTCTTTACTTAAAACAACCTTAAAGAGCAAATACAAAATGCCATCACAAATTGAAAAACAGACAGACCATGGAAGAAAGGAAAAAGTTTTATATTGTACTACTTTTAAACAGTACTCGTTTTCCACATTTTGAAGAAAAGGACCTGCATTTTCATTTTGTGCTGGACCCTGCAAATAACATAGCTGACTCAATTCTAGAATAAGCCAGGAATTGCAGGAAATGATATTTCTACTTAGGTGCTCTGAACTTTTGGCTTTTCCCCAACTCCAAAATCTGGATCTTCTTGATATTATTTCTTATAACGATTCATATGCACACAGCATACACAGATTTTACATAATCACAGTGCCCAGTGAGCAAAAATGTCACCTATTTAATTTCCCCATGACTGATGTAAGCTTAGTTCTTAAAATGCCATTTACCACTGATGGAGGAAAAAATTTTCCAATTCAAAGAAGCGCAGTGATTTTGGGGTTTGAACTCAATTCAGGATACTGTCCCTTGTAAACTTTCTCTCTCTTTCTTTCTCTCTCTCTCTCTCAGACACACACACACAACACACTCCACACCTCCCCAGGGAGGGATTAAAATCTGGGAAGAAATTCCTGGCTCCATCATGAAGAGTCATCCACGCTGACTGAGATGTACCATTCTCTTTTGTCTTTACCCTTCAGTACTCATCTGTCTGTAGATGTTGCTGAAACGTGAGGGCCTTCTCTGCCCTCTGGTCCACACACCCCCTTCTGCATCTCTTCATGATCACAGAGAAGCACTTCCAGGTCCAGGAGGCTGCCTGCTTTTCCTCTCAAGGGCAGAGTTAAGTCGTTGTGACAGAGAATGAACAGCCCACAAGCAAAAATACTTATCTGACTCATTACAGAATAGGCTTGCCATCCCCTGGCCGAGACACACCGGACATTACTTCTACTTTCTATTTCAGCACAGTAGACATTCTTTTCTCCTGTAAGACATCTGCTGCCTCCTCAGGAAGCAAGTCTTAAGTCCTCTCTACTTTGCAGAACCCCTCAAACTTACCCAGAGTTTCTACTAAGACAGGCATTTGTCGATGCTCCCAGATGGAAATCCAGCATGCCCTTAACCCTGGTGACGTTCACTCTGCTCATTCGTTACCACCAACAAGCCATCAATCTTTATCACCTCTTTGGAAGAAAAACTGATTTTATAACACCATGAACTGGCCACGTGTATTAGTTATCTATTGCTGTATAACGAATGATTCCAAAACTTAACAGCTCAGCAAAACAAACATTGATGATCTCACAGTTTCTATGGGTCAGGAACCTGGGCATGACTAAGCTGGGTGTCTCTGCCTCAAGGTGTCTCCTGAGAATAGGGTCAATCTTTCATCGGCTGGACTGCAGTTCTCTCAAGGCTAGATTGAGAGAGGATTCACTTCCAGGCTCCCTCACGTGATATGGCGGGCCTCTGAAGTCTGCCTTCCAGCTCACTTACAAGGACCTTACCACAGGACTACCTCACGATGTAGCAGCTGGCTTCCCCCAGAGCCAGCATGCTGAGAGAGAGCGAGGGACAGCTCCCGAGATGAAAGCCACTTTCTCCAAGTGACATCTCATCACTGCTGCCATATTCTACTCTATCTGATCTAACATGCTGTATTCCGTTTAAAGTGTGGCACTATAACCATAACATCACTCTAAGACTTATGACAAACTCTGGCTGCAAAATACCTTTTGTCAAAAATAAAACCAAAAAACAAAGTTCTTAATAGCCCACACTATCAAGACAATTGTGTACCACTGTCTCTTAAAATCCATTCAGAAACTTGTCTGAAAACCATTATTCAGAAATACCTTAGCACTCCCCTCATCTCATCCTATGTCTTAAATTCCATTCAGAAACTTGTTTGAAACCATTATTCAGAGATATCTTAGTGCTCCCTTCATCCCCTGGAGGCAATAAATACTTTGTGACCAAAAAAAAAAAAGAGAGAGAGAAAAGAAAATAGCAAAAACCAAAAAAGGAACCAAGAGGCAAACCTTGGCTATTATCCTCTCATTTTATCCTATCATACTTACTTGACAAGGCATTTGAATGTCTGAAATTTATGTTTGGGCAAAGAAATCAAGCAGATAAAATGAACCAAATGAACGGGTACAAGCAGCTCGACATGCCATAAAAACTCCAGGGTCCCAAGGACATGACTATTTGAGTAAAGGTTTAGATCTGCATAATCATAGGCAAGACTCTCAGGAAGAGACCCTTGGCTACCATCAGCTGAAGGATATCAAAGTCACTGTTCACATGCAGTCCATCTTTACACACGTGTGTTTCCTTCTCTCTGGCTAGTCCAGGCCCCTTATCCAACTCCACATCAGCAAAAGTTTCACAACGTCCACTGTGAGATCTCAGCCATAAGATGAAATTTAAGTGTCTTCCAGTATCAAGTAGATGAGGAAAATTTCACTTTCTTCCTTCTAAGAGTAAGTAACAATTGTTTGAAGGTTTCTTAAAAATCTAACAATAGAGTTACCATATGATGTAGCAGTCCCACTCTTGGACATATATATGAAAAAGACAAAGCTCTCATTTGGAAAGATACGTGTACCCCGATGTTCAGGACAGCACTAGTTACAATAAGCCAAGACATAAAAGCAACCTAAGTGTCCATCAATAGATAAATGCAAAAAGAAGATGTGGCATATATATACAATGGAATATTACTTAGCCATAAAATGAACGAAATAATGTCATTTTCATCAACACAGACGGACTTAGAGATTATCATACTAAGTGAAGTTAAGTCAGGTGAAGAAAAACAAATATCGTATGATATCACTTACACATGGAATCTAAAAAAAAATCAGATAAGTGAACTTCTTTACAAAACATAAACAGACTCACAGAGACATAGAAAACAAACTTATGGTTACCAAAGTAGAAGGAGGTATAGGGATAAATTGGGAGTATTAGATTAACACATGCACAGTACCATATATAAAATAAACAGCAAGGATTTACTGTATTGCACAGAGAACTATATTCAAATCTTATAATAATCTACAATGGAAAAGAATTGAAAAAAGATTATAGATATACACATACATATGCATAACCCAATCACTTTGCTATATACCTGAAACTAACACAATATTATAATTCAACTCTACTTCAATTTTTTTTAAAGTATTCAAAAAAAGAATGTGCGTCTATGTGTATATGTTTACTAAGTCATGTCCAACTCTTTTGCGACCCCATGGACTGTAGCCCTCTTGGCTCCTTTGTCCGTGGAATTTCCCTGGCAAGAATAGTGAAGTGGGTTGCCATTTCCTTCTCCAGAGGATCTTCCAGTGATCGAACCCATGAGGATTCTTTATCACTGAGCCACCAGGAAAGCCCCCCCAAAAGAATAAATAACAATAAAAATAACAGCTACTGTTTGCTATGCACATATTATCACTTACTTTGTTAGACACTTTACATGCATTGTTTTATTTAATTCTTATCCTCGCAACAACCTTGCAAAAGATATATTATCTTTTTTTTCCCAGATGAGATAATCAGCTCAGATTAATTAATTCGTTTTCCACAGCTCATGCAGCTACAATGGGGAGTGCAGAATTCAAACCCATATCTGAGTCGGAGTCCATTCTCTTCACAGTATTACCACTCAAGGAGCAAACCTGGTACACACATCCTCCTAAAGTATCAGTTATCTACAAAGAGTTAGGGGGAAATATGATTTTCATATTAAAATAGATTATTACAGCTAGGGAAAATTAATGTGCATTGTTAAGATCAAGTAAATGCCATGGGTTGTGGGCTGGAACACACACGCAGATCTCTAGGGAGAAGTTTCCTCTTGGTTGCACTTGAAGTTTCCTCCATAAAAAAGTTCAAGAAGCCCAACACCCACACCCACCCCTGCCTCCCTACAAGTAAGCAAGCAACAAGCTAAAACAGCAAGACACCAGACAAAGTTTTTCTTATTTTTTTTGTTTCTAACTCAGTCTTGATTCCTTGTGGGCCTCTCACAACACAGCAGCTACTCTACAGTGAGAATGGATGGCTGCTTTTCTCATTCCTGCACTGCCTACCTTGCCTTGGAGTTTTAATACAATCCTATTGAGATCCTTTCAGAGGAATGAGATATTTTGATTTGTTTGTTGATTTCAAATGCAAATCCCTGGGAAATATCACAGCAATTGCGTTCTAATTCACCTGAGTCGATGCTTTTGCTTATTAGAAAACAATCTTTGCAACAGGAGCAAGTCGTGCAAAAGATGTAGAGATTGGGAAGCAGAGAGGCCAATAGAGATACTGGGGAAGTTACTGAGGATTCCTTGAGATGTACTAATGTGTCATGTTTAATAGAAAAGTGAAGGGAGAAACATGGAGCCACTTGAAGAGTACAATTCAGTAATGTAGCCTCCATTAATTGAACATTTGGACTTGGCCTGAACTAACAGACAAGTGCCATTTAGACAGCAACCATATCCCACAGATTTGCACATTTGGACCATGTCTTTTCTTCACAACTCTTTAGGATAAAAATTGTCATTCCCATTTTACATAAGTAAAATGAGGCAAAATGTCCAGAAAGGCTTCTACGTCACTGAACTAAAAAGGTGTAAGAGCTTCCAGGTTGGTGCTGGGAAGGGTGGTGTGCCCCAGGAGGGCATAGAAGCTCCCTCTTCCTATAAACGTCTCTCCCATTTGGTTGTTCAGTTCAGTTCAGTTCTGTTCAGTTGCTCAGTCATGTCCGACTCTTTGCAACCCCAAGGACTGCAGCACGCCAGGCGTCCCTGTCCATCACCAACTAACATTTGGCTGTTACCGAATTGAATCTCTTATAACTGTTGTTGTTGTTTAGTTGCTAAATTTTGTCGAGTCTTCTGTGATGCCCACAGACGGCAGCCCACCAGCCTCTGTCCATGAAATTTTCCAGGCAAGGACACTGGAGTGGTTGCCATTTCCTTCTCCAGGGGATCTTCCAGACCCAGGGATTGAACCCATATCTCCTGCCTTGTAGAATTCTTTATACCTCTGCCACAGGGAAATCCCTTATAATACATTAGTAAACGTTTATTTTTAAAAGACAGCAAAGTAGAGCTTTTAGCTGGAGTGTGGTTCCCCTGGGCCATCAGCCACAGGCATGTGCTATACCCTAGAAATGCCCTTATAGCTGTCATCACATTCTAATTCCAAATGTAACTGGAAATCTCCCCATCAGAGGTTTACACACCCTTGAAAGGTCTGGGGAAGAAACTGCCTGAGTTCATAAACCCAGAAGTAGAAGGACCCTGGGGATGATTCCTAGGCACTCACCCAGAAGCTGTTACAAAGTTCTCACCAGCATCTGCCCACACTCCTGCTCACAATTACCCAAGGACGATAGCTTTTTCTTTTCATTCACTTTCCAAATCTCATTCAAGTGGTTCTGATTGGCTAAATATATCCCAGAACCATATGAGGACAGGAACTGTGGGACATATAAGTCCCTACTTCTTCCTCCAAACATAGAAAAAAACAGACAGAGAGGCAGCAAAGATCCTGAGCTGATCACAGCCAACCCGGCCAAATGCTAGTCTAAGCATTGCCAACTTGTAACTCCAATCTGTGTCCCTGGGAATAGTATAAGGATTTTTAAATGGATGCCACTACTGTATTATGAATCTATTGCTGCATACAAACCACCCAAACTTAGTGGATTAAAGCAACACTAGTGGATTATCTGGGCTCACAAGCCCAGCAATCTGGGCTGTGTACCGCTGGTCGCTCTCACGTGTCTGTGATCGGCTTCTTTCCGCTAAGTTGGATGGCTCTGGCTGTTGGCCGGTAGTTGGCCAGGCCCACATCTCTCTCATCATCCAGCAGAAGGGCCTGGGCTGGATCTTGTGGAGACTGGCAGGGTTCTAACTGTGGAAATAGAAGCTGCAAAACCTCCTGATGCCCAGGCTCAGCACTGTTATAATGTCATTTTGGACACATCCTATTGGCCACAGTATGTTACCAGGCCTGCCCAGACTCAAAGGCCCGGAAACAGCCCCACCCACGGATGAGAAAAGCCTCAAAGTCACCTTCCAATCAGGGAGGCACACAGACTAGAGTGTGCAATTTTTACAAACATCTGCTAGACTTTATCCAACAATTTGAGGAGCAGGATAAAGTTCAACCTGTTCTAGACTTATGGACGTGGGCAGAGGGGAGGAGGTGAGGTTGGGAGGAAAGGAGAGAGTAGAGAGAGTAGCATGGAAACATATTACCATATGGAAAATAGATAACCAATGGGAATTTGCTGAATGACTCAGGGAACTCAAACCAGGGCTCTGTAACAACCTGGAAGCAGGGAAACATATGTATACCTATGGCTGATTCATGTTGATGTATGGAGAAACCAACACAATATTGTCAAGCAATTATCTTTCCATTAAAAATAAATAAATTTAAACAAAACAAACAAAAAATTCAACATGTTCTTATAAAGCCCTTGCAGGTCGTTAACACACTAGAGTGCATTATGAGTGGTGTCCCGACAAAGCCCTGTTGGTTTGTGTGTCTGCGAGCCTGGTGCTCTGAGAACTGGCCTTGGGAACCGCCACACTCCCACTGTGAATTCAAAGCCAGAAACAAGGATGGTACCTGTTTTCATAATTTAGGGGATAAAATGCCATAGGGCAGACTTTTTGTGGGGAAGAATGTCTTGTTTCATAGGAGGGTTGACAGGGAAATAAAGCCCCATTTAGTCCCTCCACCTTTGGTTTCCAACTGGAAAGACCACATTGCGTGTTCCAGCAGCTTCCCTGAGGTCATTAGTGCTTCAGAGCCAGCTGAATTGCAGGATAATAACGATTCTTTGCATTTATGGAATGCCTGGACTCTGAGGAGCGCCAAGTAATTTACAATCACTTATTAATTAATCCTCAGCCCCCACATGAGATGACGATGGGTTATTATGCGCCTTTGACAGATGTGTGAAGTGGCCAGAGGGAGCCCAAGTGACATTAAGCTTCTGCCCAAGGTCACTGTGTTGCCAGACTCACAGATCCTGTCCCAGCTCCAGCAGCCTCGCTATCCATGCTACAAGCCTCTGCCACAGGAGCGCTGGAATTCCTCGGGGCTGGTGCCAGCCATTTCAGAGCAGTCTGAGATTTTAAGATCAGATGTGAGGATTTTGCTACTCCATTTTGTGTGTTACGGGCTGGGGGTGGGGGATGGAGAGGGTTCATGTTTTCCTCTTATGTATTTGGTTTTGTGTTGATGTGCAGTTTTAGGTCCACCACTTAGGTGTCCAAGAAGAGTTGGTTCTAAGCGCATTGCTTCCACACTTTGTTCAGACATGTTACTTATGCAAGAGAATGTGGGTTCTCCCAGCTGAAAGGGACATGTAACAGCTCACAGAGTGTGAGAGGGGGCCTGGCAGAGGAGCGGGGAACATGCGTCACCTCTGGCAGGGCCTCGTAGTTTCACAGCAATGTCTAATTAGGAGATAAACGCAGATTTGCTTTTCTAAACAGACTGCACTTACACTAACACTCAGAAAACCGGAGTCCACATCCCTGAGCAGATGAACACATCTGCAGAAAAAGCTGCCAGCTACAGAAAAGGCTTTGAGATTAATTTCAGGCATCCTTTCCAATTTGTTTTCTAAAGGATCTCTTACCTAAGTATATGTTTTGCCACACGTATAAATGCAACCAGCCAGAGTGGGATTGTTTTGGTACAAGGAAGTGAGAACCCGTCGCATCGAAAAAAGAGCTGCACAGTATCCGGAAAACTCAAAAACTGTGAGGCAAACACTCCAAGGATGAGGCACCAAGAGCCATAGCCAGGCTTCTGAGCTCTTCAAGACCAGCTGCAGTCACTGCTGGCACATGAGATTAATCACCTTGGATGACAGGAAAACCCAGGGCCATGAAGGAGTCATTAAGCATGGTGCTTTCCAGGATCAGTTTCATAGAAGAGAGCATTGTAATATCAGGAACATTGAGGCTAGGATATAGTCAAAGTTATGCCATCTGATGGAACTCCTCCCTTCCTTCCTTCCTTTTTTTCTTTCCTTCCTTCATCAAAGGTGTTAGCATTTCCTTTGTGTTTTTTTTGTTTTTTTTTTTTTCATTTTTACTGGAGTATAATTGATTTA
Organism: Bison bison bison; assembly: GCF_000754665.1. Lineage (NCBI taxonomy): Eukaryota > Metazoa > Chordata > Mammalia > Artiodactyla > Bovidae > Bison > Bison bison. Next base: position 4,608,283 of record NW_011494708.1, on the reverse strand, counting down.
AACACTGTGTTAGCTTCAAGTGTACAGCAAAGTGAATCACTTATACATACACTTACATCCACTCTTTTAGATTCCTGGCCCATATATATCGTTACAGAGTACTGAGAAGAGTTCCCTGTGCTGTACAGCAGATCCTTATTAGTTATCTGTTTTATATATAGCAGTGTGCACATGGGCTCCCCAGGTGGCACAGTGGTAGAGAATTCACCCACCAATGCAGAGACGCAAGGGGAGGGTTGTTATCCTGTCTGGGGACTGGCCGGCACTTGCAGCTGTGGTTTCCTATCCAAAAGTTCCTGCTGGACCATCCCAGCACACCTTCATACTTTCTCTCATTTCTCTCTCCTTTTTTGTCCCTGAGTCCCGAGATTAATTTTGTGTATCTGTGTGTGACAGGTGAACATATGTCCTTACATGTGTTTTAACTAATTGCTCATTAGTGGGTGAAATTTATTATCTTCAAACCATCCTTTTCCCTCCCATCTGCCCTCACCTACTGAATTCTCTTGATTATGTTCCAAAGCCATATTTGGCTGGTACCAATCTCATCTCCATCACTGCATGGCCCTGGGTGAAAGATTTAACTTCTGAGTCTCATCCCTTGCATCTGATATCTGTTTTACAGGGTCACTGTGAACAAGAAATAAAATAACTTATGTAAAGTGCTTGGCACAGAGTCTACAGTAAGTTCATTCTCTTTTTACTCCCTTTTCAAACCTCCTTCCCTGTGTTCCAAGGCACTTTGCTCAAACATTTGCCTTAGGTGATGGGCTGCTTATGTAAAAGTTAGTGACAACTAGTCCTTTAAATTGATGATGAATAATAAAAAGAAAAGGGAAATAGAATCAATACTGACTAACAAAGGTAACAAAGAAAGAAGAGGCATAGGCTTGAGGGGCTCGGGAAGTGGGGATAAGACAGAAATCATAACTGACTTTCATATGCACAGTCACCAGTAAGTCAGAAACATTCATTATTTACTATCAAACTCTATAATTTATAAAACTCATGCTTTCCAAAAATATTTACAAAACATTTATCAAATCAACACAATCATATTTCAAACAATAATCTTCCAGAAATTTACCATGCAGGAATTCACTCTATATTTAAGGAGACAAAAGGAAATGATAGATGATGATAAAATAAGTTGCTATCAAGAGGGGATATAAATATGATACAAAAGAACACAAGAGAATAAACATGTGATGTTGGTAAAGGATTTGCTTGCTTTGAGTAGATCCTTGAGTAACTGCCAACATCCATCTATGTGCAAACTAATAAAATATGTACCACATAAAGTGCAAAGTTTGGCAGACATCTGTGAAATAACAGCTAGTGGATAATGAGTTAACACATCCTCTGGAGAAAACCCTATTTTTTCTGACCTATTTGTAAATGAAGGATACAAAAGAAGATTCTATAAGAAGTGAAGAAAAAAATCTAGCTGTTCACTAGAACTATGTCTATGACCTGGTCTATACCATCACCAAGCATGGAAGCTACACAAGGCTCAGAGAAGGACTGGCCAGCCCCTAAACTGTCCACCACCCCCTTCCTGGGACCAGCTGGAGCAAAACCAGAAGCAAATTCTTCAAATATCTTCCTGCTTCGAGCCCTGCTCAGCACAATAATATTTCTATTATTCCAAGCTCTTAGGGAAAGAAACGTACCTTTACCTGCATTTTATTTTGAGCCAAATACACTTCGGGAAAATCAAAAAGAGATGATTATTCACTGCTCCCCCCCATCCCTCAACAACGTCTTACGGCTTAATTAAGACAGTAACGACTCTGGGGACAGACAACATGTTTGAATTCTAAGCCAGTCCCAGCTTAGCACGTTCCCTCACCAGGCAGGAATCAGGAAAAACTGAGAGCAAGCAAGCCCAGCTGAAGGTCACCACACCAGGGGAAAGTGACTCCTCTCTGATTTTACGAAGAGGCAGGGAAAGCATGAAGCAGCAGCTGTGGGTTCAGAGAGCTGTGTTGGTATTTGACCAGGGAGAGAGGGCTAGACAGATTACAAATGAAGCCACACAAGCAATACACTCGGTGGGCAGTGAGAACCAAAATGTGGTGTCCTTGTTGGTGCGATGGTTGGGACATACACATACGTACACACTCACTCACTCACTCACTCACTCACAGAAAGTATTTCCTTTAAAGAGATGTTCACAAATGAAGAACTATGATTTTTCTTGAACAAAATTCGAACCTCTCTGACCTTCTGCCTTGGAGGCATCGTGTGACAAATCAGAGCAAGCCCAAACCCCATCCCGGCCAGCGGTGGGCGCCAGCTTTTGGAGAAGCCCTTCACGCTGCTCAGAATGATGGATGCCAGCATGGGTGCAGCTCCAGTTATTAGGCCTTGTGTCAGAATCCACAGAAGCCCCCAAACGCCCCTCAACATCTATCACTGATGACAACCTCCTAAGACAAACAATAGATTTCATTCAAATCAACCGCTCAACTGGGAGGCAGTTTTCAATTTTATTCCCTAACGAAGGTGGCTTTACTGTCGTCGCTGTTGGAGAAATACAAAGTGGCCAGATTTCTGGTCCATAAAAAGGCCAGCATTAGAGTCTGGAGGAACGTGAGGTCAAGAACTCTTCTGAAGATTTATGTGTCAATAAACTTAAAGCACAGATCAGGGAAACTGGACTCGTTAATATGGCTCTTCTTTAGATATATTTGTACAAGCCTTTGCACTGAGCCCCACCATTCAGTGTTGATATCATGCAGTGTTCTCAAAGACTTATCAAATATTAAAAACCCTATTCTGCAGAAAAACAGCACTTTACATGCTGAAAAGACAGAGTCTGAGTTATGCAAACTTCCCTTTGTTTTCCACCAAGAGAAACTCAAGCATTTTTTTTCACCTTATACATTCGATGAAAGATCTTTTCCTTTGTTGCAGAATCAGTAAGAAGCCGCAAACCCAGTTATTTCAACTGTATTCATCCTGGGCTCCCCCTACAGGACATCAGTGTCTGAGCAGTTCGGGAATATAGTCCTGAGGACTGGATCAGATGTCAGAAAGGATGGAACTGGTCTCTTGGAGCTTCCGGTCTCCAAAGGCTTCCAGTCTTGCTCTGTAGGGACGACAGGCAACCACAGTGAACATCTCTGTGGTCTGAGATTATCAGTCAAAGAGTTCTGAAGAAGATAGGAATTTAGTTAAGCCCTGAAGCACAGGGATGTATGTAGTTAGCTGTTTCCTATTTCCATATCTCTGCATCTTCTATTCCCTCTGCCTGGAACCCACTCTTCATCTCATCTTAGAAAACACCTATTTTTTCTTGAAGGATTTCAAAATCTAGAGCTGGAGCATACCCCACCAGCCCCACCTCTCAGCTCAGCTCTTTCCTTTCTGCTCCCTCAAGTCATTCAGTCTTTGCAAACTCTGTCAGTTACACGGTGAGCATTTTGACAGAGTGCCAGGTGGAGCACAGGGCTTCCAGACCTGGGGCAAGATGAGACTGTCCCAAAAGTGGAAATGCAGACCTCACACTTACTACAACAAGATCCCATTAGCCAAAGGCTATGGGGTTGAAAATGCATGCTGCTTATAAAAAGTGACTTGTCTTGAAATTTTTCTTGAAACTAGAAAGGTTGTCAGAATTTTAAATGCTCCAGAGAAGGTTGAATTTTATGTGCGGTAATACTGATTCCATTTACCCAGGGTTAGAGCCGCTGAAAATCTGGACGAAAAGATAGACCACATCTCTCTCTTAACTCCTTCCAAATGGGTGGACTCAGGATCTGGAAGTATTTAGAGAAAGGGAAAATTCTGTTGTGGAAACAGATGTGTCCAGGAAGGCTTAGTGAAAGACATTCAGTCTTAATTATGGTCCGGAAGACAGAAAAGGAAGAGAGAGGAGAGGAGTCAGGAAGGGTGTTTGGGAGGAGCTGGTTGTCCGGCAGAATAGAAGCTATACCTGAGGAGGTCAGGCCACTGTTCTGACTTTACAGGGAGGAATCCGCTCACCCGCATGGGTGCTTTTGCCTGAAAGCTAAAGCTTCTGATGACCTTTTCTCTAAAGATCTTCTATGGGTGCTGCCAAGTTTGATCCAAAAGCCAGACTCCAAGTAGGATGTGGAAACAGTATGCCACGTAGTAGAACAAAGGTAAAATCCATCATTTGGATCTAAGAGTCAAGGCATTCAGTTCAGGGGTGGGGAGGAGTCAGGAACCATAGAAGTAAGATAGTCTACACATAACAGAGAGAGGTCACAGTGGACTCTGCACGCTGCATATAGAATAAGCCTGCCCAGTCAGATGGGTTCCCTCTCTGTGCCGTTTCCAAAGAAATCATGATAACTTCCTGGAGGCTGTGTTGCCTGGGACCCATACTCCACATGTAGCCTGCAGAACTCCCCTGGCACAGCCCTGCTCACCTGTCTGCTTGCATTTCCTTCCTGCTGCTGCCCTCCCCCAGCTCAGAATGAAGAAAAAAGGTCCCCAGAGTCACCTCTGTCCCTCAGTGGGGCCAATATTGGCACAGTGCTGCCCACGACAGTCCCATCCCTGAGAGGGCTCATGCAGGGACTGGAGGGCTCGTCCATCAAGGAAACTGTAACCTTCAAACACTGAATGAGAGAAGCCCTCATGAAGTTCTTCCAACTCTAACCTTTTAGGGAGTAATCAAAGTGATGACAACCGGAGGGCTTAAATCCTACTTGGGTTGGTCCAAGGTGCAATTGACCAAGCTTTTACAAAAGGGAACTTCAGGGTCCCTGTGTCACACTTAGCTATCAAGTGGATTAACCAGGACCAAAAAGATAGCACTTTGAAAGCCTGAAACCAAAACCAAAGAATTAAATCAGTGAAATATTAGTTGGTTGTACTTGAAGATAAAATTAAATACTTAATATCTGTCTGTGGCATACCAAAGCAAATTATATAAAACAACTCCAATGAAATATTTAATTAGTTGCTCTGAAATGGATTTGCTCCCAAACCATTAATCTAATTAACATACGCAACTTTCCTCCTGCAGCACTCGCCTCGTTTATATATGAGGCCGGCACACAGCTCACATGTGTCCACTTATGTACATGTATATCTCTAAGAGCCTCCTCCTTGTAGTACACACTATTTTATGCTCCCTCGCCTCCCGTATTTGTGGGTAACATTCAGTATCCACAAAATAATATAAAGAAATTGCTCCAAATGAGAAACATTTGATGTTTCCAAGTGCACAGAGAAAGGGGCTATTTTTCCAGCATGCATTGCAGATGCGGCAGCTGAATTCATGTGCACACACAAACTCTAAATGAACAGCCTGCGTAATCATGACAATTACACGTTGCAATATGTTCTGTTTCTACTAATCAACCCAGGAAGCTCCAAGAGGGGGCAAAAAAAAGAAGATTGTCGTTTTGTTCTTTTAAATATTGTAGCTTGTGGACCATACCTGCTTACTGGTAAATTGACATCATTGGAAAAATACTGAAATAAATTTAGAAACAAAAATTATTCGCACTGAAAAATTAGATAATTAACATTTTGAAGGCCGCGGGAATGGGGATAGCTGAGAGAATGTCAGTACAATACTGCCATCTAGAGGAAACTACAGTTCAAAAAAAGTTTTTTTTTTCAGGTTGGTTTATTCCAGAGAAATAAAACAGCCGATAAGGATAGAAAAAGGAGACGGGATTCTAAATAATGAGATTCCTATTTTCCTACATGACTTAGAGCAGAGCTCTCCAAACTTTTTTCACTTCTTTGGGGTATTTGGGAGGTTGAAGAGAGGGCATGATTGCTGACCTGACAAGGAGGCTGCCGCCTGGCCGGTCAGGAACCTGAAGACGTGAGCGGGAGGGAGCTTAGCAATGACTCCTCCTCCTTCTCTGTTTTTGTGTTTGTTTAAGGAAATCTGAAAATTTGTATTTGTATGTGAAATTTCCAGATGTTTTAATTTGGCAACTAAAAAAAAAAATTTAACTGTTCAGTATGAATACATGTCTGGGGTGCAACTTTGGCTCAAAGGGTAGCGGGTTTGTGACATTTGGAAAGAAAGAAAAAATATTACTGGTGAATTCTGACCTAAGGAGAAAGGAAGAGAGAACTGAGGACGTTGTTACCAGCTTGGAAATGTATTAAAAAGGATTTGGCGGCCACACCCTGAGATTCATCATTAGGAAGACAAGAGTCTAAGGTAACAGTGGCATTCCCTCTCCAACTCTGTAGTTCAAGGACTTCTGTGGCATGAAGTGGAAGTGTTATTCGCTCAGTTGTGTCCAACTCTTTGAGACCCCATGGACTGTAGCCTGCCAGGCTCCTCTGTCCATGGAATTCTCCAGGCAAGAATACTGGAGTGGGTAACCATTCCCTTCTCCAGAGGATCTTCACAACCCTGGGACCAAATCTGGGTCTCCTACATTGCAGGCAGATTCTTTACAGTCTGAGCCATAAGGGAAGCCTGACTATTCAGAAGAGTGTGGCGTACAGAAATGGAGAGAAGTGTTTTGAGGAGGAAGGAGTATGATAAATGCTGCTGGAAGTCTGAACAAGATAAAGAAAGTAGGGAATTTCCTGGCAGTCCAGTGAATAAGACTTGAGGAAATATGCAGTCTCACACACGCTAATGCAATGAGCTCTTCCCCCACCTCATCACACAGGGAAAAGTGTTCATAACGCTGAATCATTCCTGTGTTAGGCCAGTCTTAACCCTGGTTACAGCTGAGAAAGCTCCCCCAAGAATTGTGACCCAGGAGATGGGAGATGCCATGGGAAAGAAAGGAAGGAGAGAAAGCTTAGGGGAAAATGCCCAAGGCAGAGAGAAACTGCCAAAGAAGGAAACATGAGGCTTCTGTTATGATACTGTTTTCAAATCATTGCAATGAGCAAAAGTCATAACTAACTACAGGCTCAGTATCAAATAACTCAGAGAGAGTAAAACAAAAAATGGTATACAGAGTGAGGCGAAGCTCTGCGCTGTCTCCGTTGAGCAAATACGTGTTTGCAGGTAGCCAGCAAACACCAGGCAAGGTGGAATGTTGCAATTGATTTGCACTGTTCGGTTATCTTGTACTGAGGTGCTCTGTGTGTTCTGTTTTTCCTCCCAATAAATAACAGCAGGTTTACACTGTCACAAAGAGAATCATGACATATGTTTCGTAATTTATTCAGCTGATTCCACACGCTTCTGCTAAACAGAGGGGTGAGAGAAGGACATTTCAGAACTGTGTTCACAAGACCCTAGGAGGAAGCAGGGGCATGCATCGTCAGTGAGGGTGAAGGGGGTTCATCTCCTTTCCAATTTTCCTTCCTCTTTCTATTCTGATTTTTTTAATCTCCTTGTTCCATTGATTTATGAAAACAAGGTGTTAAAACCTCCATTTGTAACTGTGCCTTTGTCTAGTTCTTGCTTCAATTCTGTGATTTTGCTTCATGTATTTTAAAGCTGCATTGTGTGTGTCTCTGTATATTTAGGAGTTCTGTGCCTTCCTGATGAATTAATTCATCATTATGAAATGTCTCTATTTATATGTAACAATAATCTTTGTCCGAAAGTCTCTCTGTGTGAAACTGATATAGGCACAGCCGCTTTCTTATGCTCACTATCCAGGGTACATTATTTTGCATCCTTTTTTCACTTTCAAACTACATGCATACATATATTTAAATTGCTTCATTTGTAGGTAGTATATTGTAGAGTCTCCCATTTTTGTGCAGGCAGTCTCTATCTCTTAAATGAAGAGTTTAGTCAACTCATTTTAAGTAATTAAAATGATTGGGTTTAATTCTACTCTCCCGCTATTTGTTTTCTATTTTTTGAATCCTTCTTGTTTGTTCTTATGGTTTCTCCATCTCACCTGGCTCATTCTCTTTGAATTAATCATATTTCAAGCATTCTGTGTGTTACTTTCACGGAAGTTTTAGCTATATCTTGGGATGACACTGCTCATCCTTGCTAATTACATACTGCAGAGCATTCATATTAAACCACTTCCTGTGAAATGTAAGATACTTGCAAGAGAATAATTCCATTCTTCTCCCCTAAGCTATTAGTGTCATATATTTTATTTCACATGTGTTATAAATTCCAAAATGCTACATTACCTTTGCTTTAAAGTGCCATGTTTTTTAATAAAGTTTAAAAATTGCATCTTTTATATTTATCCACATTTATCATTCCCAGTGCTTTTTATTACTTTCAGTGTATTTGAGTTTTCATCAGTATCATTTCCCTTTAGACTAAAGAACTTGCTTTAGCATTTCTTATAGTGCAGGTCTTCTGGCAAGCAATTTTCTCAGTTTTTCTTTTATTTTAAAAACTCATTTCATCCTAATTTTTAAAGAGTTTTCATGCTGGACACAGAATTCTTGGTTTGCAGAGTTTTTGCTTTCTTCCGACATTTTTAAAATGTTGCCCCATTTTCCTCTGGACTTCATTGTTTCTTATGAGAATGAGTTGTCATATGCATGATTATTCCCTTTTAAGTATTTTTTTCCCTGGCTATCTTTAAATTTCCTCTTTTATCTTTGGTTTTCAAAAGAATGACTGTGATGTGGCTAAGTGTGGTTTTCTTTGTACTTGTTAGGAATTTGCTGAGCTTCTTAGATATATTAATTACTTTTCTACCAAATTTCGGAACTTCCCTGGTGGATCAGATGATAAAGAGTCTGCCTGCAATGTGGGAGACACAGGTTCGATCTCTGGGTTTGGAAGATCTCCTGGAGAAGGAAATGGCAACCCATTCCAGTATTCTTGCCTGGAAAATCCCATGAATGAAAGAGCCTGGAGGGCTACAATCCATGGAGTCACAAAGAGTCAGACACAACTGAGCGCGCTACTCACACACACCAAATTTTGGAAATTTTCAGGTATTGTTTCCTCAAATATTTTTTTCTGAACCATTCCCTCTCTTTCTCAGACTCTTAATGGACTAAATATCGCTCACAGATCATCAAGGATCCCTGAGACTCTCTACATTAGTTTCATATTCAGACTTTTTTCTTTTTACATCTTTCATCTTCAGATTGGATAATTCTACTAATTTTCCTTCAATTTCACTGTCCTTTCCTTTTGAAGTCTCCAATCTGCTGTTAAATTCATTCACTGAACCTTTCATTTCTGATATGCCTTTCAGTTATAGAATTTCCATTTGGTTCTGTTTTATTGTATCTATTTCTCCACTGAGATCTCACACCTGCTGACTTACTGCATCCATCTTTTTTTTTAATAAGTCTCTGAACATTTTTATAATGGTACTTTTAAAGTCCTGATCTTCTAAGTACAATATTTGAATCATATCAAAGTCTATTTCATTGATTGCTGTTTGCCCCCTTGATCAGAGGTAACACATGTTGTTCACATGTCTGATAATTTTTATTGTATGTTGGACATTGTGGATGATATTTAAGAAGTCTGAATTATGTTATTGTCTTTAAAGAAGGTTGGTTTTGTTCTGCAAAGCAGCTAATTATTGTGAAATTTTCTTACCCTGGCTTGGTTTTATTTTTGTTAGGGTGGTTCTGTCTCATATTTATTCTTAGTCCCAGGATATGGCTTTTACTCATATTGCAGGGTTTGGCAAATGTTATCTATAAAAGCCAGGTAGTAATTAATTTAATTCTTGTGAGCAATGTATGGTCTCAGTTTCCTTTTCCTTCTTTTCCCCTTTCCTCTTCTTCCAGCTCCTGCTGCTTTTGAACAACACTTTTAAAAACTAACAATCATTCTTAGCTCATGGGCCACACTAAAACATGCCACAAGCCAGATTTGGCCATAGTTTCTGGACCCCTACTTTTGGGCATGGTCCCCTAATCCTAGCATGTGGCCTTTATTAGTCCTTACCTGAACCCCTGCAGTGCTTATTGAAGACATTCCCTTTGGGATTGGTCAGACTTCAGTGTCTCACAGCACCGGACACCTGCTGGCTCATCACTGTCATTCTCCCCTAAGCCTCATGAAGCCTCACCTTGTGGATTTCCACCAAGCTCTCAGCTAAGAATCCAGAAGACACCTTTACGGTCCACCTCACCTTCTCATAGACACACTGACACATCACTAACTTCCAAGCTGACACCACTCAGGCAACTGCAGATGGCAGCAAGGGACTGAGTCAGGATCTCCAGGACTTTTATTTCAGTCCAGAAGCACCCACTTTGTAAAAGCAGATTGCAGACCTAACATCCTGTGCAGCAAGAATTAGTTACATGGGAGTGAATGAACTGATCGGATGAATTGTGATTATTTGTACTGGGATATTATTTCTTAGGGCTTCCCTTGTAACTCAGTCGCTAAAGAATCTGCCTGCAACATAGGAGACCCCAGTTCGATTCTTGGGTTGGGAAAATCCCCTGGAGAAGGAAATGGCAACCCACTGCAGTATTCTTGCCTAGAGAATCCCATGGACAGAGAAGCCTGGCAGGCTACAGTCCATGGGGTTGCAAGAGTCGGACATGACTTAGCAATTATTTCTTATTGTGAATTATTTTTAATGTTCTATTTTTATGGGCCTATTGCCTGGAGAATCCCAGGGACGGGGAAGCCTGGTGGGCTGTCGTCTATGGGGTTGCACAGAGTCGGACACGACTGAAGCAGCTTAGCAGCAGCAGCATGATGAAGCTCTTCCTCTTGATCAATGCCTAACCTTTATTTTAAATTGGGGATTAGAAAACTCTGGTCCATGGACTAAATCCAGCTCACCACAGGTCAAATCTAATCTATGTGCCATTGCTTACATGCTATCTGTGGCTTCTTTCAGGCTGCAATGGCAGATTTGAGCACAAAATTTGTGGTAGACCCATGGCCTGCAAAACTGAAAACATTTACTGTCCAGTTCTTTATAGAAAAAATTTGCTGATCCCATTTTAGACTATGCTTTTGCAAACTGAAATGAACCACTCTTTACAACATTGTCAAAGCAGGTGAGGCAAAATGCAGCAAAGGAATCGGCAGCAAAGACACACAGGGCAGGTGGATGGTTCCGGATGATGATGAGGTTTCACAGTGTCAGCAGCACCGGTGTCTGACATTCAGTAAGTAAAGGCCTGCAGTCAACCTCTCAGAAGACTTTGGGGTTGGGTGTAGGGACAGGCTGGTAAATATAACTTCAATGAGGAATATATATATGACACTAGATTCTCGCACACTGGTGAAGAGTATGAAGTCCTTTTTCATAGAACAGTGCTTGACCTACCTCAGATATTCTATGTGACCCAGAAGCTGAAGACCATAAGGAAGAGAAGAGTAGAGATAACCAGTAGGTACCCAGCTCTCTGATGGGGCCCTTCACCACCTCACCTCACTCAGTATAGCAAAAGTGAGGGGGACATTAGCATCCATCCCAGCTTCTCAGATGAGCTGATAGGCTCTAGGAGGATATGCTATTTGCCCAGTATCTCAGCTATGAAATGTAAGGGCTCATACTCAAAGCTATCAAGACTCCAAATCCATTCTCACAATTTCTACAGCATCATCTCTGGAAGGATAAGGAAATAAGGGAACAGGATTCAGGAGGGGGAGAAAAGTGGGAGAAGACACTTAACAATCTCTCAAGATGTACATTCAAGCACCTTATTTTTTCCAAAGGGGGAAGAAGTATCAAGACAAACCCTAGAATTGCCCTTTATACCTCAACTGTATATACCAATGTCCATATGAAGATAAAAATGTCCAAAAGATAAAAATAATGAGAACCCATAAAACAAACATAGACCAGAAGTACAAAGAGGAACGCAGGGCCTTTGTATCTGTTGTTCCCTATTGCCTTGCCTTAGAGGCTCCTTTCAAGGTATTTATATTCCAAGGAATTTACATACCTCACTTCCTTCATGTTATTACTCATACACCAGGTTCCAAACACTGGTCTTCCTGAGCATCCAAATGAAAACTGCAAACAACCATCTCAGTCCTCACTCCATTCATCTAACATATTACATAGTTCATTTGTATATTGTATCCCCCACTTGAATGTAACCCCATGAGACTGAAGACTTGGCTTTGTCTGGTTTTCTGTTTTGTTTTTTCATTTTTGTTTTCACTGTTGTACTCCCAGTATCTAGAACGGTTCCTGGCACATGATAGAAATGCAAACATTTTATTTTGTAATAATTTTATTTATTAAGCTATTTGTGGTGCGCTGGGTCTCCATTGCTGCCCGAGGGCTTTGTCTAGTTGCCGGGAGCAGGGGCTAGGCTCTAGTTGTGGAAAACTCTTAACATTTTAAAATTTATCTCAAGATCAAGCAAGTGCCCAGTGACCTGTGGCAGATGTTTCTAATTCTTTTCTTAAAATCCAGCCCCCTTCTCTATCATCAATAGAGTTGTGTCTGAGAGCAGCAGCAGCATACCAAACATAAATAAATAAAAGTAAAACCATTCTATTTCCCACCTTCTCTTGTGGATGATGCTGTGAGCCACAGTCCTGGCTGATGAAGTGAAGAGGGGTGTTACTCGGCAAAGCTTCCTGCAAAGCTCTTTACAAGGTAGAGGCATCAACAGGCATACACTGCTTAGCTTTTGCCTTCTTCCTGCCTGGCATGGACACGTGATGTGAGAGGCAGTGCAGCTGTCCTGGGCCATTAGGCAGCTAGGATGGATACAGTGGAAAGAGGGAAGGAGCCACTACGGGGACCACCTGGACCCCCTTCCTCTGGATATCTAATCCTAGGAGGGAGAATAGAGCCTCAAATTTCTGAGCCATTGCTTAGTCATGTTTTCTGTGACTTGAAGCTGAAGCATTCCGGTTAAAAACCACTAAGGTCAGAATTGTGCTTCCTGCTTTCCCCTCCTTCAAATCTAACTTTGCCGTGATCCATTTGCGGGAAAGTTAGGTGTGCTTGGCACCCCCTCAGCCAACAATATGGAGATCACAATTGCTGTTTAACAATGCAGTCAGTCGTGGCAAGACAAATAACACCAAGCACAAGACAGTGAAGAGCTGGCTGCTTTTCCTGTACAGACCTAGCAAAGGTTGGTTTCTCTCAAATTTTTCTAATCAGGAAAAAAATTCAGAGAGAGGAACAGACAGAATTAAATGTGAAGTCCTTCAGTTTACAGGCTAGGAATACAATACATAGATACAGTCATTGTTCCCTGATACAATTAGGATCATCCCCGGGATATAGTTTTAAAATGTCAATTGAATCCCTAGTGAGAATTAAAAGAAACAGGAACTCCCAAGATAGGTCCCCTCAGCATTAACTTTGAGAGAGCTCCCCTAGTGCTGTTGACTTGCATGCAGGTTGAGAACCACTGCTTCAGTGGTTTCAATCCTTTAAGAAGGATTGAGTTGTGTCCTCCCTAAATTCATTTGTTGAAAGTCTAACCCCAATTGTGACTATACTTGGAGACAGAGTCTTGTTCAGACACTAAGTCATGTCTGACACTTTGTTAACCCATGGACTATAGCCTGCCAGGCTCCTCTGTCCATGGGGATTCTCTAGGCAAGAATACTGGAGTGGGTTGCCATTTCCTTCTCCAGGGGATCTTCCTGACCCAAGGATTGAACCTGCATCTCCTGTGTCTCCTGCATTGGTAGGCGAGTTCTTTACCACTGAGCCACCAGGAAAGTTCAAGGAGCTAATTAAGGTTCAGTGAAACCACACAATGGGATCCTAACCTGATAGAACTTGAGCATTCCCCATCTCTTGCTCCCCTCTCTGCCCTGTGAGGACACAGCAAGAATGCAGCTGGTTGTCTGCAAGCCAGGAAGAGGCCTCACCAGAACCCAGTCGTGCTGGTAGCTTGATCTGTTTCAGCTTCCAGAACTGTGAGAAAATCAGTTTCTGTTGTTGAAGCCCCCAGTCCACGGTGTTTTGCCACAGCAATCCCAGCTATTATAAAACAAACTTCTAACCAAAGGGAAGTAGAACCACCCTACTCCCAAGGCTCCCCGTGACTCTCCCATGGCTCTTTCTACAGTCTCTATCAGTCTCCAGAATTACCCTGCTCAGTCTCACCCTTGCACTTGTCTCCCTCCACTTGGAAACCAAGTTGCTAAATATTTACTATTTGATTTAGTGACAGGTGCTAAGAGAGAATATAAGGATACATAAATCAACAGTGTTTACCCCTCAAGCTATCTGGAAGCAATAGAAATGTAAAATAAATTTAAGAAGAATCATTTTCCCCACACTTAACCCTTTCAATGATTTCCCACGGTCTCAGGAGCATGTCTACCGTCTTCAATATGACCTGCAAGGCATTGCTCTCTCTGGGTCTCTCGCTTCCTCATTACCATCCAGCCTTCCTTCAGTTTCTTACACACACCTGATGCTTTTCCTCCCAAGTCCTTCTATATTACCACTGCCTGGGCCATTCAAAAACTTGGATCTCCTCTTTGTCTGTTTCCTACTAACTCTGCAGGGTTAAGCACAAAATCACTTCCTTGGCAAAGCCCTTCCTGCCCTTTAATGGAGTTAAAGCTTATTTAAATACTTGCCTGGCTCTGTGACCATTTTCTTCATAGCACCAATAACAAACTAAACGTGCTAAGTCACTTCAGTCATGTCCGGCTGTTTTGCAACCTTGTGGACTGCAGCCCTCCAGGCTCCTCTGTCCATGGGAGTCTCCAGGCAAGAATACTGGAGTGGCTTCCCGTGCCCTCCTCCAGGGGATCTTCCTGACCCAGGGACCACGAAGCCCACGTTTCTTACATCTCTTGCATAGGCAAGCAGGTTCTTTATCAATTGTGCCACCTGGGGAGCACCCTAATAATAAACAGTGTGATTTAAACAGCTATTTATGGATTCGTTCAACAAGTGAAGTGAAGACTATGTTTATCTTATTGTCCTGTGCTCAGCACTCAGCACAGTATAGGCTCTCACCATATAACTTACTAAAAGAATAAGATCTAATGATACAAGAATCCTACTAATTACCAGATATGTAGAACAGTCATTAAAAGCTCAAGTGAAGAGCAGGACTGATAAGCTAAGCAATTGCACAGAGGAAACACCTGAACAGAGCCTGAAAGGAAAGAAGCCATTCTGACACCATTTCTTTTAGACCTATTCAGACAGCACTCCTCATTCAGTGAAAGTTAGTCACTTAGTCGTGTCCAACTTTATGACCCCATGACTATAGCCCACCAGACTCCTCTGTCCATGGAATTCTCCAGGCAAGAATACTGGAGTGGGTTGCCATTTCCTTCTCCAGGGGATCTTTCTGACCCAGGGATAGAACCCAGCTCTAAAAATACATCTCATAAAGAAAACAGACTCATTACCCCCGTGCCATCTTGTTCTCTTCCTTCTTTGGAATCTGCATTATAAGACAATGGAAATACAGCCATACCATGCTCATTTGTATGAGGAAATAGTCTTGAATTGCCTTTTAATCATTAAACTTGTGAATGCCCTAACAGTCTGAAACTTGAAGGCAGCAGTAATGTCTGTTACTCATTTATTCATTTGTCAGGCATATAATGTATTCAGTGACTGAAGTTCCAGTCCTCGGGACTTCAAAGCAAGATAAGGCAGAGTCCCTGCTCTTAAGCAGTTCAGTTTATTGGGAAAACAAATCAATAGTTCCATATATTAACAATCTGATGTGACAAACGCTAGAATAAACACCCAATTTCTGGACATTCACACAAGTGGTCTATCATGCTCAGATCGGGGTATGTATGGAAGGCTTCCTGGAGATACCTGAGCCGAGTTAAAACTTTAGTTTATGGCCCAAGACAGGAGAGGACATTCCAGGCAAAAGCAGTAGCCTGGCTTTTCAGAAACCTCCATATGGTTCTGTGTAACTGGAGGTTACACATGGCTGTGTCCTCATGAAGCCATGAGGCTAGAGAAGCAAACAGGCCCAGAACACCAAGGTCTTTTGCTAGTTTAAGTTTGTACTTTATCGTACATGCAACAGAGAGGCATAGAGAGATTTTAATCAGAGACAAATCCATCCTGCGGCTTGGAAAGCTCGCCAAGTGGATGAAAGATGCTAAGGCCCTTTAAAGTTAGTAAGATAAGAAATGAAGAAAGCAAGGCCCCAGGGCAGCAGAGGCATTAGCTGAGATGTTCGGGAATTAAAATGAACAAGATTTGGTGACTTGACAATAAATGCACCTTTTCTCTCCCTACTTGTCCTCTCCTTTCCCAACGTTCCATGCCCTGGTCGTATTCCTGGGTTCACCATGAACCTTTACGTTATAGGTCAAAGGAAACGTCTGGGTCACTGCTGCACCCAGGCTTCATCCCCTACCCACCCTAAACCAGCCCCTCTTTGTTTTAACTTCCTGTCACACAACTTTTTGACTACAGATGCACATCTTGAGTGTTAATTGAAAGCTTTTTCAAGGAGAAGCACCAAAGTTGAATAGCTGGTATTTCAAAAACAAAACAAAAATGCCACATACTTATTCTAGAAACCTTTTCCAGTTCCTAAGTGGTATTGCCCTTCAATCTCCCTCTGATCTATCAAATCCCAGGGACTGGAGGTATGTGAGAGATTCCAGAAGTTAAAGTTCTCACACATGAGAAATTAGCCCATGTGGATACTTTAGAACCAAGATGCTCCAATTAAAAAGGTGATGGACCTCTACCAGAAATAGACACCAGGTATTCTCAACAGAACCACAACACTGGAATGGCTGCTATGTCACACCACTATTTGAAACTAAAATGTGGCAGTTGGAAGCAAGACAAGAACAAGTTTGACTCAGGTAAGATTTCTTAGAGCCCTACTTACAGGGGACTAGAACCTGCCAGGCCAACCAGGCAGGATGTGGGAAGGGGAGGGCGACTCTCCTGCTACTTTAAAGACTGGGGATTTGGAGAGGCCAAGTCACTGTGACTCCCGCAAACTGCACAACTGCTCTCCTTACCTGCTTGCTCTCTCATTTTTAGAGGCAAATGAAGATACTGCAACATAAGCAGTAAAAGATCAAACATCGGGATAATGGAGACCCTGGCAGTCAAAACTAGCTCATGAAGGAATCCTGGGCATTGCCTCAATCCTTTCTCGCAGATAAGAAATCAAGATCTGGACTGAGTCCTCCCTACAATGTCCTACCTGGGCCCACAACACACATTGTCATGGATAGGACCCTGGGGGTCAGAGACCCATACATAACCTCAGGAAAGCCCAATGATGGGACTGAGGCAGCCTCTGAAAACTGGCCTTCTGATACCAATTGAGAAATGTAAATCAGAACTGCAATGAGGTTATCACCTTCCACCTGTCAAAATGGCCATCCTCAAAGTCAACAAATAAAAACTGCTGAAGAGGGTGTGGAGGAAACACAGCCTTCCTACACTGTTGGTGGGAATGTAAACTGGTACAGCCACTATGGAAAACAGTATGGAGTTTCCTCAAAAAAATGAGTTACCGAAAGATCCGATCAGGCCTCCTTGGGAAATCTGGAGTGTCTTTCAACAGACTGCTTTGTTTTCGGGTTGAGAGGGTGGGGAGGGAAAGTCTTTTACGGTACTGTCAGGCCTCTGGTACAGTAGCTCAGTGTTTCTCTCTGGTGAACAACTTACCCCACAATGAGCACCCTCACAGCTAGCACAAAGTGTTTTGCTGGAACTCAGTAATTGCAAGTTCACTTGTTGGAACTAGACTCCTACTTAGTAGAAGCCCTAAAACTCACTTGCCTTTGGACTTGGCGTATTTCAGCCATAGCAAACCTCTCCACATCCTTAGCAAATTAACACCATCAAATTACCCTTGATCTAATAAATACTTGTGAATTCCATAATCCCTCTTCCCAACATTTGGTTTGTATTTCTATTACTGCCCTTATGTTAGGGTTTATGACCTGTCTCCCGTATTAAATATCAAGTTCCTTTAGGGGAGGTACCTGTCACATTAGCCTCGATACCTCCAGAGCTTGTCATAATGTTTGGTGCATGGTAAGCAATTAGATACTTGCTGAATGAATTAAGCAGATTCTGAATGCTTCTTACCTGCTATTGGAGGAGGAGGGAGGAATGTGGTTTCTCATTCAACACCTAAAAACAGGAGAGCAGTAAGGCTAAAACTTAAAGGTAGGTTTTCTTCAGCTTGCTTTTAAAAATAAACTTGTAAAATGCTATTTGATAAAAAAAAAAAATTCACTGTTCTAGTAAGTAAAGAATACAACAGCATTTGAAGACTGTGTAAAAGATTGAGAAAAACACTAGGACCCCAAGCATTTAATGGGCAAAGGACATGAAGAAATAATTCACTGAAATTAAAAACACACGGCATAAAATAACCTTTCCATCCACACTAGACATTATTTACCTAGTAAAAAAAAAACGTATTAAAACAGTGAAGTTTTAACAAATGGTAATTCAGAAATGATGATGTGAAGTAAAAAGGCACTTGTACACTCAGATATTAGGGGGATATAAACACAGCTACATGGAGAAAGAATTTCCAGTCACCGTCAAGGTATACATGTAAGACTCCATGTGTATACATACAAACATATATGCATGTACATAAACTAAATCTTTATGCTTTTCTAAAAATATGTATTCCAAGGAATGAGAATGTTCCTTAGAATTTATGCAGTATGACTTAGAAAGTCTACAAGTAATAAATGCTGGAGAGGGTGTGGAGAAAAGGGAACCCTCTTACACTGTTGGTGGGAATGCAAACTAGTACAGCCACTATGGAGAAGAGTATGAGGATTCCTTAAAAAACTGGAAATAGAACTGCCTTATGATCCAGCAATCCCACTGCTGGGCATACACACTGAGGAAACCAGAAGGGAAAGAGACACATGTACCCCAATGTTCATCGCAGCACTGTTTATAATAGCCAGGACATGGAAGCAACCTAGATGTCCATCAGCAGATGAATGGATAAGAAAGCTGTGTTACATATACACAATGGAGTATTACTCAGCCATTAAAAAGAATACACTTGAATCAGTTCTAATGAGGTGGATGAAACTGGAGCCTGAGAGTGAAGTAAGCCAGAAAGAAAAACACCAATACAGTATACTAATGCATATATATGGAATTTAGAAAGATGGAAACAATAACCCTGTATATGAGACAGCAAAAGAGACACTGATGTATAGAACAGTCTTTTGGACTCTGTGGGAGAGGGAGAGGGTGAGATGATTTGGGAGAATGGCATTGAAGTATGTATAATATCATATATGAAACGAGTCGCCAGTCCAGGTTCGATGCACGATACTGGATGCTTGGGGCTGGTGCACTGGGACGACCCAGAGGGATGGTATGGGGAGGGAGGAGGGAGGAGGGTTCAGGATGGGGAACACGTGTATGCCTGTGGCGGCTTCATTTCGATATATCGCAGAACCAATACAATATGTAAAGTTTAAAAATAAAATAAAATTTAAAAAAATTAAAAAAAAAAAGTTAGCATAATTCTATCACTTGCTAATGATCTTCAGCAAATAATTAATTTTTTGGACTTAGTTTCCTTATCAGTAAAATGATGATTTTAAAAAAAGAAAAAAATGATCAGACCTTAGAAGGTTGGTGTAAAAATTAAATGAGAATATAGAGTTTAGAACAGTGCCTGGCATACAGGGCACTCAACAAATCTTAAATGCTAGCATTCCATATATTAGAAATCTGGAAACAGCCTAATGTTTAATAATAAAAGAATGTTTAAAAAGATAGATAAATCAATACAACAGTATATCATATAATCATTAAAATGTTGCTCCTGAAATCATACAATCACTAAAATGTTGCTCTTAAAGAGTTTTACTAATGATGGAGAAATGCTTATATTAAGTGGAAAAGTATAATATAAAGATATATAGTATGATTTCAATTATGTCAAGTATTTATCAATATATAGAAAGTGATCTAGTAGAAAACATGCCAAAATATTAAAAGGATTACTTTGGCAGTAGAATTTGACCTGCTTGGTTGTTTTTCTTCTTCATACTTTTCTATCATGAAATATTTTTGGTAAGTAATAACTTTTAAAATCAGGAAAATACCATGGTTTTTATAAGCTTAAAATAAGGTTACAAATAGGTTAAGTTCAAAAATATATACTAACATCCAACTCTTCATGTGTAAATAGTGTGATATGGAATTATTGTGGCTTTCCAAAACTCAAATTATCTTTCAAATTTACGAATATGGAGCATTGTACTAATGCAAAGTAAATATTACAAGCAACATGGAGCAGCAGCAAGTATTCCTTGGTTGAATCTGTTTATAAAAAGTGTATGAAATCTAGCACAAACAATGCATTCTCTGACTTACAACAGCCCACATTCTACTTAGGTTGGCCTCTCCCACTCCCAACCACAAGTTCTAGCAGACAGGTGTTTCTGATCCAGGATCCCTTGTAACCCTGAGCAAGGGCCTTGCTGGGCGTTCCTAGAGCCCTTCCTCCTCCCAGCCCCACTCCACACTCTGCAGCTTTTACCTTTTCTATTCATTAAACTGAAAAGTTCTCATTCCTTGTGCAGTTTTAAAAGGGAAGAACTTCTGCCTGGTTGTAAGAAGAAAGAAGATGTTCCCTTCATTCTGAAGAAAGTTTCCAAAACGCTTTTCAATTCTTTATGCAGTTTTTCCCCTTCCTCAACAGTTTCGGGCCTATGTTCCTCAATTCTTGACCTTTCAGGTTAACTTACCTGATAATTAGTCCAAAACGCTATGTTAATTTCAATCAAAGTATTTAACTTATACCACTGTCTACTAAATATATAAATATCTGTATATATAAAAATCATTCAAGACCTTAACAGTTTTAACAACTGCATTAAAGTATGCAAAATTTATAGGAGTTGTTGGGAAACTGTTAATATTCTCACTAAAGTATTTCTTTGGAGTAAGTCTCAAATGCTGATTGTTTAATCAGCATTTTCATCTAAACAGGACTGAGTTGGACATTACCAGTTACAGCCATAAAGCTGAAAAACCATTCTAGTTAATATGCCACCAAACATCCACTCACACTGCATTCACCAGATCATTTTGACTGAATTTTTAAAAGAATTTGTTTAAGCAGAAACTCTTCAGATATTACTTTGTTGCTCCACGTGACAATCTTCACAGTAAAAGTTACCTTTATCATATGCTATCATTTAAACAAACTTTACAAATTAATACAACACAATCTAAATGCACCATAAATTTATATTTGTTAATCTTGATATTAGAACATTTAAACATTTCAAACTACATAAAAATATGACAAACAATATAAAAGAGAAAGAAATTTGTTGACAACTTGCTTTCAAAACATCACTATTTCTTATATTGCAATTAAGCAAGAAGACAGTTTACACAGCTCTCCAGAAAACATATAGTGTTCTTAGTGGAGTGTTATCAACAAAAATCAGCACAGTCCCACACAATAATGTCTGAGATTTATTATCTTTTCCACAGTACAAGTTTTTCACAAACCATAAATCCTTTGCAGTTATTAAGTCTGTAAACAAATGCCTGAATTCCCACATTCCCCCACCTCAGGATATGCTTGTGAACGTTTTAAGTCCGTCAATCAAGTTTTTTAACTCTTCTACTTGTGTAAGGAATTAAAAGCCTTCTCTCTTTAAATTATTTATATTTTATCATACAGCCTGCAATGCAGAAAATCACAGTGAAAGCCCTGGGATAAACAAAACAACATGATCTTTACAGCAGGACTTGACACTTACAATGTTAAATGCATTTAAAGAAGCGTCCCATAATAAAAGCACGGGTTTTCATTTCCAGAAATCAAGTCAATTAGAAATTCTAGGTTCTACTTAAAAACCCATTTTGATCTAAAAGTGAAAACAGTCCCCTATCCGTAGTCATTTTATAAACTCTATACAGTTTCACTTGCAGGGATTTTTTTCCAGTCTGGAAAACAGTAGTGCAATTAGTTTTACTCCTTTAAAGTTATTTCAGTCCAGGATGTAAATAGCTCTGTGGAAAGATAAGAAGATGCTCTGGTAAACAAGAAAATTTTTGCAAGCCCATGCTGGCTTACTAGTCCATTAAAGCTTGTAAGTCCATAGTGGCTTTCAACAAAATGTTGTATATACATCACTAATAACAAAGCAGAAATAAATAGGCAAAAACGACTGTAAACTGTCTCATCTCTTAATGATTTTTCAGTAATAACTGGCTTGAAAAATTGATTATATAGTCATTTAAATAAGCAGACAGTAGACAGTTGCCCTTAAGGACATTCCACTATGGCATCCAGTCTGGAAAGCCTCAACGGAGTTACATTCCTAAAATTAAAACAAAAAAAGGGGGAGTGAAGGATGGGAGATAAAAGTTTAAAGATGTCACTTGAATGGAATTACACCAAGTCAGCCAAGCCAGTTCACTTAGATTTCTTCTTAAAAAGGCTTTTAATTTTTGATGGCTTTTTGCTTTTCTCTCCATTATGGCAAAGGTCATGTGGGATGCTGCTTATCCTGGCAACACTCGGGGCTTCCTGCACTGGCTTGCTGTCGTTGCCCGTGGAGGAACACGACGTATGGCGAGGGTTAGGCACGGGGATGCCACTGGAGAGCTGGTTCATGCTACACGATTTTTCCAGGATGCCATTGTATACTTTGCTGGCAGGACTAAAGATCATGCTCTTCGTTTCTGTCAGACCCACGCAATCAGGAGAACCCCGCGAGATGTCTGCAGTTATCGGTGAATCTCCTCGCGATGAATCCTCTAGAGAGAGCTCATCTCTTGATATTTTTCGAGGAGACAACGTTTGGTATATCTCAAGGCTTGAAGGAGGAGACTGTTTCCTTCCAATGGAAGAATTTAAGGAGTCACATTCTGAAGCTGTGTCTGGCACTTCCCTGGATGAGAGAGAGGCAAAGGTAAAATTCTGTCAGTATGTTCTTAAGGTACCAGCAGATGTTCCAAGGAATCCTAACCAGAACAGCTTCCATAGTTTAAGCTATCGTTCTGTACACATTGCAACAAAATTAGAAAACTGCTACTCTAAATAATATACTAATCAAAATTGAATGTTTAATTTTTAACATAAACTATGATTGTTTCTATGAACAATCTAAAAAAACATCATAACTGAAGTTACAACTCCTTCAATTGTTAGAGAAATGAAAATGTTTAATTTTTACAGACTTTTATCATTTAGCTACTTCTGTGTTTTGTTTCCATACTGAAAACTTTTCTTATGAAATCATATATTTGACATATAGTTGAAAAGACAAATTACAGTCACTGCCTCTCCCTTTATTTTTTAGTCATTAAATTGACTGACTATAGCTTCCTAAGGAAGAAAGAAAAAAATATACTAAGCTAAAATATAACCTCTCCCAAGTTTAAAAAAGAAGGGGAGATCGGGGTAGGGAGTGGATGGCAGGTGAAAGGTAATGATACAGTGCTATTTAATAAATTCTCACTTTATTCCTCTGTGATTTCCCTCACCTTCTCCATAGTTGAAAGAGAAATAAAGAAGACTAGGAAAATAAAGTTTACAACCCCAAAGCCAACATACAGTAAATGCTATCAGCTATTCCTTCCAAATATGCCTCAAACCTACCTCTTTCTGCCTGCCCTACTGCCACTGTCCCTCTTCCTGCCCTACCTCAGGACTGCAGTAGCTTCCTGGCTTCCATTCTTGGTTTTCCCTTTCAGTCACTTCTCTGATCAGCCCTTAAAGTGGTTTTTAAAAACTCAACCAGAGCACATCATTCCTTTACTCAAGAAACTTTCCAATGCTTCCTTACTTGCTTAGGCTAGAATCCAAAGTCCTTGCCAAAGTCCACTAAGACCAGGACGGTCAGGCCTTCGGCTGTCCCTCCGGCTGCACGCCGTACCATTTTCAGCCTCTGCCCTGTTCCTGCCACATGCCGACCTTGTGACCCCCTCAAGGCTGCTGCTCTTACTGTTCCCTCTGCCTCATCTTTCTCCCCTCTTCTCTGCATGGTTTACATCTCCCTGTCATTCACATCACTGCTCAAATGTTCTCTCCCAGAGATGTCTCCCCAGTCACCCTATTCAGAGCAGCTTTCTCTCTCCTTTTACCTGTCTTTGTTTAGCTTCCCAGAACTTATCACTACCTAAAATATTTCATAGTAACTTGTTTACAGTCAGTTTCCTCAGAAGAAAAGAGACTGAATGAAGACAGGGAGTCTTACCAACTTGTTTTTTCCTGGAATAGGGACAAGCTAATGGGGATATTTAATAAATAAGGGAGGAAGGGAGGGAAGAATAGGGATCATGTTATATTCATTTTCGTATGTACCATCCAGGTGAGATGAACAGCACTCACTCTATGAAAGGAATGACTACGAAATGAAAAGTACAGTCAAGGTAGGGTCAGAGTAAAAAAGTAACTGGCAAAAGAAATAAGGTAAGAGAAGGAAAAGAACTGAAGACAGAAAGGCAGGAACACGTATGATCATCATCCACCAGCTGAAACTAGGCCAGGATCTTGTCTCACCTGTCTTGGCAGCTCAAGTTTTTAGCAAGTACACGACACACAGCAAGGACTAAATTCGTATTTGCAGAGTGAATGAAGTGAATCATCTCTCACCGTGGATGACCTATGATTACTATCATGACTCACGTATGGATGCATGTTTATGGCTTCTGACATGCATTTTAATATCATACTTTAGATATATACTAGATTGCTAAATGTATTTAGTCTTTCCATGAACTTTACACATACATGTATGTGCAGATTGTCTATTACACCACAAGCTCTCAGAAGGCAGAAAATCTCCTGGGAAAATAAGAGATTTAAATGATGCTTTCATTTTATATAGTTACATGTACTACATACTTTTTCAAATGCTTTTACAACTTGATAATGGATAGTGCTAACAGGGGGCAAGAGGCAGTTCAGACAGCAAGAAATGACTCAGAAATCAATCACTGGTAAGGACTTTTCTGCAAGGCTTCTTTCTGGAGTAGATGTCCATTAATCAGTGTGTGTGTGTGTGTATATATATGTGTATATATGTATATATACATGTCACCGTTCCTAGAAGCTGTTCAGCTTCCAGAATCAGAAGCTGATTTAGTTAAAATTTTATGAATTTACTCTTTATTCTGTTATGTTCTTTGGCTGGTTTGTTTATGAAATTCTAAACTAGGTTAAAAATACTCCAAAATCTAGTTTCTAAAATCTAAACAATGTGTAAGCAGAATATCGGTCTAAGTTAGGAAACCTAGATTCCTGTCCTGGTCCGGCCATTAATCAGCTGTACAACCTAGGGCAAATCACTTAATCAGATCTCAATTTTCCTGAAAAAGTAAGAGAATTTGATTAACTTCTAATATTTCTTCTAGTTCTCACATCCTAATTTCAAAACAATAAACTGAAGTGTTGCTTATTCTGTATAACTTAGTCAGATTTGGAATTTAGGTCCAGTGCATCTTAAAATCTCCCATTTTTTTCTACAACATATATTCTTTGGAATGTTGAACTTAATTGTATATACCATTTATGTCATTTTTCTACCTTTTTCCCCCCATATTGACATGTAGTTGAATTTATGTAAGTTTAATGCATGTATAACAAGACTTAAAGTAAGATTTAAATGAGTGTGTACATGTAATAATGTGTAGAACATAAAAAGATCAGTAAATAGTAAATGCTTTATTTATTACCATTTTGTAAGGATTCTGGTCGTTCAACACTTTAAAGACTAAGAGAAGAGGACGTTTTCTGAATCTAAATTCTTCTCGTATTTATCAGTGAGCTCTGAATTTCTGACAGTGCTCTTTGAAACAAGGACTGAACATTTTCATCCCTGCAAAAATTCTAGACAAGAATTTTAATTCTAGAGTTTTCCTACCAATTTCTGTAAGCCACAAAGAATTAGTTTTGTCAGTAAAGCCATCTTACTGGTGACTACCATTACACTGCAAAGGCTAGACAAAAAAAGCTAACTATAAAGTGTTAACCAAGCAAAGCTGCATCAAATGCTCAGTAGCAATGAGGATACAAAACTTGTTCTATCTCCTTAGGAATATGCCATACTGATCACCTGCTAATCATACATTTTACTTCTGCTAGTAAGTAAAATAATGATATGTTACAGAAAAAAAAAAAAAAATCACGAAAGAGCCTCCGGGGCTCATGGAAAATGTCCAGACCATTCTCTCTGGCTTTGTTTCTCTTAGGAGGGCAGTAAGAAGTCAGGCCACATAGCTATTAAGTAGCAGGATCAGAAACTATTAACAGTTTTCCTGTCACTTATTCCTCCTCCAAAAAAGGAATACGGTTTAAAAAGAGAGATCCCCAACAACATGAGGTCTCACTGGACTAGAACACACTGCTACTATATCCATTTTATAGAAAAAGAAACTGTTGTGAATATAAGTTCCTCCTTTAAGTTCCTACACCTTTAGCATCTGATACTGCATGCTTACTAGCAAGTACTAGCATGCAACAGAACAAATCATTAAGTGACAACAAATATTTTAAAACCTGAGGCATTCATATTTAATGTTTCTTTGTGCTCAAGCATACTGAGGTTCATGCCTTTACAGTTTACATATAAAACTGTTCATTCAGTTCAGTTCAGTTTAGTCGCTCAGTCGTGTCCAACTCTTTGCGACCCCATGAATTGCAGCACGCCAGGCCTCCCTGTCCATCACCGACTCCCGGAGTTCACTCAAACTCACGTCCATCGAGTCGGTGATGCCATCCAGCCATCTCATCCTCTGTCGCCCCTTTCTCCTCCTGCCCCCAATCCCTCCCAGCATCAGAGTCTTTTTCAATGAGTCAACTCTTCATTAGACAAGTTGATATTCTGAGACTTGAGTCAATTGTGTTCAATGGCCTCTAATAGTTATATCTCAAAATATCCTAGGTCTGCAGTGGGCAGATTTCTAAGATGGTTCCCCAATTCCCAGCCCTGGTACACACACATCTTCTCCCAGTTAGTTATTAATCAACACTACCATAGGTGCTGCTATGAAGGGATCTTGCAGGTACAATTAAGGACCAAATCTGTTCATCTTTAGAGAGATTATTATTCAGGTAAGCCTTTTAAATTTGGGTCTAGAGATCACAGATAAAGGAAGGCAGAGATTCCAAGCAAAGGAGGCACAGAGGCCACACGTGGATGGCAAGGAATAGCGGGTAGCCTCTGGAAACTGAGAGGAGCCCCAGCTGAGAGCAGACACAGAAACCGGCACCTCAGTCCTAGCTCCACAAGGAACTGAACTCTGCCACAACCAAGTGAACTTCGATGAGGCCCCGCAAGCTCCAGGTGAGAACAAAGCCCAGCCAACACTTTGATTTTCACCTCGTGAGACCCTCAGCAGAAAACCTAGCCACACCAAGCTTGGACTTTTGCATGCAGAACTGACAGCTAATAAATGGGGTGTTGTTAGAAGCCCTGTGGTAACGTGTTATGCAGCAACAGAAAATCAATACCACACACCACTCCTTCCCACCCACCTCCTCCCACCCACCCAGCCAGACACAGACTGTACTTCATTCATTGCCAGTACCATTGCTTTTCTGCAGAGAAGTAGATGGCCTCCTCCTCCTCTTCATTCCGATACAGAGCAGGGCAACTTGACACTGAGAGGATATCTGGATCAGGGGAAGGCAACGAGTGCTGCGTGTGCGGCAGATGGTGGGGGTGCCGTGGGTGTGACGGATGCGGGGTGTGTGCAGGAAGCTGAGCTCGCTGAGACTGGGGGGAGGACTGCATGATGCTGCGGCGGGAGCGACACAAGCTGCTGCTTCTGGCCAGTGATGCAGCAGGTTTAGCCATGGTCCCTGAAAACCAAGCAGAAATAAATGGCAATGCTCATAAAGCCCACTGCTCCTTGCCCGCATGCTACACAGACACACTGACGAGAGCTGGTGGCACTGCCACCAGCGAATCTACCATTACTGCAGGAAGTGACTGTACCCGTGTTACCATCCTCTCTCACCTATGATTCTCAGGAAAGCTAAGAAGTGAAAACATGTAACAAAAATAAAAACAGGTCTGAAAAATAAACAGACGTGAACATAAACACTTGAGGTTTTAATATAATAATTGGCATTACTAACCTAAAAGCTTAAATATTTACCTATGATAACAAATCCTTATATTTAAAAATCAACATAGCATAAAGACAGCACAACTTGTTTGAATACTGAGACATTTTAAATCAAGAATCATTAAATACTGTATATACAGTCTCACTACTTTTTAGACAAAGGTTAGATAAAAACTTGTTTCTTAAACACTGACTACTGTGGAACTAACCAGAAGTCTTAGATTACCTTCTACCTGCTCCTAGTCTCAGTCTAGACCTATGCTGATTGTAGACAAACTTCCCCTACATGCTTAAATCTTCACTGAATGGGCACCTCATTTCTTTGCCTTAATGGAAACAGAGTTCTCCTAAGAACACTGCTCAAGCTGAAGCTATTCCTTCTTACACAACTCCTATCTGTGGCATCAGCACATCACACTGATGGCCTTCTCATTCCCCAATACTGTCTGTAAACTCTCACTCCTTGTATAAAGACGTTTCTTCTCTGCTCACACTATTCAGCTCACACATGAATTTCTCACTTCCACCTCACTAGGCACTTGCTGTTCAGTCATTCTCTTTCCAGTTCATCCAACCTCTCATCAACTTGAGCCATCTCATCCGTAAGACCATCACCTCAACCAATCATGCTTCTCATCTCTTCTCACCAGACATTCACCTCTATTCTACTCCACCACCCACTCTCATGCCTTGGTCTTACCATTATTCAAAACTCCCATTTTTTGAAATAGTAAGTCTAAGATACCAAATAATCTAGACTCTGACCACATTTCTACCTTTCAAGCTCACACGTCCTGTTCCTTCCACTACCTGTCCCATTCTTGACCCTCAGCTCCATGACCCTATTCTACTGATTGTCCCTTCTGCTGCCTTTATTTTCATCCTCTCCCTTCCATTTCCCATCAGCACTTAAAAAAGTTGAAAAAACAAACCCAAGAAACAGATAAACCACAACAGCGACAACAAAGCCTCCTCTACGTGTCCTGGTTTCAGCGGACACGCTATTCCTTCTCATGTAAAGGATCAGTGTTGCTTTCTCCTCTACTTTATCTTCACTCACTCAGGGAAAAAATGGTAAAGTGCTCCCATATGATTTCACTACAACTACTGTTAACAAAGTTGTGATAAATGTCCTCACTGCTAAGTTCAGTGAGTATCTCCACCCTTTCTTACCACCGAATCAGCACGTGATCTTATTAGTTTGTCCTTTCCTCGACTTCTCCAACCATCTTCTCACCTCTTCCTTTACTCACTGCTTCAAAGTTCTATTCTAGGCCTCGTTCTATTCTTGTTCCACTTTTTCTTCTCAACAAATTTCATCCACTCCCATTACTTCAAACTATCCTTTGCAGTCAACAGAAGTCCAAATCTGTGACTCCAGCTTTCATCTTTTTTCTAAACTTCGGAACTTCACATTCACCTGCTTACTGGACATTTAAGTATTCCACAGATGTCCATACTGAATTCAACATTTTCATCCCAAACACACTCCTCCTTCTCTGTTCTTTACCTTGGTTTAAAAAAAAAAAAAAAGCTATCACACCTCACCTAGTTACATGAATTGGACAAACCAGATATTCTTGATACTCCTCTTCCTTCATCATAATCTACATCTAGTTAATCATAAAGGGTTTCTAATTCTACCTCCTCAATATCTCTCACATCTGTCCACTCCCCCCTCCACCACCACTGCATTATGCTGAACTACTGTACCAGACTAATAACTGATCTTTCTCCTCCAACTTACTCTCCATGCAGCGGCCTGCACAATCTCTTTATGATGGAAAAGGAATATGACATTTTATTGCCTAGAACACTTGATTCCCATTAATTCTAGGATTAGGATAAAGCCAAACACCTTAACATGGCTTAGAATGCCCTATTTATCTAGCCCCTAACTTGGAACTGGTGTCCCTCTTTTCTGTTATAGGAATACTAGGAAAAGATATTCATCTCACACTTCCATTCCTCAACTCATCTCTCCCTTGACCTCTGATTTCAGGTTTTTGCTTAAAAAGCAGCTCCTCCAGGAACTTTCCTAGCCCCTCCAAATTTAAGGTCAGCATTTCCCTCCTTGTTCTCACATGGCAATACCACAGAGTATTTTCACATCATAAAACTTTTCACATTGAATGGCTCTTGTTGGTCTTCCACTAGACTGCATGTTTCATGAAGGAATTAACTGTGTAAAATGTTCAGCACTGCATCACAACAACTAGCACAGAGCCAGGCAAAAAAGCAGATGTACAATAAGTATTTACTGAGTGAATCAGTAAGCTGAATTCAGTGAGTGAATCAATGAACAACTCAAATAGAAACAGCCAATGAAATATCTTGATGGAGTAAAAAAAAGATGACATTGAAAGGAATATTTTCATAATATTTGACTACCTCCATAATGGACTACCTCCATAGAAAGCTTTTTTGAAGCACAAATTATACAATATGAAAATACTAATTTAGTAGGCCAACAGTTAGAATTGTACTTACTTATGATTCATATATTACAGAACTAGAAGATTTCCAATATCGGAATCTTCCAAAGTCCAATATCACTTCACCAAAGAAGAAATAACATCCTACAAATACTAAAAGAATGTATCCAGGCTGACACAGATAATTAAGTTCTACAACTCTTGGCATATGATGCAGCCATTCTCATCAGCCACTGCTTATTTGGTATATACAGTAAAATGTAGCCACATTCAGCCATGACTAGAAGTGATGAGAAAGACTAGGAAGAATTAGGGTTCCCTGCTTGCAAAAAATGAGTATTACAAATATGGAAAGATGTGTCTCTAAGAAGGTTTAAGAAAAAAATTAAATATATTACATGAGGAAAATTCTAAGTAATCCAATAAAAAATATAACACAAAGATAAGAACCAGTACATGGGTCACATATGGAATTGTTTACAACTCTACAATTCTCTTGAAAAATTTTCTTGTCACATATGTTGCCATCTCTTTCACTTAAAGAAATGTACAAATCCTTCCATTAGAGGTATATACACTTATAGAGTTGAGGGTCCTTCTTCCTTGTGGCTTAATGAGGTCTACAGAAGGCTGCACTCAGTTATAACACCATAAAACTCAAGTAGAATTAAAAAGCAGTTCGTTTTGACCTTGGATAACAAACTCTTCTATACATAGGTGAATATGTTTAATATCTCCAGGCAATTATTAATTCTCAATGAAAGTCTACAGTTATCTCATCCTGTGATTTATCAGAGTAGTGAAACACTGAAGTTTACTATACAGAAATTTATTTCTGAGATAATTTTTCATTCTAGTATCAGTAATTACATACAGAAGCAAAGCGGTTTAATATGACGCTATTTTGCACACTGTACTTCCTTATGACAAAGAAGGGAAAATTCTGTTTTGAATAAGGGGGTCCCCCTACCACCAACAACCAAAAATAATAAGTAATATATGGACTTCTGGTTCTAGCAGTATGGCAGTCAAAGATAACCTGACCACCATTCCCAACCCCTCAGCCCCTAACCACACATTTTAAATATCCTCAAATACTTCATTATGTGGAATAAAATAAAACAATAGTTTTAAGTGCATACCTGACTGTGAAAGGAAGAAGAGAAAATTCTCAGATGCCAAACAAAGACTAAAGCCAGAGCTAACAGGCCTGTGAGTGATGCGGGAACTGCTGTGGGAGGGGCTCAGTTTCAGTAATTTAAGGCTTTGGGTTTTAATTTGGGGCTATAAATGACAGCTAGAGCCCACATAAGGGGAGGAAAAGGAATCAAGAGTGAGTGTTCTGGATAAAAGCTTAGTCCTGGAAGGGCCACCACCCTCCTCAGTGGGAGGGTGTATTGCAAAAAAAATCTGACCAATGAACAAAGGAACTTCCTTCAATGCAAGTTGTGTCGATAGAGGAATCTAAAAAGGTTCTTGTGGAAACATCAGTACTCTGGGTGTTCAATACTCAAACTCAGTACAAGCTAACTCATACTACCTTGGAGATCAAGTTTTTACTAGCACAAAAGTCTGTGAAACTCAAATTCAAGAAGTTAACAAAAAAAAAAGGATGGTTCTGAGTAGGTGAAGCCCTTGAAACTAGTGCCAGAGCAAAACAAATCATATTGAGGAGCTCTTCACAAAGTGTTTCCCAGGAGGAAGGAAAAAAAGCAAATCCCTTTAAGATAGTTCTTACTCCTACTCCTCACAAATGTTTCCCAGGAGGAAGAAAAAAAAAAAGCAAATCCCTTTAAGATAGTTCAGTACAACACTTCAGGAGAAGCCATCTGCTATGCAAACTCAAGAAACAGGTGCAATAATTCATCAAGATCACCAAGTAATACAATTATCAAATAAAACTAAAAAATAAGATGTTTAAGATCATTAAATTATAAAATAAAAACTGAAAATATGAGAAAAGGAAAAGCATTAAAAAACAAGTCGATTTTATGAAGAATCAAGGAGAACAGAAATGAAAAGTCACTGAAATTGAAAATTCAAGCAACAGGTTAAACAAAATTAGAGCTGCAGAAAGAATAAGTAATCTAGAAGACAAATCTAAGGAAATTTCTCTGAATGCAGCACAATTAGATAAGAAGAAAGGTTAAGAGATATGGAATATAAAATAAAATCCAACATGTAACTAGAGGCTAATATTAGTCTTATATTTCTATATAGCTAATATTACAGTAGGAGTAAACAGAAGAAAAATAATATTCAAAGAGAAAATTACTAATAATTTTCCATAATTAAAGATACACATCTTCAGATTCAAAAGCATACCAAGTATCTGGGGAAAATTCTATACCTAATTATATTACAATAGAACTATATTATAAAAGAAAATGAAAACATTCTCTAGGCAATGAGAGAAAATAAGAGATTAACTAAAAAGAAATGAGAACAATCTACCTTACTAGAACTTCTCAACAGCAACAATAAGGGGCCAGAAAATGCTCTCAAAATATTATGGGAGAAACAATTATTAATTTAGAATTTGATATCCTATTAAATAACTATTCTAAAGTGAGAGTGAAAAAAAAAAGACATTTTCAGGCTAAGAAAAAATTTACCATCCCAGTCACTCCCTGAAAGAACTTTTATCAAAAAATATATTTTTAAGGAAGAAGAAAAAAGGAAAGAATGAAGAAAATACAATGAACAGAGAAACACATAAATATTTCTCAACAATGATGGAATAAAACAATAAAAAATGATTTTTGAAGGGTATTCAAAAGAAAACACTAGACAACATTAATATATAAGATGGGGAGGGGAGTGTCTAAAATTAAAGGATCTGAAGAACCTTAGGAGAATGATAGACAAGCTGAGAAGAGGTGTAGAAAATAGACAAAATAATATGCCAGAGATAAATCCAAATGGATCAACAAGCAGATTAAAGGTAATTAGATTAAGTTGACCACAGCTGGCAACAGAAATCCTCAAAGAGAATGCAATGAAGTAACAGTTACTGCTATTTCTTATACAGACATATTCTAGAGTCTGATGATGGAAAAAACTTTAAGAAAGAGAAAAGATTATGTTGGTAAATATTAATGAAAAGAAAGCTGCTTTAGCTATTTTAATATCAAATAATACAAACTTGAAGGCAAAAAGTACTGTTAGCTAGCTGTACAGCAGTCTCTGCATAATCATAAAAGAACAGTTGATCTTCTAGAAAGATATAGTGAACTTGTATTTACCACATAACTTGGTTCAAACTATATAAAACAGAAATGAGCAGAATCACAAGAATAAACTGATAAATATGAGCGTTCTTAACACATCTTTCTGTAACTGATAGAAAAGTAGACAAAAATATAGGTATATAGAAGATTTTTCATAACTAATACATGATTTAACTAACAATGTAGTGCCCTATAACTAACAACTAGGAAAACAGTTTTCAGATATGTGTGCAAAATTTTAAATATTCAATCAAATAAATGCTAGGTTATGAACCAAGTCTCAGTTAAATTCAGTTCAGTTACTCAGTTGTGTCCGACTCTTTGTGACCCCATGAATTGCAGCATGCCAGGCCTCCCTGTCCATCACCAACTCCCAGAGTTCACTCAAACTCACGTCCATTGAGTCGGTGATGCCATCCAGCCATCTCATCCTCTATTCCCTTCTCCTCCTGCCCCCAATCCCTCCCAGCATCACAGTCTTTTCCAATGAGTCAACTCTTCGCGTGAGGTGGCCAAAGTACTGGAGTTTCAGTTTTAGCATCAGTCCATCCAAAGAACACCCAGGACTGATCTCCTTTAGAATGGACTGGTTGGATCTCCTTGCAGTCCAAGGGACTCTCAAGAGGCTTCTCCAATACCACAGTTCAAAAGCATCAATTC
The DNA here is from genome assembly GCF_000754665.1 of Bison bison bison. Taxonomy (NCBI): domain Eukaryota; kingdom Metazoa; phylum Chordata; class Mammalia; order Artiodactyla; family Bovidae; genus Bison; species Bison bison. Next base: position 4,574,086 of record NW_011494708.1, on the reverse strand, counting down.
TTCAGCGCTCAGCTTTCTTCATAGTCCAACTTTCACATTCATACATGACTACTGGAAAAACCATAGCCTTGACTAGACAGACCTTTGTTGGCAAAGTAATGTCTCTGCTTTTGAATATGCTATCTAGGTCATAACTGAATATGCTATTCAACATAATTGAATATGCTATTCAGGTCATAACTTTCCTTCCAAGGAGTAAGCGTCTTTTAATTTCATGGCTGCAGTCACCATCTGCAGTGATTTGGGAGCCCCCAAAAATAAAGTCTGACACTGTTTCCACTTTTTCCCCATCTATTTCCCATGAAGTGATGGGACCAGATGCCAGGATCTTCGTTTTCTGAATGTTGAGCTTTAAGCCAACTTTTTCACTCTCCACTTTCACTTTCATCAAGAGGCTTTTTAGTTCCTCTTCACTTTCTGCCATAAGGGTGGTGTCATCTGCATATCTGAGGTGATTGAGATTTCTCCCGGCAATCTTGATTCCAGCTTGTGCTTCTTCCAGCCCAGTGTTTCTCATGATGTACTCTACATAGAAGTTAAATAAGCAGGGTGACAATATACAGCCTTGACGTACTCCTTTTCCTATTTGGAACCAGTCTGTTGTTCCATGTCCAGTTCTAACTGCTGCTTCCTGACCTGCATATAGGTTTCTCAAGAGGCAGGTCAGGTGGTCTGGTATTCCCATCTCTTTCCGAATTTTCCACAGTTTATTGTCATCCACACAGTCAAAGGCTTTGGCATAGTCAATAAAGCAGAAATAGATGTTTTTCTGGAACTCTCTTGCTTTTTCCATGATCCAGCAGATGTTGGCAATTTGATATCTGGTTCCTCTGCGTTTTCTAAAACCAGCTTGAACATCTGGAAGTTCACGGTTCACATATTGCCAAAGCCTGGCCTGGAGAATTTTGAGCATTACTTTACTAGTGTGTGAGATGAGTGCAATTGTGCGGTAGTTTGAGCATTCTTTGGCATTGCCTTTCTTTGGGATTGGAATGAAAACTGACCTTTTCCAGTCCTGTGGCCACTGTTGAGTCTTCCAAATTTGCTGGCATATTGAATGCAGCACTTTCACAGCATCATCTTTCAGGATTTGAAATAGCTCCACTGGAATTCCATCACCTCCGCTAGCTAGGAAAATAGTTTTCATACATGTGTGCAAAATTTTAAATATTCAATCAAATAAATGCTAGGTTATGAACCAAGTCTCAGGAGATACCAAAGAATAAATGTTATACAGGTGCAAGTCTCTAACCAGGATACAATTAGAAATTGATAAGTGAAGATATTTTTAAAAAATTAAGGACCAAATAAACAACTAAACAAGCACACTACATTTGGAAACGAAAACATATACTCCCAGGTAATTAATATCTCAAGGAAGAGACATTTTAAAAGTTGGAAACATTTTTAAAACTAGATGACGATAAAACTACACGTATCAAAACTCGTAGGTTCAGTTAAAGTGGTTCTCGGAGGGAAATCTATAGCCATAAAATCATATATTGGCAAAATGGGAAGCCTGAAAATTCATAAACCATTTTGAAAATAACTTGGCAACAACTCTTAAGAAATGCTTTCCCAACAACTTAGAGATTTCTAGGTGTCCACCCAGAGAAACTCTCCAAGTCAGGAAGAAGGAGACAGAGATAAGGATACTCACTGCAGTTTGTTTGCAAGAGCGTAAGAGCAGAAAGAAATGGCAACCCACTCCAGTTTTCTTGCCTGGAGAATCCAGGGACAGGAGAGCCTTGTGGGCTGCCATCTATGGGGTCTCACAGAGTCGGACACGACTGAAGCGACTTAGCAGCAAGAGCAGAAAGCACCTATCTTGGCAGAAAAATGGATAAACTGTAGTTTACTGCCTTGTGCATGTTCCCTCATTAAGGTGTGTCCGACTCTTTCCAAACCCATGGACTGCAGCATGCCAGGCTGCCCTGTCCTTCACTGTTTCCTGGAGTTTGCTCAAACTCATGTCCATTGAGTTGGCGATGCTATCTAACCATCTCATCCTCTGCCACCCTCTTCTTTTTTGGCCTTCAGTCTTTCCCAGCATCAGGGTCTTTTCCAATGGGTCAGCTCTTCACATCAGCTGGCCAGAGTACTGGGGCTTCAGTTTCACCATCAGCCCTTCCAGTGCATATTCAGGGTTAATTTGCTTTAGGATTGACTGGTTTGATCTCCTTGGAGTCCAAGGGACTCAAGAATTTTCTCCAGTACCATAATTTGAAAGCATCGACTCTTTAGCGCTCAGCCTTCTTTATGGTCCAACTCTCACATCCATACATGAGTACTGGAAAAACCATAGCTTTGACTACACGGGCCTTGTTGGCAAAGTGATGTCTCTGCTTTTTAATATGCTGTCTAGGTTTGTCATAGCTCTCCTTCCAAGTAAAAAGCATCTTTTAATTCTGTGACTGTAGTCACCATCCACAGTGATTTTGGAGCCTAAGAAAATAAAATCTGTCACTGCTTCCACTTTTCCCCCTTCTATTTGCCATGAAGTGATGGGACTGGATGCCACAATCTTAGTTTATTATTACAATACATAAATAAATATACTGTGGTTAACTCATATTAAACCGTTTTAGTGAATTTAATTAATCTGTATATAAACATGGAAATTCTCTGAAACATATTGGTGAGCAAAAAGTTGTGAAATGATACCTACAGCGTGATCATATTTATGTACATTTTTAAATAACCAATTGTATCTACTGCTTACAGCTATAGCTGCATGTAATAAAAGTACAAAAGGCTTTAGAAGACACACAACAACTTCAGTAGGAAGGGGAGATGACTTATTTTCTTTTTTCAGAGAAAAAGAAAGATGAATAAAGCAAAATGTTATCTTCATAGTAAGTAAGTAATTTATTTTCAGCATTTTTAAGCATATCTGAAGAGCTTTATAGTAAGAAATTTTAAATAAATTGCTACTACAATCCTACTATAAATATTTAGTAGACACTATAAAGGTCATAGGAAAACAACTATTACCTGTTCTCCTATCCACACAGAGCTAACCTTTGATAATATTTTCTTTTTTTATTTGTACATACTTAAACATATACAACATTATTCTGTATACGGTTCTATAATCTTTTGTTTGGCACTTAGCATACCACAGGAAGGTCTCCTTGTCATTACTTCACACTCAGACAATTTACCGCACATCCATGGTGCAGATTTCAAACTGCTTTAAAGAATATATAATGAAGACCCTTCATTCTACCCTAGACCCTAGTACTGCTGCCAAGAGTTTATCTATCAGGTCTAGAAATTATGCTTTCTGTCCCTAAACAAAGTATTACTTTTGTGCCACTGGGTGGAGACAGAGCTCTCAAAGTGTAATCTCTGGTATAACTTATTTTCCACAGATAATAAAATTCAGCATTTCTAAAACATCATACTGAATTTAAAATCAGTTCTTGTACTTTCTTATTTTTAAAAGTTCAGATTTCCCTGTATATCACAATCATAAAGAAATTATTCACATTTGGTTGTAAGTTTTGTTTTAAATGCACATGTAGATATCTTGTCCTAATCAAAAAGTACTTTAAAAAAAAGGGAAAGAAAAAAACTTGTTAATTTTAGGGAATACATATATACATACTTCTGTTATTGAATAATGTTTCTAAGGAGAAACTGTAACTGAAAAGCTATCATTTTCAAACAAAACCATATACTTACAAATCAGTATGCATATGGCAAGCTTAAAGGCAGCCTAAGGGCACATAATTCTGATAAACACAAGTTGACAGCAGAGGGGCCCACATCTAGATAAAACTCTGCAGTCCTCACTATTCTGCAGCATGTGGAGGTGAAGTGACTGAGGTCACACACGTGCAGTATGTAAGTGCAGTGAAGACTGCATACAATCTGCCCTCTCCCCTGTTCCTCTTGTAAGAGGTTAATGTCTCCCCAATCTGCTTGTATTACCTGTCTACCATTAAACTAGATAATTAAAATCACAGATATGAACACAAGCAAATAAGTCACTAATTATTTGCAAATTTAGGGCTTTATTTCATAAAATTGCTTTAAAATTAGAACACTTTCTAAATCTTAACTTTTAGGAAAGCTCTATCAACTGACAGAAAAATTCAAACTGGAAAATCGTCATATATCATGATTTGTCTCAAATCTCTGTGTAAGTTTTCAACTGATCAATGATTAAATTTTGTGCTCCATTCTTTGGAATCTTGTTCTATATATACTGTTTCAAAAGGGTTACAAAGATTGGGAAAATGTATCAGATAAGCAATAATAAGGATAAATAGTTCTTCAAATAATTTCTAATGTAAGAAATATATATTTTAAATTTAATCTCTGTAACTTTGCAAAAATTCCAAATATTAATAAATTATAAAATATTAAAACTTTACCTTTCTACCAAAATGTAGAAACATTGTAAACATCTTCAAAGAATAGAGCATAACAAAGCAATTATAATGAAAAGTGTACATGTTAAAACCACCTCTGGGAGAAGCACCACCTTCTAGCAACAAAAAGATATATTTTATAAACATAAACACATTTAACTTTGTTTAAAGTTGAATGGATTTAGTGCTTTATGAGTTAAATACAGCAGGATAATATTCTCAAATAAAAAGACAGAATTGGAAAAGCAAAACAAAATACTATGAAACATGCCTATTGGGACAGCAACTCAATTTAAAATACACTGACTGGCTCAAAGTCACAGAGCTGGTTAGTGAGTGGCAGAGCTAGGATTGGAGCTTAGGTTTCTAAGGCCTTCCGCTAATTTTTAGTTTCTACTATAGATAATGCTATCATATGAAAGGATGTTTTGCCTCAAAGTTCAGCATTTCATTCATACAATGACTCAGCATGTATGATGTGCTATTATATATGCGTACATACATATGTATACCACACATACCTTATATAGTATTCTCAAACAGTAAACACAATGAACAAAAAGAAAAAAAAATGAAGAATTAACTAAATTTTTATTATAGATTTCAAAGCAAATGATTCATAAAAGGTATGGTACAAAGTTAATTGTTAAATTGTATCAGCTCTTTTTTGAACTAACCACTTACCTGGAAACTGTGACACTATTGGGGGTGTATCTTCATCTAAATCATCTACTCCTCCAGCTATGGGATAGGGTGGAATGGAGACTCTGGGCATCACCACCCAGCTGTGATCACAATAAAGGGAAGAGGTGAGGCTGGGGAGTCCCGAGTTATGGGCTATCTGAAAGCCACAGATCTTCTCTATCTGTTGCCAGCGAAAAAGTCGTTCTCGTAAACAAGTTGTCAACTCAGAAAGAGCTTTCCTGGAAAAGCCAATATAGGAATTACTTCTTGCATCAAAAAGTCTTTAATACAGCACTGAAAACAGGCAACTATATCAGCAGACCAAGGCAGTTAACCAATTTCCAAAAGAAATTATCCCCTCTTAGAATGAGCACAAAGGATATAAGAGAACATGATTAAATGACAAATGAAACCATAAATTGTCTATAAATAACAAATTAAAATTAAAAATTATCTATAATTACAAATTAAAACAAATTGTCTATAAATTTATACACAATAAAAATAGACAGATAACTGCAATAAGATTCTTACTTTGCTTCCAGAATTTTGTGGTCTACCTCATCTAAGGAGGAGCTATGTGCAACATGTAGAGTTCCAAAGACTGTGCTCCTCTTCTTTTTAATTTTCTCTGCCTACAAGCCCAAGGACAGAAAAATAAGGCTCAGTTTGGGGGAAAAAACACACACTAATAAGGTTTATTTTGTCTTGAATATATTAATAATTATAAAATCAATGGAGAATTATTAGCCAAGACATAGCCCTATTTTCTAAAAAAGGAAAACAGATGAGGGAGAAAGCATGCTTTCCTAAGCCAAACCCTGTTCTGGAGAATTTTTTCTCTTTATTTCCATGGATCAGAAAGACCTGAATCTTCTATTTAAAACTAGAAGAACATAAACTATATCCTACTGCAATGGCGGTGTTAGTGAATGCACTGAGTTTTTTATTGTTCTTTTTCACTAGAAATCAGAATAAGACTCAATAATTTCACACAATTATTAATAGTCAGACATTAATTTCTAGTAACTACTAACCTGAATCAGATATGAAGCAGCAACCTAGAGGAGAAAAGCTCTGTATAAAACATTTATGATCATGATAGTAGGGATGATTTTTAAATGATACTAAGGTCATTCTGAAAGGTGTACCCTTCTCTTAAAAAAGTAACTTTACTCTTCAGCCTATGATTACAAGAGTCAATCTACCCACTAAGTTCCAATTCATGAAAGAATCTGTGATACTAAAAATTTTATTCAGGCCTTTACACACCAACTGGTTAATCCCTTTAGAAATGTTAGTAAGTTTAGTCGATATAGTCGAGTACCTCATCCTTAGCAATAGCTAGCTGCATTTCAGCATTCTGTCTTTTTATATTGTAGTACTGGACTTCTACTTCATGTGTTAGCTGAAGCCATTTTTGAAGTGCATCTGGAACAGACCAGCTGCTTCTGAGTTCAAATTCTTTTTCCGCCTTTTTTAGAGCCATTCGAACCTGAGAGGGAGGGAGGGAAAAAAAAAAGAGAAGGAGGAGGAGGAGCGGAGGAGAGGGAGGTACAAAGAGATGCAAAGGAAAGTGGCAGAAGTTGGAGACAGAAATTTCTCTTTTTTAAAACTATTTAAATTAAGTTTAAAAAAAAAAGAAATTAAGATTTTTTTAAGTACCAGAATTAAAAGAAAAAAGCAATTTGAATTATACTCTTTGTAAAATCAGTCTAAAATGATATTTCTAACATTAAAACAAAAGTTAAAGATTTAAGTACAGCTTAAACTCACTAAGCAAGGTTGTAAAAAGCCAGAGGGTGAGAGGGAGCTTACATCTCTCTTAGGTTGCAATACTGCATTTTCACATTTTACAACAGCCAGACTCAACTGAGAGACAAAAACCCAGGGCATGTACCAACTGAAATGGATAGTATTTTTCTCATAACGTGTTTTTTTTGTTTGTTTATGGACAGGATATGAAGAAGTATCCAAAACAGGGTGAATACTTGTCCTATTACCCCTTCTAATGTTCCCAGAAGACTCTGCTGGGAACTATACACTATAGAGACTCTGCTGGGAACTATAAACTATAATTATACACTCATTTTTTAAGTAATTATACCATTTTAAAAAAGGTTTTCAGAAATCTTCTTTATGCCAGTTATTCCTCATTGTTATGAGCACATCTGCCTCTTATAGTCTGTTTTATATCACCTCTATTTAATTTTTTCCTGCTTCTGACAGATCAAAAAGTAGATAAATTAACACCTGCAGACCAAATGTAAATTTCAAGAAAACAGATTGTGAGTGAGATTCATCTTGATTTTTCCAAGGGAAACTATGAATAGCTTCAGTGTCAGAATGTGTAAGTTTTTCTTCTAGTCAACTTTTAGGGAAGGCAGACAACAAACAGAAAATTAAAATGCTTAGTGTGTGAGTTTGTGAGGTGGCATTAAGTGCTAACAAAAAACCTCTTAGGGACAGTCTTAGAAAATGACACAGAGGAAGAGATAACCTATTCTAGGAATGATTCATTTAAAAACTAGCAAGAGCTCAAGCTAAGGATGTGTAAAGATACATGGTGGAATTTATGAAATTATGCACACATATTCAAGACCTTCAGACATCCTTCGGGAGCACCAAAACTGCAAATTAATTTTTCCAAAGTTAGGTAAACTGAAACTTCATTCCTAAACTAATGTGCAAAGGAATGTCTGATCTGATAAAATCTAATTTATTTAAATAAATCTTACATGCCAGAGTAAACTAGAATACTAGACACAAATTTCTGATAAAGAGAACAGCTGTCAGATACTACAAGAAAAAACATGTAGAAAAATATTTTTTAAAACTTTTTCAAGTTTCCTAAAAACTTTCTGAAACTCTAAAACCATCAGACAGGAAGTAAATAATTCAAAAGGTAGACATTAACAGGGAAAGTAAAACAACACTTACTTAAGACAAATCATAAGCAACACTTGCCTGACGCGATTAGCTATGCAATATGCTTGGGACAATACAGTGCTTAATAAGACAGCTGGCAGGGCCCTGTGGCGTCCTTGCTAATCTCTCAAGAAAGAAGCTGAGCTCAGGTCCTGTGACACGGAGTTCTATGTAACACTACAAAGTGAAGGTCACACGCCCATCTTCTTATAAAGCTAAAATTTCTGTACATTTTCATTGTCATGTAAGTATACAGATAATCTGAACAAATTCACTCATGTTTTTCTCATTAAGATTTTCCTTAATGTTGTGTCCATAAATGTATTTCCCCCAAAGAGCTCAATAAAGAGGGAAATAGATGCAGTGAAAATTGAATAATGAATAGTTTTTACAATGATGAATTAAGTTGTTTCAAAATACAATAATTATATAATTTTTGTGTCTTAGGACTAAAACTACTAAAAACATGGTATCACACATAAAAACAACCTAAGTATCTGAAAACATGGCTTCTGGACCTGACTTTATGATTTATACCTCTGTGAGCTTCTTTCAGAAAGGCAATGCCAAAGAATGCTCAAACTACCGCACAATTGCACTCATCTCACACACTAGGAAAGTAATGCTCAAAATTCTCCCAGCCAGGCTTCAGCAATACGTTAACCGTGAACTTCCTGATGTTCAAGCTGGTTTTAGAAAAGGCAGAGGAACCAGAGATCAAATTGCCAGCATCTGCTGGATCATGGAAAAAGCAAGAGAGTTCCAGAAAAACATCTATTTCTGCTTCATTGACTATGCAAAAGCCTTTGACTGTGTGGTTGACAATAAACTGTAGAAAATTCTGAAAGAGATGGTAATACCAGACCACCTGACCCGCCTCTTGAGAAATCTGTATGCAGGTAAGGAAGCAACAGTTAGAACTGGACATGGAACAACAGACTGGTTCCAAATAGGAAAAGGAGTACGTCAAGGCTGTATATTGTCACCCTGTTTATTTAACTTATATGCAGAGTACATCATGAGAAACGCTGGGCTGGAAGAAGCACAAGCTGGAATCAAGATTGCCGGGAGAAATCTCAATCACCTCAGATATGCAGATGACACCACTCTTCTGGCAGAAAGTGAAGAGGAATTAAAAAGCCTCTTGATGAAAGTGAAAGTGGAGAGTGAAAAAGTTGGCTTAAAGCTCAACATTCAGAAAACGAAGATCATGGCATCCGGTCCCATTACTCCATGGGAAATAGATGGGGAAACAGTGGAAACAGTGTCAGACTTTATTTTTCTGGGCTCCAAAATCACTGCAGATAGTGACTGCAGCCATGAAATTAAAAGACGCTTACTCCTTGGAAGGAAAGTTATGTCCAACCTAGATAGCATATTCAAAAGCAGAGATATTACTTTGCCAACAAAGGTCCATCTTCTAAAGGCTATGGTTTTTCCTGTGGTCATGTATGGATGTGAGAGTTGGACTGTGAAGAAAGCTGAGCGCCAAAGAATTGATGCTTTTGAACTGTGGTGTTGGAGAAGACTCTTGAGAGTCCCTTGGACTGCAAGGAGATCCAACCAGTCCATTCTGAAGGAGATCAGCCCTGGGATTTCTTTGGAAGGAATGATGCTGAAGCTGAAACTCCAATACTTTGGCCACCTCATGTGAAGAGTTGACTCATTGGAAAAGACTCTGATGCTGGGAGGGATTGGGGGCAGGAGGAGAAGGGGACGACAGAGGACGAGATGGCTGGATGGCATCACTGACTCGATGGACATGAGTCTGAGTGAACTCCGGGAGCTGGTGATGGACAGGGAGGCCTGGCGTGCTGCGATTCATGGGGTCGCAAAGAGTCGGACACACCTAAGCAACTGAACTGAACTGAAATGAGCTTCTTTCTTTCCTTTCTGAG
>NW_011494708.1:4547068-4564097 GCF_000754665.1 Bison bison bison | reverse complement strand
TCCTTTCTGAGGCTTATTGTTTCATGTATAACAGGGGTACTATGACTTGTCCTGATTTTAAGTTTCTTAAGACTTTAAGAACAAAATAATTTATGTATTTAAACCACACAAAATATAGTGGTACTATTATTCATCCAAAAGCTCTTGTTTAACGGATATTAACAAAATATATACCAGTTTTTCTGCCTTTTAATTTTGAGTTGATTACCCATCACATAAAATACAATAAAGCTTTAAACTATGTGGAATTGTGGATTATGTGACATAATATGTAAATTAATTTCCCAGTTAAACTTACTTCTATAAACAAAGCTTTTAATAGCAGTATGGGAAAACATGGACTTTGGAATAAGACGCATGTAATCATCTTCCCTTAGCCACATAATAGCTGTGTTACCTATGGCAAGTTATTTAACTTCTCTGCGTACACATCTCATCTGTAAATGAGAATGTATCTATGTACAGTGAGGATTAAAATTTATGAGCAAACCATTTGCAATGATGTACACAGCATAAAGTTTTGGCACACAGTAAGCACTCATAAAATTGTGTTTCTTGTTACCATAATCATATAGGATAGAGTTCTTTTTAAATACCCAATTCTCTCCTTTACACTTAGTGACTGAGGATCTCATTAGGATCATTAAGTTTGTGCTGGGTTGTAATATCCTGGTAATCTTAGGGTCTACCATGCAGTGCAAGGCCTCGAGGCTCCAAACCTCAGACTAGAATACTTGTGATTAAGAGGTCCTTCCTTACATGGTGTCTTTTCCTCTCGCTGAGAGGCAGTCTCCATTATAACATGCTATCAGTTTATGTCTCTATAGAAGATTTCCCTCTACTGCTTTCTGATTTGTTCTTTCTTATCTGCAAAGATCAGAAAAACAGTTAACAAACGTTTTAGTTTAGCACTGGGAACAAACCAAGACTTGAATTCTCATTGAGAAGAGGTATGGAGTTGTCACAGAAGTAAAAAACATAAAATTAATTCTCAAACACAGGCTAATTTTAGCTAGGCCTTTTTTGTGAACTCCTTGTTTCTTTACTACATTCTGTAGAAAGAAGGTTCTGTCAGGTAAACAGGACCAGACTGAAAAATAAGTCTAAGAGTCATTTTTAGAGAACAAACTCCTTACAGGGAGAAGACTCAAAAGACAATGTCTAGGGTATGAGAGAAAGAAAAGTTAACAGTTAACAAAAGAGATAGCTGCATTCAGTCAGACAAGTCCTACCAAAAATGACAATCCTGAAGAACTAGTACCATACACTGAACATTTTCTGATGAGTTTAAGTTTAAACTGAAACTCATTCATAACTTAATTTTTATTTCATATTTAGCACCTGACTGAGAAGGCAGCAGTGCATAAAGCAAAGTGGGAGGAAGAATACCTAAGGTCTTGGCCCTGTCTGATGAGTCACTCTCTAAACTTGAACACACTTTCTTGTCTTCATTTTGTTCCTCAGATTCTTTATCAGTAAACAAAGGGTCAAAGTCAGAAGAAGGAGATGACATTATGGAAGCAGAGGTTGGAGCAACAGGCTTTGAAGAGGAAGGAAGGGGCCATGAGCCAAGAAATGCAGGCAGCCTCTAGAAGTTGGACAAGGCAAGGAAACAGATCCTCCCCAGAGCCTCCAGAAGGAATGCAGCCTTGTAGACCTATTTTAGACTCTGACTGCAAGAACCCTAAGATAATCACGATGTGTTGTTTTAAGCTACTAAGTTTGTGGTAATTTTTTATAGCAGAATTAGAAAACTAATACATCTACCTATGAAGATATTCTCCTGCGACCTCCCCACCTTCTCTGAAGGATAGTGCAATGCCTGAATTCCATCCTGAGTAAATGCACAGTAGAAGCAGACACTGGAAAGGACACCTTTTGGACAACTTCAAAATCTGTAGCACAGAATGTTCTAAAACCATCTAACAGGATTCAAATGGATTTTTAATAGAGATTCTTAACATGAGCAGAGAAGTTTAACATTACACATACTAATACTTTACTACTAGGTTATAGTCAGAAACTGAGACATACTACAGATGTTAAATAAACATCTTAGGTTTACTCAAGACAACATGGCATGGGCTAGGACTTCATGAATGAGTGAACATAATGCTAACTTTATCTTTTAGTTGGTTCTTTGTTTTTTGCTGTATGAACTCTGCCCAATGCTAACAATATGGACAGGTGACCCTATTACTGACCAAGGAAGAATATACGATGGAACAAATCTAGGAGACTGAACAAAATTTAAAAAAAAATCCTCAGAGTAACAATACAAATTTCCTCACAAACTCTTCTTAAAAATGTAAATACCTGTTCCAATTCCTGCTCTGCATACTGACGTCTACTCAGTTCACATTCAGCTCCCTCCCTCAGCTCTCTCAGTCGAAAAGCTTCTTCCTTTGCGTAATTGATTTCATCCATCATTTTGCGCTCCAGATTTTGCTTTTCTACAGCAACATTTCTGTTCTCTTCCTGTGCCTTTTCAAGCCTTACAGAATAAACATGAAAATTCCTCACAAAAGTTTCCAAAACTTCATTATTTTAGTGAAGAATAAATATGTATCAAGCAATAATATACATGTTTTGATCAAAATTCGCAGCCATTTCTATTAATCTTAAATTTGGACAAAAAAAATCAGGTAACATACTAGATAGCTATTTGGTTTATCTTGGCCTAAAAATACAGAAATAGCATGGAAATACTCTTCAGGAAAAAGACTTTTCAAAAATTGATAATTATTTAAGTCATGTTTAAAATAAAATTTAACTACACATGTAATTCTACCTACATTTGATTTCCACTTGTCTTCTACCCATTTATTCCCTAATGCATATCTTTTTAATAAATTTGTAATTAGGACCTTTCTAAAAATGTGAAATGAAGTGTACACACAATTCCTGATATATATATCAATCTAAATACAAACGCATAAGCACATGCCCACATTACATATTCACAAACTGTATGGTCCCACATAAACAAGATTTATAGCCTTTTTTATCTACTCACCTCTCTTGTAAGTCCATTAGACTTTGCTCTGCAGTTTGTAGACTCTCTAAGTCTTTCATCATTTTTGCAACATGCTCTTTTGATGTCTTATTCTGCGTATAAGCAAACCAACACCCTCCAACACCAATTACTATAGAAACTGTAAGTATAAAATCCTTCATCCAGTTATGAGGAGGGCCTATAAAGAGAATTACAAATGGCAAATTAATCTGAGTATCACAAAATCTCAATACACATGGCCACTTAATTTAAAAAGTAGTAGATATCTAAAAACAAAATATGAAGATGTTCCTCCCATATATAAGCCCCAGCCTTTTACAAATTTTTTCTTCAAATAATCAATGAGTTTATGATAACTACCTGATATACTACACCTATAGGAGGCAGGGGCTTCCCCAGTGGCTCAGTGGTAAAGAATCTGGTTGCAATGCAGGAAATGCAGTTTCGTTCCCTGGGTCAGGAAGGTCCCCTGGAGGAGGAAATGGCAACCCACTCCAGTATTCTTGCCTGGGAAATGCCATGGACAGAGAAGCCTGGCGGGCTATAGTCCATGGGGTCACAAAAGAGCTGGAAATGACTGAGCAACTAAACCACAACAACAGGGGGCAGAGATAACCCCACATGGATGCACTACACCCCTGCTGGTACAGGAGTTAGTGACAAAAATCCTGGAGCATTCTGAAAAAGCACAGTATCTCCAATCACATACACAGGGAATGGTCCTCTATGGGGTGAAGAGTCATAACGAGTATCACCATCACCAGCCCAACTCCTTCCTTCAGACAGTTAGGTAGTGGCCATGCTATAATACAAAAACTGAAACCCTAATCATTCACCAGAAAGCTTTCTTCCGAAGCATGTAGCCACATAACTAGTTAGGATTAATTAGTGATTCTCAACTGAGAGGGACACTTCCCTCCAGCAGACATTTGACAATTTTTGCTTGTCACAATTCGGGAAGTGGAAGTAGGGCTATTTGCTACTGGTATCCAGTAGGTAGAGGCCAGGGATGTTGCTAAACACCCACTAATGTACAAAATAATCTCTTTCCCGCTCCCACTCTGGTGATAACAAAGAATTATCTGGGAATTATACAGCCTAGAATGCAAATAGTGGCAAGGTTGAGAAACCACGGGTCAAATGATCACGACAACCCATGTTTTAGGTGGTTATTTGCCAGAGAGATCTGGGTGACTCGAGGGAAACAGATGCCAGGGACAGATGTAACCCCCACACTTACTTGTTTCTAAAGTAAGGAGTCAGGAGCCAGGGCCTATTGTCTTCAGTAATACAAAACACAGAAACCGCTAGTCAAATAATTTCCTAGTTTATCTCTGAATGCAGGGGCTCAATTGAGGGATGCAGGGTAACTAATAAAACATGATGTATTATTTGATGTATTGCAAAGAGATTACAGGTGTTCAGTGAAAAACTGCCTAGCTGCCCATACCTCTGGCAGGAAGGAGATATTTTCCATGTTCAACAAGATGAAGAGCTCCACAGAAATGAAAAGTTCTCATGCTTATAAGCCTAGGGTTCATGTATGTTTACATGGTGTGATAAACAGCATGTTCCATGCCAGAGATCCTCAGCGCTACATATTTTCAGAGCAGATACCCTCACCTACAGTGAAAGAGATTCTCTCCTCACTCTTTGGCAGAAGGCTAAAGTCTCAAAAGGATTTGTTTTTATTCTGCCTCAGGCTGAGAGGTTCAGCTCAGGCTCTAGTTCAAATATGAGACTTATTCAGGCTGAACTATAATCACCAGAAATAATAAAAAGAGGGACAAGTCTCTAACTATACAACAAATACCATGAACTGGTAAGGATTTCAGTGAAAACTCCTTTAAAATGTATCTCTATTCACTGGATACTGCTAGTTTTGTGTTTTTTTTTTTTAATAATCTTAATGTGGGTGTTCCAACCATAAGTTTCATTCACTCAAGTCATAATTCTAAGACAAACACATTAAAAAGGTAATGCATCATTAACTTCTAGTTTATTTATTAATACATTTGTTTTCAACATTCTTTGAGACTAGTTTGGTTTCTTTACAAATGATAATACTGTCTGGCTTACAGAATAGTTTGTTCTTGATCAATAAAATAAAAATATCCCCAATCAACCTCTATATAGAGACAAATGCTATAGTTTAATTCCTATTTTAACCAATAATTCACATGAAAAAACTAGAGTGACTCTCACAGAAGACAATCCCCAATAGATTCAGTTGAAAATTCAGGACAAGGAAAAGGTTAGAAAGGGTATCATCTCCATGGAATGCTTGGCATTTCAATAGTGTTCTATTTCCTAGGGTTTGTAATTCCCACCAACAGTGCATTTCCACCAACTCTCACAAAGGGGGGTTCCAGCTGTTTTACCAGCTGCTCTTTTAGCCTGAGCCAAAAAAGAACCACCAGTAAACTCATGGAATGCATCAAACCTCTCCAGTAACCCTTTTTTAAGCAGGGGCACCCCCAACGCAGTATCATAGAAATCTATAAGCCTCTTAACTGCAAAAACTGAGGTAAAATAAACATTAGTTTCTTCATTTATAATTTGTGAAAACCATTTTTCTAGAATTAGTCTTTCCGTTTTGAAAAATAAAATTCCTCTAAAATGTGTACTCTTCAAACAATTTCCCCCCAAAGCTTTCTGAAATCTGAAATTAAATGACGTAAACAAATTAAACTTCCCTTCTGGGAAGAAAGTATTCCTGTAAAGGTAAAGAAGAAGGCTTATTTTCCTTACAAATATGACAAAGCAATTTCTTAAATGTTCTTCCTCAGAACAATCAAATAATATTCTCCACCTTGTGCTTCTGCCAGAATAGTCTGTTCCTTTATACAGTTTCAAGCAGGCCTCTAGGGCCACTGTTTTTGATCTGTATCTTAAAAATCCTTTTCCTGGTAATTAATACAGTCCAGTTAGGATTTATTATTTCATGTCATCAAGATAGTGGGAATGCACCTTTTAAAAAAAGGACTCTAGTGAATATCAAACTATAATAACAAACATTAAAACTGCTATAGAGTTTTAAATCTAGAAATTTAATCAACTTACATATAGTTTTACAACTTTCTACATCAGTAACCAGCTTTGAAAATACCACACGGGATATTTCAATGACAGAAAATCTCATCCTATAAATCTTTTAAGATAGTATTATACTCTTATACCCAACAGAGGATTCTTCTGGTCTACTACCTTTCTTACTTTTTCCTTCTTTAAATAACAACAGATGATCTGATTACTCTTTTTCATCATATTTTGTGCGAGAGAATACTAACGCGTTAGAGGTCCGAACAAAACCACATCCAGCGCCTTGAGCTGAAGTTTTTGTCTATGACTCCGGTCGCTGATTTTCAACTGAGAGATCATAAATGAAAATTCATGCACTGCTATCCTGTTCATTTAAAAAAATACATATATATTAAAAATATTACTAGGATGTACACTTAAATATTTCAGCAACATACTTAATACTTATATATATTAGTGATGATTACTTTAAGAGTTCACCCAAGTGCAATTTAATACTTTATTATATGCAACAAAAACCTTTTCAGTGCAAGCTTAGCAGTGCAAAGACTTCTGTATGTCAATAATTTCATTGCTATATTGATGTTTTTGTTTTCTAAGGTTTCTTTATGCTATAAATTAATGTGATTCAGAAATTTATCAAATTCAAAATATTTTATGATTATTAAATTACCTCTGGCATTTTACCATCATTTCATAAACAACAAGAAAGTTGTAAGCAATTTACTTATTAACACAGCAGACTTAATCATTCTCAGTTTAGATCATATTCATTTTCTTTATAAATAGCATTTTAAAAACCTGTATCTTTACATTCTAATATTTAAACTATTTAAAAGTTCACTGAAGTCATAAATGAAAAGTAAAAAGTCATCACTGGTTGGGGGAATAAATTGAAGAATATTTGTAATAAGAAGTATAGAACCATTTCACTAGCAATGAAGAAAGTCTGCAGGGTGCCAAAAGGCTCAGGTGAAATAAGGAAATAAAACTGCTTTGTTTTGGACTTCCAATCCAAGCAGGCCAGTAGTTAAGATGTCTTATCAACCAAGTGGGATACAAAGACGAATCTTATGACACAAAGTGTAATAATAATAATAAAACTGTTAATAACAATGACAATTAAAAAAATAAGCATGTATTATGTGCTGAGTACTGTGCCAAGAACTTTTCAAACTCAAAAAATTCTATAATATATGTAAAATTGCCATCTTATAAATGAGGAAACTATGGCAGTTTCTTGGGCAGTAACTTGCCCAAGATGACATAATTAGTAAGAAGACAATTAGTAAGTAAGACAATCCCAATTATCTATGATTCCAATGACTGAACTCTGAACCTTTTATTTAGGAAAATTTCAGGTTACAGAACTCCTATGAGGTTTCCACAAAACTTTAGAGAGTAAAGAACTCTAACTTTCCCTATAGAAAATGCCTACATTCATCATCTCTGTGGGTAAACTTTTGTGTGTAAGCTCTTGTCACATCTTTAATATGACACTTATTAAAGTGCCTGAAGGCAAACTGTGTCTTATCTCTTTATCCCCAAACCTAGCATGGTGCTTGGCAAAAGTAGATGCTTGATAAATGTTTATGTAATAGATGAATGAATGCATGGATGGGGGCAAGAATGAATAGCAATACTATCAGTACACAAAATTTAAGAGGGACAATGAGATGTAGTAAAAACGAAACTATAAAACAGAATTTTATGCAAAGTTCAATATGAGTCCAGAGGTGGAAGGGATTCTACCTGAGTGGGTGAGGATGTCAGGGAAGTTCACACAGGTCTGAAAGGAATGAGGAGGCATGTGTCAGGTGAAGAGAGCCTTAGTATAAGCTCTGGTAACAGAATTACAGAATATAGAAAATACAGTAAAAGGTTTAAGATAACCATGACATGAAAACGAACATAGTTTTACCTACCTACTACAGATGTAATAGTATTTTAAAGTCACAGAAAGGAAACAAAATAATGAATTACTGTAGGTATGTGTACATTTGGAATGTGTAATACATTTCTTATACATTCTTACAAATAGCTCTTATATCTACAGTTACACTGCAAAAAGCTTTGTGACATAGGTAATTAATTGCTACTGCCCCTTTGAAAGGACTCCTCTAATCTCTATCACCACATAAAAGGGGCTTGATGAAGACTATGCCAGTTTTTCTTTCCCCTCCATTCAAAAAGGCACCAGTAGGCTGACCTAAAAGTTTTCTTCTGTAGTAACATGTTCACTATTTTGAAAAACTTATCTTGATTAAGTGTGATGTTATCTCAACAATTCTACTAGAATTTGAGGTTATCTCTGATAACTTTCAGGCTTCCCAGATGGCTAAGTGGTAAAGAATCTGCCTGCAATCCAGGAGATACAGGTTTGATACCTGGGTCTGGAAGGTCCCCTGGAGGAGGAAATAGCAACCCACTCCAGTATTCTTACCTGGGAAAGCCCATGGACAGAGGAGCCTGGTAGGCTACAGGCCATGGAGTCACAAAAGAGTGTGACATAACTTAGTGACTAAAAAACTGAAAATGTTTACTTTACTAAAACAAAAAAAGTGGCCATAACATGTACAGTCAAAATATTGAGCAGCCTGTTTATTTCATGTTGTTATTATGTAAAGAAGCTTTCCAAAGGACCACATAAGAAAAGTTGTATAAGTCACAGGGTTAACATAAACAACTTAAAAAACCCTAATCCCACCTTAATGCTCTACTATTCTGTTTTAACTTAGAAATGCGTCTTATTTAAAAAGCAAGAACTCAATTTTTTTTCTTCTTTCCAGCATCTAGTTGCACCATGAATATAAAAAAATATTTAATATGCACTTACTGATTTGACTCTTAACCCCATTAATTTCATCATTATAGTCATGTGCACAGTAAAATCAGAAATACTGATGCTCAGAATACATTTAAGGAGATATGGAAACTTTCAACTCGATCCAAAATACCAACTTCTAAGCAAAAAAAAGCTGTGTACTTAAATAAGATACATGCAGGCAAATTGATTAGAAATATGCATATAATAATAGACAACATAATTAAAGTCTTTTTTGATACAGAAACAATTTAAGTTTGAATGGAACATGAGCAATCTTGTAAGGGTCAAATTTCAGTGAAATTTCTGCAAATTTTAACATTTAAATCTTTAGTGATTATTAGGTTAACTAATGGAATTTTAAAATATAATTTAGAAAAGTAGTGACAATTAATTCCAGACATCTAAGGGATAAACTAGCATCTTATACTTTGGTATCAGATCTATCCAGGTTCAAATACTACCTGGGCAAAATATCTAAATTCTTTCTGACTTGGTTTCTTCAATCTATAAAATGGGAATAATAGTACATACTTAATTTTAACCTGAAGCTTAAATGAGATAACACAAAGCATCTCTGTGTAATATACATTCAAAAATAATTACTATCATTTACCTTTTATTTATTAAACTTTTTTTTGAGATTTAACTTACTGTCTCTAATATTAAGTGGTTATTGCTGTTATTAAAAGAACAACAATTAAGAGATATCTGTACATTAATCCATTCAAATAGGTTTTCTCATATCAAATGAATAAGTTCTGTTACTTTTACCATAGGTTCAGAGGTTGGTCCTTTGATTTACCTAAGAAGAAGGCAATGGCACCCCACTCCAGTACTTTTGCCTAGAAAATCCCATGGACGGAGGAGCCTGATAGGTTGCAGTCCATGGGGTCACTGGAGTCGGACACGACTGAGCAACTTCACTTTGACTTTTCACTTTCATGCATTGGAAAAGGAAATGGCAACCCACTCCAGTGTTCTTGCCTGGAGAATCCCAGGGATGGGGGAGCCTGGTGGGCTGCCGTCTACGGGGTCGCAGAGTCGGACCCTATTGAAGCGACTTAGCAGTAGCAACAGCAGCAAAAAAGATATAGTTGACCCATCTTCTAATTCTCAAATTACTTTCTCTAGAAATAATTTTTTTCAAAGACCTGATTATTCAAGCAAGAAAAACTGATTAAAACTTACAAATTCATACCTTACAAGTGTCAGGGAATGGATATATTTATAATATTTTCTTTGAGTCCTTAGCCACAGAAGTAACTTAATTGAAAAGTGACCTTATTCTCTAGGAGTAGGAAAAAAAAAAACACTTGGATAATAAAGACCCACCTGGGAAGCGTTGTTCCTTTGACATTGTTGTCTCTAAAATTCTTCTCATATTGGGGTAGTTCAACAAATTCTATCAACCACTGAAGTGTGTCCTCAAGGGTCCAATTATGAACTACAAAAGATAAAAACAAAGAATATTTTAAACACATGTGCATTCAGAATTTATAAAAATTATATATATGTATATACATACATATATAACACTACTGTAACTTCAGAGGAAATAACGATGTTAGACTGAATTTTCAATTCAATCACTAATAAGTACTAAAATAATGTTTGGCATTATATGAGAAGCTCAAAACAATGGAGACATACCTCCTACCCTTAAGGGCTTACAATCTAGAACAGAGAGGACACATAAAGGAAAAGAGAACAAAACATTAGCATGTTTAATTCTAAAATAAGAACCTATGCAAATTTGAACAGGATGAAATAATCTACTATTTCCCTGGCTGTAAAAAAACTTACCAGATATATATTCATTCTTCCTTTCATTTAACCATCCATCCACATAACATTATAAACCTGCTCAGTATCAGATTCCATTCTAAGCACTGGGAATACAGCAGTAAAGAAGATGGATAAACTCCTTGCCTTCATAAAACAAACTCTTTTGGGAGTAGGCAGGGGCAATTAATAAGAGGAGGAAGAAAAGAGGAAGAATTTCAGATAATGATCAGCTATTACAAAAGAAAGGAAAGATGTCAGGGTAAGTTTCTCTGAGAAGCTGTTACCTGATTTAAGACTCAAAAATTACAAGGAGCCAACACTGTGATGATCTTGGAGAAAAAACAATCCAAACAGACTTAAAAGCTGGTGTAAAAACCTTACGGAAGAACCAGCTGTGTATGAGGGATAGAGTGTAGGACTAGAAGGACCAGTCCAAAAAAGATTTTCAAGAATTCTGGATATCTTTCAATAAGAAGAGGGAAAAGTAAATAATCTATGCTTTTAAAATAGCACTCTCCACTGTGGAGAATGAATTGTGGGAGACAAGACTGAAAACAAAGAGAAATAAGACCAGTCCTTATCCAAGCAAAAGGAGTTACTGTCTTGGACCAAGGTTCTAGTAGAGGATATAGTGACAAGTGGCCAGATTCAGGACGTATTCCGGGGAAAATGCTTTTAGATGTTCTGATGAAATGGATGGAAGCTGGTAGGCAGAAGAAAGTCTAAAGAAGCACAGAGAGTGCTTCCACTAATTAAGATAGGAAAGAGTGAGGAGGACTAGACTTGGGCAGCAAGTAGGGGCAGGTGATAGAGACCAAAAGTTCTATTTTTAGACATTATAACATGTCTAAACATTTGAAGTATGTATCAGATATTTAAGTGCAGATAGACAAGAGCAGTCAGATATACAAATCTTGAGCTTAGAGAAAAGTAAGGTTAGGAATAGAGACATAAATTAGGAGTCATGAGCATACAGATGGTCTTTAGACTGAATGAGATCACCCAAAAGAGCTAAAGATAGCTATTACTGGATTCTAGGAGACTGGCTCCAAATCATGAAGAAAAGGACAACTAACATCTCTTCTAGACACTTACTTTGAATTAAGCCCTTTATATGCATTTTTCCCTTTAAGCCTTAAAAATAAAGAAACAAACAAAAACTTATGAGATACTAACATGATTATCTCCATTCTGGAGATAAGAAACTGAGA
The DNA here is from genome assembly GCF_000754665.1 of Bison bison bison. Classification (NCBI taxonomy): domain Eukaryota; kingdom Metazoa; phylum Chordata; class Mammalia; order Artiodactyla; family Bovidae; genus Bison; species Bison bison. The sequence continues at coordinate 4,552,216 of NW_011494708.1, read as the reverse complement.
AGTTAATGGGATCAAGACAGTCAGTAGCAGAACTGGATCTCAACTCAGACCAGCTGACCTCAGGACCTGATTCTATGCTACTGTGAGAGGAATAATATTAAATAACAGTAGAGATATAAACAAGCAGTTAAATACTGGAAGCAGCTAAACACATTCTACTTCAAGAAGAACAAAGACAAGTTTATCCAAAGGAAAAGATTTGAATGTGCTGGAAAAAAGAAGAGCTCCATATTCGTCTTCATACATACTTTGAAGATGTGGAAAAACAAAATGCTTACAGATCACAGAAAAGGCCAAAGGAGAGGAAAGGAAAAAAGTGAGCAATAAAAGCAGATCTGGAAATCCATCTGTGATAAACCTGAGACGAGATCTTCCTGAGTATGAACTTACTTTTGCAAGCAAAGTTGATGTTCACAATCTGCCTTTTTCATTAAGTGTTCTTTAGAAGAAAAGTTTAAATAAATCAGAAACAAAACATTAACAAAACTTAACTTTTAAATAACATACAACATTTGATAATTTTGTACTAAGACAGCTTTGACAATTTTTTAAATGAGCTCTTCTTCTTGTGTTCCTGCCCTTAAGACTGGCCATGTGCCTGAGGCTGCTGTACCCATTTAGCCAAATAACGTAGAATAAATATCAGCCAAAGGTTCAGGACCTGGGTGCTTTCCACTGAATTTAATACATGCAAAGTAGCTTTTTTTTTTTTTTTTTTTTAAGTTTCTTCCTATTCAAGACGAACTGCACTGAGAACTGCCTGGTCTGAGACTCTGCCAAGAAACCGACAGCACAGCTGCACCTCACACACCCACACGAAAACTTCAGCCAAGATAACAGGATAAGATGCTGTCATGCCCATGGCTGTTCATGTGATCAACAGCAAAAGCCTAAACACTCCAGTGCATCAAAATATTCTCTCAATTATCAATGAAATAAGACAGAAAAGAAGAAAAATCAAATGAAGAAGACATGTTTAAAGTACCCAAATTCTAGTATTATTCCATCTGATAAGCAGAGAATTACACTGGTGCTAAAGTAATTTTCTTTACAATGAATCTGTAAAACTACAAAATTCTAACACAGAGCACACAGTTTGCTTTGGGGTGCGGGGGTCTGGGGTTCATTTCATCATCTTTTTCTCATGCTTTTTGGTTTCTTTGGTAATGTCCGCTAAGTATCTTCTCAGGACCAGGACCTGTACTGTATGTATATTAGCTTTCTCCGCTCCAAATTCAGTAATTGTCTTTTGATTCTTAGGACAGATAATACTATGCCCTTCCTCGGGGTCTTTGCACACATGGCATTTCCTCTTTCATTTTCTCCACCCCTCTGACTCACCTTTACCTATTTACTTTATTGAGCCTTCATATTGCAGTTAAAACTTTAATTCCTTGGGGAACCTTGTCAAACACTGCTATATGATCATACATCACACTGTACTTTTAGGCACAGCATTTAACATAGCATTTATGATTATTTGTTTCTATGATTATTGTCTTAACATCTGTTCATACCTCTCAAGCATAAGTTTCTTGCTCACTCTTCTGTCCCTAGCACTTGGTACACAAAAGGTGCTCAACAAGATCCTCTCAAATAAATGAAGCAGACTGTGTGTGTAATTGACAACTGGCGTGCTGCGATTCATGGGGTCGCAAAGAGTCGGACACGACTGAGCGACTGATCTGATGAAAATCTATTTTTACATTTCAGAAAGGAGATTCAAACAGAAAGAGGAACTTTTCTGTGTAAGAAATTTTTGTTGGCAAAAGAGTTATTAAGAATTATCTAGAAATCAACTATACTTCAATTTTTAAAAAGTAAACTTAAAAAAATTATCCAGTTCTTTATTATCCAAGTCTCACTGCCTCTTTCACATGCGCTGTTGCTAAACAGCATTTCCACCAGAGGGCAGACAGAGGAGGATAATGTATTTCTTTAAAAATATAGATTTTCTTCTTTTAGTCTATCTGGAAAGCTATGGAAATGTCAGTTTCTACTTAAATTCTATTGTTTCTGCTAGAAACTGCGACCAGCGCTACAGGTTGTTGTCTTTGAGTGATCTAGGACAATTTATCCCAATATCAACAGAAAGAACTCTGGAATTAAAACAGACCTGATTCCAATCCCAGGAACTCAATTTCTCACCATAAAAAATAATGAAACTGAGCTAGACCATCTTTAAAATTCATTCAAATTCTTTGTTTTTGATTTCGTTATAATGAACAAAAGATGATGTTTAAAATACTGTTAGACTGTTAACCTAGAACAGTAGATTATAGAATAATGAGAGGGGGAAAAGTAACTCTAAGAACTTTCAGGACAGCAACAAAACTGTTCCTATTAAACACTGGGAGATTTGCAAAGCTTATTTCCAAAACCACTGCGACAACTCTTTGAAGTAGGTACTTTCAGCATCATACTGAACCTGTTAGTTTATGAAGGTGAAGTTCTTAATTAGCTAAAATGGATTACTAAATGGTCAAACCAGGTTTCAAACAAGTCCATGTCTAGAATCGTTTACCACTGTACAATACCGTTACCTCTTTAGAGTCAGGTAAATGGCCCTCATATCAAATTAGGCACTTCAAGTAAACAGTTTATGCTCCACACTTGCAACCATGTATGTAGCTTTCTAAATCTGCCATATTCCCACATGTCATTCCTTTAACCTGGAATGGCATGCCCGTCTTCTTCCTTGTCAGGCTGCTCTTCCTTAGCCTTTGAGACCCAGATCAGGAACTCATTCCTCCATGAAGTTTTCCCTGTCTATCCATTTCTAGATTACAGTTGCTCTTCCTCACGCCCCTGATCATATGTACATATATCTGTCATAGGATTTATCCATGTGCTCTAATGAAATTGTCCGTGCTTGTGTTACCCTCTGGCTGATGAGTTCCTCAAGGGCAGGAACTTGTTCTGCCTAACACAGTGATTATTAACACCATAATGCCACATCCCTTTGATTAGGATTTTATATATTAATATACACTATATTTAACATCTCCAAGCCACATCTGTGAGACAGCTGTTTCTCTACAGTCTATACAGAGAACCTTGGCCAAGAGAGGCCATATAACTGTAATGTAGCACACAGCTAGAATTTGACTCTAATCTTCTGACCCCAAGTTCACTGACAATATAGGTGGCTCCTGATTTAAAAGAAGTGCTCATTATTTAACTTTAAAACTCAAAACACATTTTCTCTTAGAATCAAAGCTTCTGGACATATAGCATTAATAGTAATTCAAGAGTTAAACATTACATATGAGCAATCTGCCAAGAGTAATTGTGTTAATGGAGTCAGGATTCCACTAGAGACATCAAGTAAGCACCATGGCCTACTGAAGGCCCGGCAATAGTAACACTATAGCCCAGTGGAGCTATGCCAGTTCTTCATCATGGCACTGGCTTCTATGACTTGAAAAGGGGGCTCTACCAGCCTGAAGGATAAGATTTCAAAGAGATTTCAGGAGATTCAGAGCTGCAGCAGGGCTCTGGACCAAAGGAAGTAGTGTGGGACAGGGGAGAATGGGGACAGGATGGTGACTAGAAGCAAATCTCCAGGAGATAAGAGGGTGTGGGGGGTGCACATTTATGGATTTTTCACAGGAACACAGGCAAGATGAGGATTCTCCTTTCCATTATCCCCCTTTGCTGCTAGCTAAAGAGCTATTACTGTAATAAGGGATGAGATTCCTGGTTCTGTACCAAAACAGCTTCCCTTTCTTCCCCTTATCCTAACTGTTGTTATCAATCCTACCTCCACATAATTATTTTGGACCAGCACTTTAAAGAGAAAAATTATAACTGTGCTTAGGAGAAAGCTTTTAGATAGCAGCAGGAGCTGTAGTAATGAGAAGAATGAAGAGATAGGAAAGGCTAGAAACACCCAGCAACAGAGTAAAGAAAGGAACATTCCTGTGGCCATTTAACAAAAGCAGGCTTCCAAAAAAGATGCATGAGTCATGCATAGGTACATCCTCAATTGAACAAATGAACTTATAAGGAGAAGAAACACCAACTGAAAGTGATGTCTCCCTCCCCTGAATTTCTATAGTACTTACTATTCCTACCAAATGGCATATCATATGTGCTGCCTTATTTTGTAACTATTTGCTTAATTACATCTTATGTTCCTACCATATTGTAAGTTTCCAGCAGCTCAGCATAAAGTTGCCATTTAAGTATTAGCTGAATATATAACTGACTTTTTTCTTTCTTAAAGAACCTGTTTTGTTTTTAATTGTGTCCACTTGCTATCCCATAGTTGTATGAAAGACATATGATACTGTTTTCACAATATCACATTTCAAAGTAACAATGGAGAATCCCTGACTCCAAAAGAAGATCACAGGAACTTATAACATGTTGGAAGTTAGAAGGTGCCAGTGTATAGCCATGTATGTGACATTAGGATGAGGTAAGAATTTGTGTGCTTCCTGTCCATTCCTGCCTCAAGCAAATGTGACAGAAACAAAAACTGTGAAAGAGAAACTTCAGAAGATTAAAATACATGTATTTACTTGCTCATTTCATCTATAAAATGCAATCTTATAAAACTTTCTCCAGTGGTCATGTATGAATGTAAGAGTTGGACTATAAAGAAAGCAAACGCAGAAGAATTGATGCTACTGAACTGTGGTGTTGGAGAAGACTCTTGAGAGTCCCTTGGACTCAAGGAGATCCAACCAGTCCATCCTAAAGGAGATCAGTCAGGACTGATGTTGAAGCTGAAACTCCAATACTTTGGCCACCTCATGCGAAGAGTTGAGTCATCTGAAAAGACCCTGATGCTAGGAAAGATTGAGGGCAGGAGGAGAAGGGGACGATGGAGGATGAGATGGTTGGATGGCATCACCGACTCAATAAACATGGGTTTGGGTGGACTCCAGGAGTTGGTGATGGACAGGGAGGCCTGGCGTGCTGCGATTCATGGGGTCGCAAAGAGTCGGACACAACTGAGCAACTGAACTGAACTGAATGCACCCAGTGCAGTTAGCCATATACTTGTGTTAAGTTCAGTTCAATTCATGAAGTTATAGGCCTAAAAATACGAAACAGCTTTGTGAAGTACCACCACCTAAGTTTTCATCTGTTATATTTAATATAAGTACAAGCTGTCCTAAAAGCCTTCAAATATGATTT
>NW_011494708.1:4527051-4546968 GCF_000754665.1 Bison bison bison | reverse complement strand
ACTAATGACAAAGCATTAGTGTGCATGTAGAGACATGTTAATACAGCAGCACCTAACATTTTATAAGCACTTAGCAAGTTCCAGCAACTGGGCTAAATGCTTTATGTGAACTATCTCATGAAATCCTATGAAGTAGGTAGGAGTAATATAATCTTGGTTTACAGATCAGGAAGCTGAGGCTCAGACAGTATGAGTAACTTGTCTAAATTCACACACAGAGTAAGCAGTGGAGATAGGATTCAAAACAGTATCTGTTGACTTCAAAGCCCCAGCTCTTCACCATTACACTCCTTGTTCTCCTCTTTTCTGTATTGAGAATATTTCAAAAATATTTCCAAATTCACAATTAGCTGTGTCACACCTTGGATATATTTATATCTACACCATGGATATAATACATCATTTACATTTACTCTGCACTTCATTTCTTAATATCTTTCTTTCTTACTACTTTTTAAAAAGTGCTACATTCTAAATTTATGATACCGTATCTAACGTTCTTAATATTAAGAAAGCAACTGGCATAATAGTTTCTTTTGGCAAACTACGTATTTTAGAAAAATCAATTCCTAATATCTTAATACAGTACTGTACAGCTAAACACGTTACAGTTACTACACACTTACTACTTTCTAATAAAGTATGAAAACTTCTTTGTAAGTATCAAAAGGTATGGTAGGAGGGTCAGGAAGGAGAAAGTAAAAATATTGTTAATGAAAGTAACTATCCTTAAAGCTGGCTATATGAAATGGTTAGTGAAAGAAGTTCTATATTTTGAAGCTACCCAGATACACAACCTAAAAACTATTTGTCATTTGAAAAATATCTCAATTATTGCCATGTTTATGTGAAGTGCTAATTTCTAAAATATAGGTGCAACCCGTATTCATAACTTTTCCAAAGTCTGTTTCAACTAAGAATTTCAAGTTACAAAAGACTCAGAAGTTCTTACAGTGACAGTGATAACTTATTATGGGAAAATGCAACTGACTGAAGGTTCAACATAGCAAGACTTTGGTGAAAAGCAACTTTAACGAAATATAATATAAACATAAAAAATAACTTTCAAATACAAAAAATGAAAAAATTTAAAGCCTTCCACACTCCATCTTAACTCAGGCGGTTTACAGACTTTGTGGTGTCCAGAGCTCAGAGTGAGATTTTAGCTGATCAGCTGCTCAGGACCATCAACAGAGGCTTATCTTTAGAACAAGCAAGCATGTGAGCGCCTCAGATGCATGGTGGTCAGCAGGGCATGTCTCTGTAACGTGGACTAAATTCCTGCACTATGCTATATTTGGACACCTAAGAGCCACACCCTGAACTTGGGAAACCTAAATATCAGTAGTTGTATCAAAGAGAAATAACTACACACTTTCTCTCAGGAGCTCCTTACCTTTCATCATTCAAGAACTACATGTAATTTTTAGGCATCCTAGATAAATATTGGTAAATGTCTCAATGCTCAGAGTTCAAAAATTACAAGGGTATTATTGTTCTCTTCCCAACAGTGATACAATGGACACTAAGAGAAGATTTTAATACTTTTCCTATTGTCAAGTACATTCTTATCATTTAAACAAGAATATGCCATCAACACCTATTTTCATGAAGATTATGGAAGATAACAAAGACATATCTAAAAACAGAAACTGGAGAAACACTGAATCTCAAAATTGTATGACTGTTCTGAAGATTAACAAAACATATGAGGAAATAACTCTTAGGAATGGTAAAAGTGCTCCACAAATGTAAATTATTATCATAGTATAATAAGTATTATTACTTATAACAAATAAGTAAGTTCAAGGAGTCTACTTACTTTATGTATCAGTCAATAAAATAGTGGACTCAATGGCTATGAAGGAACTAAATGTCAAGTTTTCCTAAATATCTCATTATGGCATCATTGAAGACATCACCTTAGGGACTGAGTGGATGAATTTCTAGTTACGTATCTTCCATTTTACACTCAGCCCTTGACCTTTTTTTTTAAACCCCAAACTGAGACTATAAAGAATAATTCACATCAAATGAAAACAAGTTCTTTAAGGGCAAACAATATCTCTCGTTCATTCCTATACTCACAACACGCTATACAATGCCAAAAATATAACATGCACTAAACAAATGTGGAATGGCAGATGTTTCTTAGGAACTCAATTAATACTTGCTGGATAAGTGAGTGAATAATAAAATGATTTATTAACCAAAGCTGCCAGGAAAATGTCACCTTTGCATTCACTCTTAAGAGTGGCATTTCTAGATAAAGCAACAAACTTTTCAAAAGTATGGTTAAACTTCATAAAAAAGAGAGGATGATACTTTTCAAAGAATATGTTAATAACAAAATAACAAAAACAATTCTAAATTACAGCTTTACAAATGTTTGCTTTATTTTCTGCTAAGAGTTCAAAAATGCTCAAATTTTTTTTCTCTTGGAATTTGAAAGTCTCTTCAAAAGACTACCTGCACAGGTGACTTGGGATTTTTTTATTCAACAAATATTTACTGAGTGCACAGTAATTACTAGCGGGCACTAGATAAAACATCAGAGACAAGAAATTATTACTAAGACTAATGTAAAGCTTAATGTAAGAAAATGTATTGACTTCAAGGAGTTCAACAAATGATGAACACAACGTCCAGTTAATACATGCTTTATTTCCAAAGAGTATTAAATCAAAGGCCAGATAAAAGTTGAGCTTTCACAGTTTCATGTCACACATCTCTGGGCAAGAAGAGACATTACATGAGAAACGTGTTAATCCTTATTTCTTCCAGAATAGAAAAATTCACCAATTTCCATGGTAAAAGCATTTTCAAGATAATGTTACTCAGGAAATTTGTTTGATATGACTCTTTCTAGGACATCTAGCATCTGAAACAGTTCACAAATTATATTAGCTGCATTTGGTATATAGCATTTTCTAACTTAGGCTTCATCTACTAATATACATTACTAACACCAAAACAACTTTTAGGAAAAGTTTACTTGTTTTTTGAGTACTACTAACACAATGATTAAAACATTAAAATACTAAATGGCACCCCCATTTACAGGGGACTTTTTCAATAGCTAGAGTTATGTGATAAAGGAAAAATGTGAATAATGTGCTTTAGTAATAAAAATAAATTCATAAAGAAAATAATGTGCTTCAATAATAAAAATAAATTCATAAAGATGGACTCCTGAACACCATGTCACTGTACAGTGCTCACTCAACTTCTCTCCAAGGTCTATTTTTTAAGTCTCAAATTGCCCAACAGTAGCTGAGTTCCATATGGGGAGGGGAAGGTAGACTACTGGTGGTCAGAGTCTGCATATGAGGACATGGGAATACTAGGTCCATACAAGGCAAGCTCCTCAGTGAGGTAACAGCCCAATGGTGTCAAGAGACTGAAAATGTACAGGGGGACTGAGCTAACTAGAAAATATATTGATGATAACAGAACTAGTTTTTTCATGATTGGTGAAAAGAGATAGCTCAGTTGGTAAAGAATCTGCCTGCAATGCAGGAGACCCCGGTTCAATTCCTGGGTTGGGAAGATCTGCTGGAGAAGGGATAGGCTACCCACTCCAGTATTCTTGGGCTTCTCCTGTGGCTCAGCTGGTAAAGAATCTGCCTGCAATGTGGGAGACGTGGGTTCCATCCCTGGGTTGGGCAGATCCCCTGGAGAACGGAAAGGCTACCCACTCCAGTATTCTGGCCTGGAGAATTCCATGGACTGTATAGTCCATGGGGTCACAACGAGTCAGACATAACCGAGAGATAAATAGGACAAGAAGTCAACTAAATAAACCAGCTAGAATTAATCCAGTAGTGTTAGACTGCTATCAATGTGAACTAGTATCAGGTATCAGTGAGAACTCATGACTTTTAATATACAGAGAGAAGTAAATACAGGAGTGTGTTTCTTAACTCTTGCTACTGAGAGGGCCTGGGAATAATACCTCAATAGCAATGAGAAGACCTAGTGTGCAAATCTTGGTTTCTAAATACTACCTCAACTACAAGTAACCAGAACTCCTTGGAGTAATGGTTGTTTCCAGGGGTAGAGCTAAGAAATAACAAAATAAGCCTAGAACACCTTTTTGTGCCAGAATATAAGGAAGGCTTAAAAAACTATGAAGACACACATATAAAAGAATAGAAAAGTCAGCTTGAAAGGTTTACAACAGTCATATCTGGGACAATTAAAGCATCAAAATAACAAGAGCAACAAACTCACTGAATAAAGTTGAAATCCAGGCACCATGCTGATATAAATGAATAAATACAGAAGATCAATTTTCAGATCAGTCATAAGATTTTGATATTCATTATTTCTCCCACTTCTATTTTCAAGATATGCCTTTTATCTCCCACCATCTTCACAGGACAAGATGTTAATATACTCTGTTTAATTTTTCCTTATAGTAGAATGCAACTAATAAATAGAAGGAATGACGGTTTTTTTAAAAACTATAATTTGACAACCATCAGAGTAACAATTAATTCAGGCAAAATGGATGCTAAAATCAGTGGGTGAAAAGTGATGAGGGATGTGATGTTACAAAGTCTGCAAGTTTCTCTTCATAAAAAAATACTAACTACAAAGGGGGAAAACGCAGCTTTACAGTTACAGAAGCAGAACAGACATTATCTTAATCAAGTGATCAAAGGTAATACTGCATAACAGACTAACACCAGGTGGCACTCAAAGGCTCTAATGAAAAGAATCATTTCTGTGACAGTCCAGCCCCAAATGCCTAACATGGATCTAATCAGAGAAAATACCCAACAAATCCTAATTTAGATACAACCTACAAAATGACACTGTTAACAATTACTGGCCACAGACATGCAAGGCCAGGAAATACTTTGGAATTGTTCCAGATTAAAGAAGACTGCAAAGTGAGGACACCTGGGTATACTTGCATACTCATTATCAGGACCAAAAGCAAAGCTGGAATGAGGGCCTCTGGGCAGTGTTTTGGTCCTGAAGATTTTCACTAAATTTGAAGTTGCTTTCAATTAAGAAATTAAAAACTGTATTACTAATCTTTCTTTTTCCATTATATAGGCATAGACTTTTTTTTTTTTTTTTTTTTTAGGCCCTGGCGCGAACCCGGCATTCAACTCAAGACCTCGGGTGGCCTGCGCCCCTACCCTCAGCCCGAACCCGAGCCCGCCCCGAGGTGCTGGCCCCTCGGTCCGGCCTGGCCCTTCCAGCAGTCCTCACCCTCTCCGCCAGGCATAGACTTCTAATAATTGCTAACTCCTTCATTACTTTGTAGTTTGTGGTTTTCTTAGAGAAAGTATGGCAATCTTTTAACACTAACAATGGTTATAGCAAATACCAGGTCCTTATTAGCTGTCTAGTCTTGTTCTAAGCTGTATATACTGATTGATTAATCCTTAACAGAGACTTCTATAGAGGGTACTATTACCATCTACATTTCACAGATGGGGAAAGTTAAAGACAGAAAAGATTAATACACTTGCCCAAGGGGAAAAAATCTATACAAAGACTTGAATCCAGGCAGTCAAGTGCCACACCTTCTTTAGAATACTGTCTGTCTAGGAAAGGATAGCTGTACCTTGGAGTTTCTCAAGATATCAGTATCCAAAAGGTGAGAGACTCAGTGATTATAAAGACTCAGAATCTTTAAAAAAGCTAATTGTTCAACATTCACTTAGTACCAGGTTGCAAAGATCTAAGATCCTATCTTCATAATATTGGAAAGCTTGCCATACAGATTTATGCTGTTTATTTAGGAAAAAAAAAACCAATAATAAACTACTGCAAAAATATCTTTGACACTTTTAAAACGAGATTTACTATTCAATTCAGTTCATGACTTTTAATATACAGAGAGAAGTAAATATAGGAGTGTGTTTCTTAAGTCTCGCTACTGAGAGGGCATGGGAATAATACCTCAATAGCAATGAGAAGACCTAGTGTGCAAATCTTGGTTTCTAAATACTACCTCAACTACAAGTAACCAGAACTCCTCGGAGTAATGGTTGTTTCAAGGGGTAGAGCTAAGAAATAACAAAATAAGCCTAGAACACCTTTTTGTGCCAGAATATAAGGAAGGCTTAAAAAACTATGGAGACACACATATAAAAGAATAGAAAAGCCAGCTTGAAAGGTTTACAACAGGTTTACATATCTGGGACAATTGTGTCCGACTCTTTGAGACCCCATGAATCGCAGCATGCCAGGCCTCCCTGTCCATCACCAACTCCTGGAGTTCACCCAAACTCTTGTCCATCGAGTCAGTGATGCCATCCAGCCATCTCATCCTCTGGCGTCCCCTTCTCCTCCTGCCCCCAATCCCTCCCAGCATCAGTCTTTTCTAATGAGTCAACTCTTTGCATGAGGTGGTCAAAGTATTGGAGTTTCAGCTTTAGCATCAGCCTTCCAGTGAACACCCAGGGCTGATCTTTAGAATGGACTGGTTGGATCTCCTTGCAGTCCAAGGGACTCTCAAGAGTCTTCTCCAACACCACAGTTCAAAAGCATCAATTCTTCAGCACTCAGCTTTCTTCACAGTCCAACTTTCACATCCATACATATTGCTCTACTATAAAAGCACAGCTGGAATTGAAATAACCTCTCTTTTTTTTACTTTTCTAATTGTCTACTCAATAATTCAAATACAATCAAAAATTGTATTTCCTTGTTCTCTTGCAATTGACTTATTTCCAAGATCCAAAAGTGCTTTCCTGTTTTAATTTTTTTTTCAGGCCCCAGCTGTGTCACTGGGGAAAAAAGTAATTTTGCTCACTTTGGTGAAACAGTGTTGAAGACAAATGAACAGTTATTACCAAATTATTAAATTCAGAATTCTTCTTAAATTATAAATTGCCCTCTTATTCCACATAAACAGAATACTTTATTATCTAGTAAGTAATGATAATTTATTTCAATGGAATTGTTGACAAACCAAAACCCTAGAAGTGACCTCTAAATCCTGCCTAGTCCATTTACTTGGAAAACAAATGGATTCTTACATTCCTGAAGACAATACATTATCTATTTTGTAGCTTATACACGTCTTCAGTCTACACAAATGTTACTAGTAAAAATATTACACCAATTTGCTATTTCAGAGAATTCTGCTCCTTGCTTCCTATTAATATAAAGAGAAGTGAAAGACAACCAAAATGACAATTTTTTGAAAAAAATACTGTCCAAATTTTCCAATAGAAAATACAGAAAATTAAAACAGCATTGTAAACTAAATAAAACTTCCATTTTTTCTAGTAGCCTAAACTCATACAAGTATTGCTTTTCCTAGAATTGATAACAGCAGGAAATTACCCATAACTACTATTAATTTAGTAACTCTTTGTAGTTTCACAAAAGCATATCTTTCCAGACAACTCACTAAGGATGACTTTATAAACTTTATATTCATTGATTCTCTAATGTTATGTCTGTTCTTCTCCCTGCTAAGAAGACCTCACTTGGCAAAAACTGATGAGTAGCACAACTGACAAGAACTCCAGGACATGATGAAGACTCAGCATGGGAAAAGTATTCCATATTCTTAAGCTCTTTACAGTAGTTGCAAACAGCAGGCGGTATTTTTAGATATTACTGAAGTGTGATGAATACTATTTGCCTTTAGGGAGTGTGTCATGCTCCAAGACTCATATTATTCCTTACACTGACAAGTATCTGGAGGGCATCACTTTCTCAACGTTTCCAAACTAACGTGGAATGGACAGCACCTACTTTTTGACACCTCAAATTCACTTCTTTGATCCTCCAATGATGCTTTTAAAAACACCTGTTTCCTCCTGCACAGTATAGGCATTTCTGGCAATCCTAGGTGAACACAGTCAGGGTTTCACCTCATCAATGAAAAAACTGCTGTGCAGTAGTGAAAATCTGTAACAGCCAGAAAAATTTTGGAAAGGGTAGAGGTGACACAAACTGTAATGATAGTGCCCAGTGTTGAGAGTTATATTAGCTCATTTAATTAAAATACCAAAATGGGATTTAATAAAGCATTTACATTTGGGAAATAACATGCTCTTACCATAAAATCCAGAGTGGGAAGAAAAGAGGTCTACGAGAAAAATCCATTTGTAATCCAAAAGTTTTCGACTGAAAATGTCAAGAACGTATCAGATTTTCTGAAGGAGTAACTATATTTTGTAACTTGTGACCCATGCTGCCAGACTCCACTCACCTACTTCTGGATCCAGAATAACCTTTTAAGCTTTTCTTCAGTCTACTCTTGTCAACATCTACCTTCTCTTGCTCATCAATCTGTTACAGCTATTTGTCAAGTAGGTACCCCTTTTCTCTCTGCTGTCTTCTGAGACAAGACTCATAATCACCAGGGAGAGGGGGTCAGAGAAGGAAGTAATCAGAGGGCATCATTCTGGAGGTCACACTGACAGGTCTAGGTTATGGCCACATGACCTAAAACCAGTTACTTCCTGAAATTTCTCTAACTAGAGGAGGCAGGAAAAATTATTTTCTCTTTTGTCATGACCCTGGGAAAAGGTAAGTCTACAACTGCCCGCAGCCACAGAGTTAGCCTTTAGGAAATACAGTAGGAGAAAATAAAAGCAAAATCCAGAAAGAAACAGACAGAAATACAGATGACCAGAGTGGATTAAGCCCCTACTACATACCTATACTCTCCTTAAATAAAGACGGCTTTAATTAATTGATTTTCTCCTACATCAATTATGTCTCAACTGGGTCATTCCATTAATATGTAAACACATTTAAAATCTTTCACCTTTTAAAAAAAAATAAAACTGCCCCTGACATCATATCTATCTTCAGGTTATCATAGTCCCATTTCTCTTCCCCTTCTTTTGAAAGTCAGTATTTACTGTCTTCACTTCCTCTTTCATCCACTCTAATGTGACTTTCACTTCCACCATTACAGCGCAACCTCAACCTCTACTTTGCTGACCCAAGGGTGGTTCTCTGTTGTGATCTTACTCAAACTTCTGGAGCATCTGACACTGTCTATGCCCTTTTTAAAAAAAATATTTCCTTCATATACTTCAGCACCCTAGACTCTCCCAGTTCCCCTCATAAGCTCATTGCTCACTTCTCTTTCTTCTTTCCAGGATCCCTCACTGCATCTTGACCTCTCAGCACTCAGTTCTTCACCTCTTTGAAATGTGACCATTATTGATCCCTCAACTGAGCCTTTTTCAACCTTTTTTCCCCTAACTGCCTCTAAGAAATTTTAACACCACAGGTACATAAAACTGGCACTGTATGATCCATAATTCCTGTCTCCAACCCCCCTCCCCCCATCAAATTCTTAAATCCAATCCAACAGCAAATCCTGTCAGCTAGTCCTTCAAACTATATCAGGAATCAGACCCCTCTGCTACCTCCCTCTCCCAGGTCACTGCAAGAGCAGACCTTTTACTTCTACTCCTCTCTTCTCCAGAGTCTAACAGCCACACAGTAACTACATAATCTTCTCAAAAGACAGATCACACCTCACTGCTTAGCTCAAAACTCCTAAATGGAGCTAGAATTGCAGTAAGTATAATGACTTTAAACTTAAATCCTGAACTCTATTAGGCCCTCCAAGGTCTTCTGAGATCATGCAAACCTGTTCATTACCTGTCTTCCTAAGACTGCTAACTTCATGAAGGTAGGATATCTATTTTGATCAGTGCTCTATTTCCAAAACCCGGAATAATGCCAGTCTTCAGGAGGAACTGAATCAATGTTTAATGACTTAATGAATGGAGCAAATGGGCATGCTTTTGTCACTTGCAATAAATAACACCTTTGATGATAAGCATTCTTACAACAAATTTCCCATTACTTGAAGTACTTTGAGTCTCTTTATCTTCTGCCACTAAAAAAAAGACTTAACTAAAACACATCAACTGCTCAAACTTTAAAAGAAAGCTCTAGAGTATAGAAGAAGACACAGTATACCGTAATTTCAAGCCAATCAACAAAGCATGTTGAACAGTCAGTTATGCACAGTAATTTATTAAGCGTTTAGTCTTGTGATAAATTCAGCCTCCAATATTTAATATAGTGCGGGTTCCATTAGAAACTAGAGTGATTACTTTGAGGGGACATTCTTTAAAACCACTCAAAGAATCTAGACACAGGCCTAAAAACATATATCCACTAACTTAAAACTTAATCTTCTCTTTTTCAAAATTACACACCTAAAAGAAAATGCAGTCTAAAGTCATGGTCAGATTCATGCAATTGGGCATGCTCATTAAAAACAGATGAGAGAAATTTAACAGCTACCAAAGCAGATCAGTCTTCAACTATCTCACACTGCAATCTGGGATATGCTTGCTTACCTTTGCTAGGGTCACAGGCTCTGGATCAGTGGGTATGCAGCTAGCACACAGAAACCTATTATTAGTCACTGTAGTAGAGCTACAGCACTACCATTAAAATCCTGCCACAAAATATTTGGTACTGGTCAGAACATGGAAAATAAGGATGTTAGAATTCTACATTCTTACGATATATACTTCAGAAACCAAACAAACGAATAAGCATATTTTAAAGGTAAGAATTTCTTGCATCTCCCCTCTCTCATTACTCATCCTCTCATCTTCCCTTTCCCCAGCCCAGCCCAGCCCACCTCCATCGCCTTCCAAAAAGTTCAGCGCACTGTTTTAAGAGAACTGTCATTCAAATTCTTCATGGGAAGTAATTCTATAAAGGACTTGAAAATGGCTAGTGATAGTGCCATCCAGCAATGGAATATTATTCTGTCAACCAGTTTCTTGCCCACACTAAATGCATTTTTTATTAACTTATGTTTTCAAACCATAAACCAACATAATTATAAAGAAAGAAATACAGATTACATTAAGATGTAATAAGGTATAGACTGTTGCTTGCTTATATAATTGTCAAGATTATAATATTTCTAATAAACTTTTGTGGATAAAATAGATGTAATAAGGGGTAATACCAACTTCCAACTCATGCTAAAACATGGTGGTACTACTTTTTGAACAAAATCCTTGTTGAATTAAAAATTTTTAAATGTTCAACTTTTTAACATGTCAGTAAAGTACTTCCTTTTTTCAAGCATAATCAGCTCTACCAGTTTCTTAAGAAAGCCCTTTACCTCATCAAACTACCCATTTGTAACTGCCATTCAGTTTCCTCCATTTTCTTACCTACGCCTTAAATAAGAAGTCACTCATTTACCTATGTCATATCTATTTATTCTCATAAATCAGTTTTTATTGTGGCAAAACATGCATAACATAAAATTTACCGTTTTATCCATTTTAAGTGTATAGATCAATGGTATTAAGTATTCATATTGTTGTACAACCATCAGCACCATCCACTCCAGAACTCTCATCTTGCAAAATTTAAACTCTGTACCCATTAACCAATAATTCCCCATTCTCCTCCCACTGCTGCTGCTGCTGCTGCTAAGTCGCTTCAGTTGTGTCCAACTCTGTGCAATCCCATAGACGGCAGCCCACCAGGCTCCCCCGTCCCTGGGATTCTCCAGGCAAGAACACTGGAGTGGGTTGCCATTTCCTTCTCCAATGCATGAAAGTGAAAAGTGAAAGTGAAGTCGCTCAGTCATGTCCGACTCTGTGCGACCCCATGGACTGCAGCCGACCAGGCTCCTCCGTCCATGGGATTTTCCAGGCAAGAGTACTGGAGTGGGGTGCCATTGCCTTCTCCACCTCCCGCTAGCCCCCAGCAACTACTATACTACTCTTTGATTTTGACTACTCTAGGTACCTCATGTAAGCAGAATCATACTGTATTTGCTTTTCTGTGACTGAGTTATTTCACTTAGTATAATGTCTTCAAGGTTCACCCATGTTGCAACATTTGTCAGAATTTCCATACTTTTTAAGGCTGAATAGTATTTCACCGTATACCACATTTTGTTTATCTATTTATCTGTTGATAACCATTCGGGCTGCTCTACTCACACCTTCTTTAAGATTTATTTTGTGTGCAAATGTGAGTCAATTCCCCATACCAATGTTTAAATTGCTATCTGTAGATTAACGATTGTCTTCTCGCTACATTTAATGGCTTTTTTCCAATACATCACATTTCTCTATTTAGTACTACTGGCCACTTTTCATTTCCTCTCTCTATCCCCCAGAGAGAGAGAAGAAATTACTTACAAAGATTCATATAATGCAAAGACATAAAACATGAAGGACATCAGTGAACTAGAAAAATAAAATGAAACTAAAAGGATACACAAAATATACATGAGGACCCTTAACAGTTACAAAAAGTAGACAAAGAAGGAAATGAAATCACTGAAAGGGTTCACAAAATAAGCACAAATCATCTCCTCAGAACTAAAAAAGGATTCTTCATGAGGGCTCTCAGCATGTCCTTTGGGGGCGCAGGTGGACCATGCCCTCAACTATACAACCATCTGTCACTTTCTGAAAACTCTCCTCTACAGACTTTCAAGAAACTGTACCTTCCTGATTCATCCCCCATGTCTTGATGGCCATATTTATCTCATTAGCTACGCATCTGTCTTATTAGCAGTATTCCCAAGGAGCTATTCTCTTTCCTTTTCCTTCTCTCGGTGAACTCTTAATTCATATGACTCTAACGATGAGACCTTTATATGAGTGAATCACAACTCTACATCATTAATTCTGTTCTGAAACATAGCCCTTAAGCAGCCATAAGTTACTAGTGATATATACCTGTTTGGTAGTTTTTTTTTAGCTGATTACATGGTAAGAAAATTGATAATGGAAGTAAAAATTAAATTTCCTTCAATGCAACTGACATTTGCTGTTTCATTTTGTCAGACTGATCTAGACTTTTTCTCAACCATGAAATATTTTAATTTCAAATGTGAATCTTCAATCCTTTTTGTACATTATCTTCTGTGAAGATACATAGAAATGTAATGACCTTCTAGTTTAATAACTTAAGCATGCAGCTGATTTTAAGCAATTTT
This sequence comes from Bison bison bison, assembly GCF_000754665.1. Taxonomy (NCBI): domain Eukaryota; kingdom Metazoa; phylum Chordata; class Mammalia; order Artiodactyla; family Bovidae; genus Bison; species Bison bison. Next base: position 4,534,028 of record NW_011494708.1, on the reverse strand, counting down.
AATCAAAAGTTTCTAAATGATCCATCATTTTCAACTTCCTGGAAGAATTAATACCGATACAAAGAGAAAGAGAAACAGACTAGCCAAATGTTAGAAGAATGTGTATTAACGCCCTCTTATTGAAGAGCACCCTAACCAGATGAGAAAGTTAGACAATTAACATTATTTGTACTTAGTACTCCATTTCAGTAGTATAGCCATTCATAGTGTAAAGATTTTTAAGCATAAGACATAAGTGCTATGTGATTTATCCTGTGTTTTATCATACATTCCCTCTGAAACATATTTATATATGTAATATATGTATATACATATGTTCCAGAATTACAGAAATGTTTAGAATTTTTAGAAATAAGTCATGTTCATATTCAAATTGAAATTGTTATCTAGTATCTTTGAAATCTTTATTTTCTTTGTATTTATAATTTGCATTATTTCTATTACAGTTGCTTCTAAGTTGCTAATTTTCACTAGAATTGAAAAAGAGACCCAAGTAAACATAAGACTTGCTTGAAAAAAGAGTTTGTAAAACTAGCCACCTTTGAAGAAGAAAATACTATTACCAACGAACAAGTTCTGTATCCAAAAGAGCAGGAACAAAACATCTGTTCCACCTAAAGCAGAATTTGACATAGTGAGTCTTCCATAATCATGTAATTTTAACAACCAGAACTTGAACCAGAGTCCCTCCTACCCACCCCCTTCCCAAAAGATTAGTAAAGCAAAATTTAATACACATCCATACGGAACTGGTTCCCAATTGGTGGGGTAAGGAAAGAAAGAACAGTAAGATGTTCAAGAAAGCCTGTTTTCTAGATAGTCCATCACAGTGAAAAGTGGACAGCCCTTATGTTTACCTTCTGCAGAAGGTTCTGTTACTGTACTCCAAACGTGAGGTATCCCTTGAGTCTGTGAACACAGCAGAGGAGAAATGTAGAATAATTCAGGTATATAAAAAACCATAATAAGGCAAATTCACAAACAATTTTAGAATAGTACCTCCTTAAATGATAAGAAAAGCTTCGCTGCATGATGACTATATAAAAGTTCATTATTTGAGGAAAAAATGAAGCTCACAATACATCTATTCACACAGAATAGAAACGATCAAGTTTTCTAGAGCCCAGTGTTGAGAGAATGTAATAAGCAGTGGGTCTCTGCATCTCATATTGACAGGTGGTCTCTATTTCAGAACAAAACCAAGAAAGAACTATAAAGGAACACAGAGCTGTCTCAAAGTCAAGTATCTGCTATACATTAAAAAGTCATAATTCATCCTAGCAAATCAGCATATGCAATGACTAAATCTCCAGAAGTCAAGTATCCTGAAGTAAAAGAGAGAGTCCCAACAAGAAAAGAAAAAGAGAAATAGAAGACAACTAAAATAATTAAAATAGTTATCCCTGAAAGAGATCTGAAATTCAGAGAACAGAGACCAAAATACTTACACAGGATAAGATTAAGAAACATTAGCAATTTATTGTGAGTGCTCTGAACTCATTTGGAGAAGGACCCAATACAAAGAAAGCTATCTGATTGTAAAAGAATAAAACCACACTTTATATAAAGTATAAAAATCAATTCTGATGAATACAAAACTGTTTTTGCAAAATGATCAAGTAATTTACATACTGATCAAGTAATATTTATTCTATTCTTATAGAAAAAGCCCATGTTAACACACTTGAATGCTGGTTGACAGAATAAATGAACAATATGCTTGTCTTACCTACCCTCTACATAAAAGAAACTTTGACTATAAAAGACTTTTGTTAGTGGTGCAAATAATGACATTTGTCATTCTGAAACTAGACTCTACCTCAAGAACAGGGCTTCCTTTGTATAAACTACTTTCTGTGGGCTATGAAAACCCAGTACCTCTATAGATAGTTAACAACTTCTCCTAGAACTAAAAGTATGATATAAAACTTGAAGTGTTAAACAGCTGGATTAATAAAACAGATAAGCATTTGAAGCATATTAAGAGTCTTATGTTACTCTATCTCATACACTAAAAAATTACATTTCTGACTTGAAAACTATGCTTATTTGAGGGATTTAGGACTAATGGGAATTACAAGTACTCATTTTAATATGCTAACCTGTACGTATATCCCTCTTTTTCTCAATTCTAGGAAAATTTTATCTTTCAAAATCTTGCTGAAGAGTCATCCTCTAATGAAGACTTCCTCATAATAAATCTATCCATTCTTTTAAAGTCCCACAATAGAACCACTTACCTACTATTTAATCAAATCTTCATGTATTGTTGTTTAACATTTCATCTGTGCACATGTAACAATATTGTAAACTTCTGGAAGAAAAAGGCCTTATCTTATACTTGTATCCTGCCATAGTGACTGCTTTGCATACTGTAAATATACAATATTGTGTTGATGGATGCCACAAAGATAACTGGCTACCTTATTATCCACAAGGTCTACATTTTGAGTTACTCCACTGATAATGTCAAACAATATGCATTGATTGTTTTACATTTTATTTCATTCCAGTCTCACTGCAACCAACAGCATACACATGAAAAAGTAATTTTATTGACATTTAGAGATCCATTTGTACTTTTACACCCAGAAAAATATCCTTAGGAATATCAAGGATCTACATAAAGAAAGATTTAAAATCCTCCTTACTTTTAGAAATTTAACACCCATCATCAGGAATTCTTTTCCTTTATATTTTCTTCATGTAACACTGACATTTTTGCTTTCCTAAACAGAAGGAAAATGCTCTTGCTCATTTCTCTCTAGCTAGATTTTGGACACACTTTATTTTTTTTTTTTTTTTCTTCACTGTCCTGGACACACTTTAAAACATACATTATTAAAGGCTGACATCTTTCATTCTCTCCAGCAATTTCAGATTCTTTAAATTCCTAGTCAAAAAAACAACAATAAACCTTCAGCAAAATTTCCAAATGTCTATTCAATGTGTAAAGACCAAAATTATACAATGACCTTATGTAAGATAAGACCCATACTGAACATGAACAGGATGGAAAGATTACCTCATGGTTGTCACATGTTAAAATAACTATTTAACCCAATGAGTTATTTTTAAAAACAGTATATTACTTAATCAGTTTTATATCTAACATGAGTCCCTAGATCTCATACATAATCAATAATTTTCTATATATATTTTCCTTCATTAGGTATCTGGCTGCTATCTAACTGCTGCATTCATTAGTTTTAACAACTGATCCAGTTTATCAAAATCTGTCTGAAATCTAATATTAGTTTTTTAAGTGACTTTTATTTATATGGACTTTTGCCATTTGCAAGCTAACCAAGGATTCTCTACACATACACACACACCAGTACATTCAGGTCACACTGAAATTTTTCTATATGAGATCAGTATCAATTTCTGAGGAACACAATTCTACCTTTTCCCCCATTTGACAACATTCCATAAAGATCTTAGTTACATTTCACCACCCAGAGATTTGTACACTAAAATGGTGAGTCTTTAGCCTAATATATCTGTTCATTTTACTGATGAATATTATGAGACTGAAGCAAAAAACCTTACAAAACTTTAAATAGGGCTGAACATTTTTGTTCATTCAGCATTATTACAAATGTAAGTAAGTCAACACTTATTAAGTGCCTATCAGGTGTTGCCAGGAAGTATGCCAGGCACTTTTACTACATTACTCATTTATATGACACAAGAGATCCATTTTCAAGTGCATTTTAAAATGTGCCAGATGTCTTAATGTTTATAAACAGAAGGGCTGTGATGTATATTTATACAGCTTGAAAACCCACACACCACCTAAAGCAGGCTACCTCCACTTCCAGCAAATTTTCAGGTAATTGAAAGAGGAGCTATAAGGGAGCTCCAATATATGGTCTACCTCCTTATTGCCTAGGGCTTCCCTGATAGCTCAGCTGGTAAAGAATCCACCTGCAATGCAGGAGACCCCAGTTCAATTCCTGGGTCAGGAAGATCTGCTAGAGAAGGGACAGGCTACTCACTCCAGTTCTTGGGCTTCCCTTATGGCTCAGCTGGTAAAGAATCCACCTGCAATGCAGGAGAACTGGATTCGATCCCTGGGTTGGGAAAATCCCCTGGAGAAGGGAAAGGCTACCCACTCCAGTGTTCTGGCCTGGAGAACTCCGTGGACTGTATAGTCCATGGGGTCACGAAGAGTCAGACACGAGTGAGCAACTTTTACTTTCCTTATTCCCCTCCAGAACTCCCGGTCAATCCTCACAGCTGATTACAAACACCCCCTTCTGGGTATAATTCTATCAGAGAGTTCATTAGTCCTTCCAATGAGCTACCTCATATCTTACACTTACTTCCATTATTATACACTATCACCATATGTTGTAATTATTTCTTTACTTTGGTTCTTCCACTCAGCTACTTACTTCTCATATTAATAGCACAGAATGCATTTAACTTATCTTTAATACCCAGGATCCACTGGCTGCTTAACACAAAATAGATATAACCTATTAGGCTACACTGCTTCTGTAGCATGAATTAGCTTACCTGCAACTGATAAAAAGAAATCGTGTTAACATAAAAGTCATATCATCTCACAGGTGACTTTTCCTCACATGTTATCATTTTACACCACCAAGTAACAGGAACTGGATACAAAGTCTAAAGACAGAACAACAAAGCTATGAAAATGATGTCTGCTTGCCATTCCTTCTTCCTCTTAGCTCAGCCTGGCCACAGCCTCTGAGATATGCCTGCTGTTTAGTTTTCATCTTTGCATACATTGCCCTTATCGTCATTATTTAGCAAGTTCAGCCCTATCTAACACTTCTTTTATTAAGTTATCTTTATGTATTATTAAAGGTAAAGTTCTACAGTAAGCACAGTATTTACTGGTTTGAAATTCAACACTTCTTTTTTTTTACCTGTGCTAGTATTTTTATTAGTACTGTTAGTGCTCTGATTACAAAGCTGCATAGGTTTTGAGTAGTTGGCTCCAACCCCAGTTTTCTTCCATAAATTCCAATTATTAAGCATAATAATTGAATAGCATAAGTTTTCCAGGAATGCATATATTTCATTACAACAGAAATGCCTGTACTCAAAGTATGAACTGAATTACTGAGTACCCAGCGCTCATCAGACATTATACACTCATTCATTCATCAGATCTTTACTGAATATTAAGGTAAATAAGGCACTGTTCTAGGCACTGGAGACACAAGGATGGGCACAGGTATGACTGGATATTTGTGTGTATGTCCATGTGTGTGTGTATGTATCTGTATTCATATTCAAGTAAACAAACTTAAGTTACATATTATTGCATTCTAGTCACTTTATCAGCAGTTTTCAAATCTTTTCAGAAGAATTACTTTTTGTTTCCGAAAAGAAATCTTTAAGAGGAACAAAATATACCAGATAAAAGCAGAACCCTACACATTTAGCATGCCCTGTCCCCCGAGATGCCTCCAGGAAACCAGGGGCCTGTCAGGTTATGATTAAAATCACTGACTTAAGAACAATGCCCTGCCTTTTCACATGAGCACTTTAATAACTGGAAAGAGTCACACATGGTCAAATCAACTGAGAGAAATGACACTGAGAAAATCAATTCGGTCACTACAGAACTTCTAATAAACGTTTCTTTCATTTAGCTCCTCTCTCTTCCCTCCCATGCAGTTCTTGCAGTAGGAACCTAAGACTCTTCCTCCCAAACCCTAACCCCTAAGAGGTTGTTATGTGAGAGACTGGAGTTCAGAGAAAAAGAAGCATGGAGTAGATAATTTAGGCCAACTCTTTGAAGAGTTAAGGGGAAAATCTTCGCACCACCATGATGATAAAATCTCAGGGCATGGAAATCAAGTTGAAAGCCTAGGGAAAAAGAGATTTAAGAGGCTATTCAAAACTTAAAAAGATCTTCCAACTAAAACCAAACAGACATTTCTCATTTCTCACAAAAGATCCCTCACTACAGTGAGAAATCAAAATAGGGTTTAGGGACAGAACCCATCAAATCTGGGACACAATAATAAACAAAAACAGACCAAGATACCCCTTTTCTCTGCGGCTAACTTTTTTGGGGGCAGGGGAGAGAAGGAAAAGGACAAGCAAAACAAATTAATCAATTATACTTTGGAAGCTGATACATGATGGGGTGGTGGAGAAAGTCTGAAGCTACAGAAGAGGGATCAACAAGGGTACAAGAGACAATGGGGGTTGTGGTTTGCAATTTGCTGTTTTAAATAGAGTGGTCAGGACAGACCTTAGGGAGAGAATAGCTCAATAAAAGAGGTTATCAGGAGGACATCTGCAGTCCTGCAGCAAGAAGTCCATCTAGGACAGAGCCCAGTGAGAGTGATATGGACAGGACAGAAAATGGAAAAGAGGGTCTAGGATAGGGCAGATCACTGACCTTTAGAGGTCTTCCTAAAGACTTTAGCTTTTATAGCCAAAGATGGAGAAGCTCTATACAGTCAGGAAAAACAAGACCAAGAGTGGACTCTGGCTCAGACCATGAACTCCTTATTGCCAAATTCAGACTTAAATTGAAGAAAGTAGGGAAAACCAAAACCATTCAGGTATGACCTAAATCAAATCCCTTATACAGTGGAAGTGAGAAACAGATTCAAGGATTAGATATGACAGAATGCCTGAAGAACTATGGATGGAGGCTCATGACACTGTACAGGGAGCAGTTATCAAGACCATCCCCAAGAAAAAAAAATGCAAAAAGGCAAAACAGTTGTCTGACGAGGCCTTACAAATAGCTATGAAAATAAGAGAAGCTAAAGGCAAAGGAGAAAAGGAAAAATATACCCAACTGAATTCAGAGTTTCAAAGAATAGCAAGGAGAGATAAGAAAGGCTTCCTCAGTGATCAATGCAAAGTAATAGAGGAAAACAATAGAATGGGAAAGATTAGAGATCTCTTCAAGAAAACTAGAGATACCAAGGGAACATTTCATGCAAACATGAGCACAATAAAGGACAGAAATGGTA
>NW_011494708.1:4526134-4526406 GCF_000754665.1 Bison bison bison | reverse complement strand
TCAACATTCAGAAAACGAAGATCATGGCATCTGGTCCCATCACTTCCTGGCAAATAGATGGGGAAACAGTGGAAACAGTGAGAGATGTTATTTTTGGGGGCTCCAAAATCACTGGAGATGGTGACTGCAGCCATAAAATTAAAAGATGCTTGTTCCTTGCAAGAAAAGGTATAACCAACCTAGACAGCATATTAAAAAGCAGAGACATTACTTTACCAACAAAGATCCGTCTAGTCAAGGCTATGGTTTTTCCAGTAGTCATGTATGAGAGT
>NW_011494708.1:4525476-4526034 GCF_000754665.1 Bison bison bison | reverse complement strand
AGCTAGTGGAGGTGATGGAATTCCAGTTGAGCTATTCCAAATCCTGAAAGATGATGCTGTGAAAGTGCTGCACTCAATATGCCAGCAAATCTGGAAAACTCAGCAGTGGCCACAGGACTGGAAAAGGTCAGTTGTCATACCAATCCCAAAGAAAGACAATGCCAAAGAATGTTCAAACTACCACACATTTGCACTCATCTCATACACTAGCAAAGTAATGCTCAAAACTCTCCAAGTCAGACTTCAACAGTATGTAAACCACGAACATCCAGATGTTCAAGGTGGATTTAGAAAAGGCAGAGGAACCAGAGATCAAATTGCCAACATCTGTTAGATCATCAAAAAAGCAAGAGAGTTCCAGAAAAACATCTACTTCTGCTTTATTGACTATGCCAAAGTCTGACTGTGTGGATCACAACAAACTGTGGAAAATTCTGAAAGAGATGGGAATACCAGACCATCTGACCTGCCTCCTGAGAAATCTGTATGCAGGTCAAGAAGCAACAGTTAGAACTGGACATGGAACAACAGACTGGTTCCAAATAGGAAAAGGAGTAC
>NW_011494708.1:4524674-4525242 GCF_000754665.1 Bison bison bison | reverse complement strand
TAGTCATGTATGAGAGTTGAACTATAAAGAAAGCTGAGTGCCAAAGAACTGATGCTTTTGAACTGTGGTGTTGGAGAAGACTCCTGAGAGTCCCTTGGAGTGCAAGGAGATCCAACCAGTCCATCCTAAAGGAAATGAGTTCTGAATATTCATTCGAAGGACTGATGTGGAAGCTGAAACTCCGATACTTTGGCCACCTGATGCAAAGAACTGACTCACTGGAAAAGAACCTGATGCAGGGAAAGACTGAAGGCGGGAGGAGAAGGGGATGACAGAGGATGAAACGGTTGGATGGCTTCACCAATGTGATGGACATGAGTTTGAGTAGGCTCCAGGAGTTGGTGATGGACAGGGAAGCCTGTTGTGCTGCGGTCCGTGGGGTCGCGCGACTGACCAACTGAAATGAACTGACTGAGTCATTACAGGATATTGAGCAAATCTGATTTATATGGTAAATAGATTACTCTACAAGTGAAGCACAGACTACCACAGAACACAAGCATCCACAGGGAGATGCTTAAGGACCCTCCACCATTATCAGAAAATTACCGTGATATGTAGGAAAGAT
>NW_011494708.1:4521738-4524574 GCF_000754665.1 Bison bison bison | reverse complement strand
GAAAGAGATGGGGGCTGAACCATGGTGAGAGCACAACAGGTGGTGAGAAGTGGTGAAGTCTTTTTTTTCCTTCCTTCAAACATAGTTAAGTGGGCTCCAGTCAACTTACCACAAACTCCAAATCTAAAAGATATTAGTAGAAATCAACTCCATAATGGATCACCAAGTCCATTTACTAATATTTACTAATATCTATGTACTACTGAGGTATCTCATATAAATTGATTAAATCTTACTGAGTTTGACCATTCTAGCACTTTTGCCCATGAAATTTATACTCATTTATTCCTTCCTGGTGGCTCAGATAGTAAAAAAAAAAAAAAAATCCTCCTGCAATGCAGAAGACCTGGGTTCAACCTTGGGTCAAGAAGATCCCCTGGAGAAGGGAATGGCAACCCACTCCAATATTCTTGCCTGGAGAATTCCATGGACAGAGGAGCCTGGTGGGCTACAGTCCATGGGGTTGCAGAGAGTAAGACACAACTCAGCAACTAACACTTTCACTTTCATTCCTATTCCTACTCAAGTTTGTATTACTTTAAAATGGTATGGGGAAGGGGAATGGAGACAAACTGGTTTTTTTTTTAATCTATGTATCTTTCATTGAGGTCAACAGTATTTTTTCCCTTCTTTCATTTTCTTCTTCCCAGAGTACTTTCCTCAGAATTATTTTTAAAAAATGAAAACAAAAATGTTAGCAAATCTTAAGCATGAATAAAAATATGAAGCACTGATGGAAATAGTTTCTTGTATTTTCTGATTTCCAAATGCTACCACTGTCAGTCTAGTAAGCTTCATAATTTCTTCATATTCCTACTTGGCACTCTGTCCTAGCTTCTTTTTAATTTCATTTCACTATTCAAACTTGAAGAGAAAAATATAAACTACAATATAACTGTGATTTGATAAGTGAATAGAAACATTAGGAAAAAGACATTTTATTGAACTCTGTTACCAAAAAAAAACCCAAAAACTTGGAAGACTTTTTTTTTAAGTAGCTTTCCAATACTCGAGATCTAGTTGAAATTTTATGTCACACATCTTTTCTGCCCTAAACAATTACTATCCATAAGACAGTTTGAGGACTTAAGTGTAGAGAAAGGAATAAAATATAAATTACACTTTACCAAGCAACTATTAGATGACTTCATGAACAGTTTCCTTAAGAAAAAGGTTAAAAGTTCTGTGCCTTCTAAAAACTTTACGAACTGTCCTCCGTAAGTAAAAGGAAAACTTTGTGATCCATATGTTTATTTGACAAACCTTTTATAATAATGCCATTTAATAGATGAAACAACACACTAAAATTTTAAGCTCTCAGACATATATTATCTTTTTATTCTAGTATAAGGTATCAAATTATCTGAAAACAGGCTGACCCTTAAATCCTAAGAAAAATGAAAATCATATTTCAAAACCAAAACTGGAACAATTATTTATTAAAATATAAACATCCTTACAGAAATACTATTTGGATTTTTTTTGTAAATCGTATGTTAAAAATGGGTGAGCAGTGCAGAAAAGCAGCTCAGAGCTCCAGATCACTAAAACAGCCTTACCTTCTGATGTTTTCCACTGTTTCCATAAATCCTCAACAGTTATGTGCTTATCCTCTCTGTGCAGATGGCTGTGTTTATTAGTGGCATCTTTATATTTCATATCTTCTCTGATAAACTGTAAAAGAGAAAATATTAAGTATACTTAAATGAAAACAAAAAATATAAGCAAATCATCTCACACATTAATAAAACTCCTGAGCATTGATAGAATAGTTTTCCGCATTTCTCTATAAACAGAAAAAAGTAAAATTTGAAGTCCAGCGGTTGGTAATTTTCTCATAACAACTGGCATATTTTTGGTATTTTACACTCATATTATTCTCAAATGCTTATCAAATTTATTTAATAAGGTATCTTCTAATTGTAACAACAACAGCAGCAGTTAAAAGTACGTATTTAATGCTCATTATTTATCAGGTGGGCTTCCCTGGTAGCTCAGCTGGTAAAGAACCTGCCTGCAATGCAGGAAACCCCGGTTTGATTCCTAGGTCCAGAAGATTCCCTGGAGAAGGTACAGGCTACCCACTCCAATATTCTTAGGCTTGCCTGGTGGCTCAAACGGTAAACAATCCACCTGCAAGGTGGAAGACCTGGGTTTGATGTCTGGGTTGGGAAGCTCCCCTGTGAAGGAGGACATGGCAACCCACTCCAGTATTCTTGCCTGGAGAATTCCATGGAGAGAAGAGCCTGGAGGGCTACAGCCCATGGGGTCACAAAGAATTGGACACAACTGAGCGACTAAGCACACACATTTATCAGATACTGCCATCTGTTATAGAATAAAGATGTCATATCAAAACACACATACACACAGAGAGTCTTTTAACTATTTAACTTTATGATGGTTCTATAAGCAAAGTATCAAGTATCGCTATTTTATAGGTGAAGAAACCAAGACCCAAAGAGGTTAAGTAATTTTCCAATGCTGAAAAAAGAACACCAGAGTTGAGAGTCCAGCCCAAGCAGTTTGGTTATGCTCAACAGTATAATATGCTGCCACAATCTGACCAAATACTTAGTGACAGGGATATTTCATAAGACAGTAAACAGCCTCAATCACTAGATCGTATTTTTGTTCTTCTACATTTTAATTCATTTTTTCTAGTTGAAAGACATTCAATTACAGCATTTAGAACTAAAGTTTTTTACAAAACTGAAGTTCAGTTCAGTTCAGTTCAGTCGCTCAGTCGTGTCTGACTCTTTGGGACCCCATGAATCATAGCACGCCAGGCCTCCCTGTCCATCACCAACTCCTGGAGTTCACTCAGACTCACGTC
>NW_011494708.1:4520785-4521345 GCF_000754665.1 Bison bison bison | reverse complement strand
GATAATCACGATGGTGTGATCACTGACCTAGAGCCAGACATCCTGGAATGTGAAGTCAAGTGGGCCTTAGAAAGCATCACTATGAACAAAGCGAGTGGAGGTGATGGAATTTCAGTGGAGCTATTTCAAATCCTGAAAGATAATGCTGTGAAAGTACTGCACTCAATATGCCAGAAAAAACTCAGCAGTGGCCACAGACTGGAAAAGGTCAGTTTTCATTCCAATCCCAAAGAAAGGCAATGCCAATGAATGCTCAAACTACCGCACAATTGCACTCATCTCACACACTAGTAAAGTAACACTCAAAATTCTCCAAGCCACGCTTCAGCAATACGTGAACCGTGAACTTCCTGATGTTCAAGCTGGTTTTAGAAAAGGCAGAGGAACCAGAGATCAAATTGCCAACATCTGCTGGATCACGAAAAAAGGAAGAGCGTTCCAGAAAAACATCTATTTCTGCTTTATTGACTATGCCAAAGCCTTTGACTATATGGATCACAATAAACTGTGGAAAATTCTGAAAGATATGGGAATACCAGACCACCTGACCTGCCTCTTGA
>NW_011494708.1:4520304-4520685 GCF_000754665.1 Bison bison bison | reverse complement strand
TCTCTGCTTTTCAATATGCTATCTAGGTTGGATATAACTTAATCTGACTTTGAAATATATAGTATGAAAACACTAAAATTTTCTTTGCTAAAAACCAAACTAGTCTGTATTGCCTCATTATATAAAATTCTTCAATTGCCCTCCACTGTCTACCAAATAAAAAGCAAATTTTTATGAATTATGTACTGCTTCCTAATCTTGTTTCTGACCATCTTTTAGGCCTCATCCCTTGACAATTTTTACATATAAACCCATTACTCTATGCAAAAAGAAAAGTTTTTATAGATTATTATGTAACTATGGACGGAGGTTTGTGACATTGTACAGGAGACAGGGATCAAAACCATCCCCATGGAAAAGAAATGCAAAAAAGCAAAATGG
>NW_011494708.1:4460755-4519304 GCF_000754665.1 Bison bison bison | reverse complement strand
CTCATACAAACATTGGAAAAGATTCTGATGCTGGGAGGGATTGGGGGCAGGAGGAGAAGGGGACAACAGAGGATGAGATGGCTGGATGGCATCACCGACTCAATGGACATGAGTTTGAATGAACTCCAGGAGTTGGTGATAGACAGGGAGGCCTGGCGTGCTGCGATTCATGGTGTCACAAAAAGCCAGACACGACTGAGCAACTGAAATGAACTGATGCTTTTTCTATCTCAATATTTCTGATTTTTCTTGTTTGGTATTGTTTACTTGGCATCTTTATTGATTTTTTTTCCTGATTCTAAAATTATAATGGCATACAAAAGATTATTTAAGAAATCCATAATGCAGAAAGTATAAATCTGTTACAGCCCCAAACCACAGAGGCATATATTTATGACTTTGGTGAAAGAGGAGAGTGAAAAGGCTAGCTTAAAACTCAACATTCAAAATACTAAGATCAAGTCATCTGGTCCCATCACTTCATGGCAAATAGATGGGGAAAAAGTGAAAACAGGGACAAATTTTATTTTCCTGGGCTCCAAAATAACGGCAGACAGTGACTGCAGCCATGAAATTTAAAAAAGCTTGCTCCTTGGAAGAAAAGCTATGACAAACCTGGACAGCCTATTAAAAAGCAGCAACACCACTTTGCTGACAAAGGTCCATATAATCACAGCTATAGTTTTTCCAGTAGTTATGTATGATTTTGAGAGTTGGACCATAAAGAAGGCCGAGTGCCAAAGAATTGATCCTTCTGAATTCTGGTGCTGGAGAAGACTCTTGAGAGATCCTTGAACAGCAAGGAGATCAAACCAGTCAATCCTAAAAGGAAATCAACCCTGAATATTCACTGGAAGAACTGGCGCTAAAACTGAAGCTCCAATACTTTGGAAACCTGATGTGAGGAGCAGGAAAAGACCCTGGGTCATTGGAAAAGACCCTGATGCTGGGAATGACTGAGGGCAAGAAGAGAAGGGTGCAACAGAGGATGAGATGGTTGGACTGCATCACTCAATGGACATGAATTTGAGCACACTCCAGGAGATAATGAAGGACAAGGAAGCCTGGCATGCTGCAGTCCATGGTGTCACAAAGTCAGACAGGACTGACAGAATGAACAACAACAATGTACTGACTGTGAATATCGCCTTCCGACCAAAGGCCAACGTTTGCTTTTGAGTAGAACTGTTCTCTACTGAAACTACAAAAGAAAATTTAACAGCTATACAATATAAAGAAAATCATTTCACTTTTCTGAGCTAAATAACCTTGGGTGTAAAATGAGGAAATAAAGTTTTAGGAAAATAAAAATCACTACTCAACATGTGGTCAGCAGACTAGCATCAGTCAGCAAATTGATAGCTGCATACAATACACACAGAAATGGAGAAATTTCAGAATTTAGAATCCATTATAGCAATGAGACAATGTGTTCAAAGAATCCTAACCAATCGTGTGGCAAATGGACTTACTGGATAGGCCCTATCCACAATGAATTGGAAACAAAAAATCTGGTCCCTCACCACAGGTTAACACTAATCTAGATAATCTGGAAAGCACTATTCTAGAAGGTCCACTCTAGCGCTTGTATATTCTATTGTTCTAAACAGTGCCTTACTCTTTTTTTTCTAAATGCTCCTTTAAAAAAAAAAGTTGTTTTTAAAGCGACCTGCCTCATTGCCTCTACTTCTCTTGTCTATTTCTATTTCCCTATTTCTGTCCATCCCACTTCATTCTGACTGACATTTTCAGAATCCTGTGCATATACCTGTAAAAATCACTGCTGCTGAGATGCTCAGAAACCCTCCCTATCTTGGAAGAGATCCAAGAGCTAGAGAGAAATTCTAGACTGAAAAATACGATGATTGACATGGCAGAGAGGAAGCCTACCTTGGAAATGGTCCAGTCAGTTGGAACAAACAGCAAGTGTTTCATTTATGTGATACATTAAAAAAAACAATGTCCTAGGAAATTCTTCTTACCACAATGAACACAGAGAACCCAGAAAAAAACCAGAAAAAAAGAGTTCAGTGGCTTTAGGATCAATACACTTCAGAAAATAAAGCTATTTACCACATATAAACTAGATGTGACATTCCAAATACTGAACTATTTTAGAAAGCCTAAAATGAGTGTATAGATATCTACCAAAATGTGTGCTTAACAAAATAAAGGTATCAAAATGCAATTTTTAAAAAAGCTTATAAAGTTAAAGTAACTATCTGGAGTAAAAAAACTATCTGGTTCCTAAGTTGGGCAAAAACTGAATAAATAACACTGAATTATGTTTTCTGTAGAATTATAATTCAAAAATTAATATATATATATTTCTGCTTTAAAATATGACCTTCAGGATAACATAAAAGTATACGCATATAACAAAAGTATATTCTACATTTCATATATCTTCAACATTTTGATCACGAAAGATGATGAGAAAGTACTATATTTAGAATTACTTTATGTTGACACTAAATTGGAAAATAAAACAAATATACTACAAACCAACAGCTTCAATAAACTCCTCAATATCCTAGAGAGGAGAAGACAATTCTGACTATTCACACTTTTCTAAAACTTCACAGACAACTGCATATTTTCGAAATGGGGGACACTATAAGAAAAAATTTAAAGAGTCACCAATAAGTGAAAATATATGTTGTTGTTTAGTTGCTAAGTCGTGTCTGACTCTTTTGTGATCCCATGGACTGTAGCCTGCCGGGCTCCTCTGTCTGTGGGATATCACAGGCAAGAATACTGGAATGGGTGCCATTGCCTACTCCAGGGATCTTCTAGACCCAAGGATTGAACCCAAGTCTCCTGCATTAGCAGGCGGATTCTTTACCATTGAGCCACCAGAGAGGTACTTCTTATTCAGTAAGACCAGTAAATTATGAAATCTGAAAACGGAATTTGAAATCTTATGAAGTAAATCCTCAAATAACATATAGCAAATAACGTAGAGTTTCATGGTAAACCTATCCAATTATGTAAACATACTTCAGGAAAGTCTGCATTGACAATACAAATAAAGGAGTGCTCAGCAAATAAATGACTCAAATATTCTTTTCGAAAACATTTATCAGATGATTCTATTATATAAATTCTTCTAGAATGTACCATTAAAGAAATTATATATGCAGTTGCAGGAAGTTATCTTTTCTTACTTTTTATTTTGAAATATTTTCAAAAATTGTAGAACAAAAAGCTTTCCCCTACCCCCAACTGAATTACTTAGTAATAAGTTATAGGCATGTTGTCCCATTATCATTGAATAATTCAGCATGTTTTCCTATAAACATGATTTCATCCTATATAGTATTGGTATGACCATATAAATTAGGAAATTAATCCTGACACTCTCTATTTTGCACTATCTAATTCACAGAACACATTCCATATGTGCTGTTGTCCCAATGAAAATCTTTGCAGCTAAAGGATTCAATCCAGGACCATGTATTACATTTAGTCCACATGTCCCTTTGCATCATACCTAGTCACTAAGTCTAGTCAGATTCTCTGTAACTCCATGGACAGGAGCCCACCAGGCTCCTCTGTCCATGGGAACTCCAAGCAAGAATTCTGGATTAGGTTGCCCTTTCCTCCTTCAGGGGATCTTCCCAATCCTGCGTCACCTGCATTGGCAGGTGGATTCTTTACCACTGAGCCACCTGGGAAGCCCCAGATGTCCTTTCGTCTTCTTCAATTTAGAACAATTCATCAATCTTTCCTTGATTTTCACAACCTAAAAGAAGTCATCCTTTAAAAAACTTGTACCTATAACATATATATTATTTTGCATTTTATATTTGTATTTGTGAAGTTGTTTTACTTTTTATCGCTTCATTTAATTTTTATGATGTGTTTATTGCATCTGTATTGATATTTATATATGTGTAGTTAGTTTTATGATACTGCTTTAATAAAATCCAATATGTACTAGTATAGACATATTCTGGGGTACTAATCTTTCCCTGAGAACTACCTACCAGTGGTCGTGTAGACAGATCCTTGACTGTCCTGTCCACTCACTCGTCCTTCAGCCTATCAGCCCCACCACAGATAGGTGATCGAAGGATGGACGCTTGGCCCTAAAGAAAATAATCCAGAGCCTGACCAGAACAACAGAATTCTATCTCACGAGAAACTATAAATCTGATCATGAAAAGCTGAGTCACTTGGCCAAGGGTCTGCATATTCAAGGTGGTAAAGACACTTGTGTTGAAGGTATCATTTTAGGAACAGTCAAGGTGAGCCAGGTGGTAAGGAGAAAGGAGGAAGCCAAAATGCAGAGAGAGAAAGAAAATGATGCAAGAGACAGGACTGAACACAGAGACAGAAAGAAATAGTGCCAGGACTGCCTTAGTGTCTCAGGAGGCCTGGGCTACACAGCTCTGGCCCTGATTTCTATGACATACGATGACAGATCTGTGTTTTCTCTTTTATTTTTAAATGCACCACTTAAAGGCCTCAAACCCCAGGAGAGGTGATTTACCATCACAGTTAAGCACTCAAGACTCTCAAAGTTGGCAGACTATATTCAAAATCTGGCTCTACTACTTATATTCTCTTTGATCTCAAATTTCTCCTCTATACAGTGAGGAAAACAAAACTGCCCATTATATACAGCCATGAAAATGAATAAATTAAAAAGGCATTCATAGTACACAGAAGTATTAGACAATAAAAATATTTCTGACCCAAAATGACTGGTTTTTATATGTCAATGTTATTACTGTTGTTTAAAGCTTAAATAAATGAGTTTCATCCTGACTATATGTTAGGATTTTGAGGAATTCAGACATTTATGAGGAAAAGACTGCCCAATGCTATTTGTTTATTTTTAATTGAAGGATAATTGCTTTACAATGTTGTGTTGGTTTCTGCCATACATCAACATGAACTAGCCATAGGTATACATACACCCCCTCCCTTTTGAACCTCCCTCCCACCTTCTATCCAAGCCCAGTACTTTTAAAGTGCCATCTCAGACATACTGAAACAAAACATACAACCTAGAGGTGAAGAGGAAAACCACAGTTTTTTCATAACAATGTAAGCAGAGACTTCCCCAAATGACACCTGTCAAGAAAACAACAGTGTCCAAGGTCTGATATGTGTCAGTCAAAGCAGATTCATTCCTTGAAAAAAAAATTCCAGGGTCTTCCTGTCTTGAAAATAATATTAAAATAGCTTAGAATAATGTCTCAGAAAGTGAAGGTTGCTCCATCATGTCCAACTCTTTGTGACCCTATGGACTACACAGTCCATGGAATTCTCCAGGCCAGAATACTGGAGTGGGTAGCCTTTCCCTTCATGCTAATTAAGCATGAGCTGCCTATGTTTCTCTCTTCTTCCCAAAACTGTTAAAGCAATCAGCACAGTGGATGACAGCACACCCTGGGTCCCCAGAGCACGCAGGTATCCCAAATCTACCATTTGTCATTTGACCTCAGTAAGTTACTTTATCCTCTGTGCTCTTGCTTTCTCATCAGCAAATGGTAATAAAAGTCATGTATCAAAGGGTTGTGAAATTAATTTATTTCATATGAAGTGCAAAGAACAGTACCTGGCATATAGTAAACACTCAACAATGTCAGCCATTTATAGTACTGAAGACAGAACCTGTTTTAAAAACTGATCTTATTATCTAAGATGGTTGATGACACTGACATAAAGTACACAAGAGAATACAGGCAAAGTGGAACATGTCGTCATGCAACTAAGAATTTTTTTTAAAGGTAAATTATGTAACATCTGAAAAAATTTCTTCAGATCCTAAATTCAAAAATTTAAATTCTATGCTAATGAAAACTGCAAGCTGACCTAGAAAAGAGTCTCCATTTTACACAAGCGTAACTTCACACTTTGGCTCCACCTCCCACCACAGTAACTCCCTGCAGTATTGCTATAGAACCACTTCAGCCCTTAATCCCATTCCGAGTTTCCAACATCAAAAATCTACCCATCAATCCCCAGTTTACCTACAGTAAATCCAACAGTGACCTCCTTAGGATTTTGTTCTCTGAACAACTCCAGGGTTCAATTGAGCTGCACAATTACTGTCAACACCATTTAACCTAGATCACAGCCTTTTTTAAGTAATTGTAGAACTTAACCATTATTTGTGATACAGGTGCAACTGACTGATCAGTTAATAGAGAAATGACAGGCGGACAGAGCCAAACAAGTAATTTACAAAGAAACTTGTGAAACTCAATGTTTTTGTGAGTGAAGTTGGCCTGCCATTTGTTTTACAAAAACCAATGCATGACCTGTATCTTGGTTACTCTTCAGTATTATTATTGATTATAATCCAAAAATCTCTAACGAAATTATTTATGCATGATTCTATCAGTCTGTCCACTAGTTTAAAAAAAAGAAAAGGCATTGTACTATCATTTAAAAGAACACTAAGATAGGGTCCAAATGACTTACCTTTTGGATCCTCATTTAGGAAATAAAAGGTAAAAATTATTTCACAAATTATAATGACTTAGAAAAGAGGACAGCTTTACAAATATATGGTGAAAACTTATTGCTTTTACTGGAGTTAAAACAGATAGGTTTTGTGGCAACTAGATCACCAAAGCCAAGTCTTGGCCTTCATTTCTTCTGTCAATATCTACCATTAGGATATGGTCTCAGATTCCAGAACTCTGAACACCCAAAAAGCTACTTACACATCTTTCTGTCATCCATGAATCTGTGTGGTCATAAGACCACAAAAATTAAACTTCTATACAATCAGCATAAAATCAATAATACGTAAGGCCAGTCATTCAAATTTAACATAAATATGTGAATTTCACTTTAAGTAGTGATAAGCATTCAAGATGTAACAAACAAAAAATCTGATTCTGTTTTTATTGGCTAAAACTTAGTAAGTCAGAATTTGTATTTCCAGCCAAGATGAAATTATACAGATCAGATTTACCATCCTCTCCCCAAACAACTAAAAAATAAGACAAAACATAAGGAACAACAGCTTTCAGGACACTGAACATTAGGCAACAAAGTACAGTGATCTCTGAGAGACAAGAAACAAAGTACACCTTATGGTTGCCCTAAATTAGTTCCTGGAGAGAACTTCCAGGAAAAGGTACAGGAAGAGAGAACCCAGGCAGAGACTAGCAGTTCTGAGTTGAAGAGATGGAAGTAGAAAGTTGGGGAGACTAAGGGAAGCTAGAGAATATGGGCTCTAAGTACCAGAGAAGAGTGAGCTGCACAGAGGAGAGAAGCCTGGACATCTCAAAGGAGTGCCTTGAGTCTCTAGCTGACTACTAATCAGCTCAGGCATGCAAGGAAAAAAGACATGCAAAAGAACCAGAGAAAACAATCCCTAAAGATTATGCAGGGCAAGGAATGGTGCTTGTTCCAACAAGACAGAGTAGAAAACCATAGTATGTGAGTCACCACATAGAATACTAAGAGTGCCTCAGTACTGGGAAATATTAACCCTAGACTAAACACCACATTGGTCCTGTCTAAAGCTTATAGTTTAGTCACTCAGCTGTGTCCAACTCTTTGCAACCCCATGGACTGCAGCACGCCAGGCTTCCCTGTCCATCACCAACTCCCAGAGCTTGCTCAAACTCATGTCCATGAGTGGTGATGCCATCCAACCATCTCAATCTTTAATTGGATTAAAGATTTACTGAGCGTGGCCCCGCCCATCAGAACAAGACCCAGTTTCCCTCACATCAGTCTCTCCCATCAGGAAGCTTCCATAAGCCTCTTATCAGTGAGAAGGCAGACAGAATGAAAACCACAATGAAAGAAAACTAATCAAACTGATCACATGGACCACAGCCTTGTCTAACTCAATGAAACTGTGAGCCATACCGTGTAGGGCCACCCAAGACAGATGGGGTCATGGTGGAGAGTTCTGACAGAACATTGTCCACTGGAGAAGAGAATGTCAAACCACTTCAGTATTCTTGTCTCAAGAACCCCATGAACAGTAGGAACTGTGGTACTGGAGAAGACTCTAGGGAGTCCCTTGGACTGCAAGGAGACCAAACCAGTTAATCCTAAAGGAAATCAGTACTGAATATTCATTGGAAAGAAGCTTAAAAGTGCCAGCCAAAGAGATTAAACTGTTTCCAAGTAATTTCAACCTGACCTAGAACAAAGCTTAAGAACATTTACAGGAATAAACAGGAGCAGCGTTAAGTGTTAGTAGCTCAGTCAGGTCTGACTCTTTGTAACCCATGGACTGTAGCTCGCCAGGCTCCTCTGCCCATGGAATCCTTCAGGCAAGAATACTGGAGTGGATTGCCGTTCCCTTCTCCAAGGGATCTTCCCCACCCAGGGAATGAACCCAGGTCTCCCTCACTGCAGGCAGATTCTTTACTGTCTGAGCCACCAGAGAAGCCCATAAATAGGAATACTCAGATCCAAAAAGGTAAAATCTACAATGTCTAGCATCTAATAATAACTACCAGGCATGCAAAGACACAGAAAATTAAAACCCAAATTAGGATAAAAGTCAATCAAAACCAATCCAAACATGGCAGGGAGAATTAGTAAACAAAGATATTAAAATAGTCATTTCAGATGTATTCTAGATATTCAAAGTTAGGGTAAATATTAAACACATTAATGGAGACATGAAAAATTAAAGTTCTTTTTTAAAGGCCCAAATCAAAATTCTAAACATTAAAACTATAATGAAGGAAATGAAAAAATCTCACACTAAATGAAATTAATGATAGATTAAACATGACAGACTAATATCAGCAAACTTTTAACAATAAGCATCAGAAACTACCCAAACTGGATAATGAGCTGTGGGCCCACCTCAAGCAGCTATAACTCAGGTATAACTGGAGTCTCCAAGGAGCCAAGAAGGAAGAACAAAAAAGTTTATTTGAAGAAATGATGGTCATAATTGTTCCAATTCTTACTAATACTATGAACCTACACATTCCATAAGATCAGTGAACCTCAAGACAAGAGACACAAACTACACCAATCCATATCATGGTCAACTAGCTTAAAATCAGGGATAAACAGAGTATCTTAAAAGCAACCAGAGGAGGGAAAAAAGGGCACATTAAGTACAACTGGGGGACAGAGAAAAGGAGGACAGCAGATTTTTCATCAGACACAAAGAATCCAGAGACCACTTCAGCAGCATATTTGAAATAAGGAGGGGAAAAAAAAAACTCTTAACCTAAAATTCTCACCTAGCAAAAGCATCCTTCAAAAATGAAGGCAAAATAAAAACATTTTCATATATACAAATACCAAAAGAGCTTGTTCCTGTACCATCAGAAATGTTTTTAAAGCCCTATAAGCAGAAGAAAAATGTAACCAGCTGAAAATCAAAATCTTTATAAAGGAATAAAGATTGCTGGAAATGAAACTACATGGGAAAATACACACAATTTATGATAGGTCAACTTTACCTCAATAAAGCTACTGGCTGGAAAAAAACACAGTCTACAGGACACAAAGGAAATGGCACATTCACACATCTGTTAAAAAAGAGTAAAAACTAGTACAACCTTTTTAGAGGATAATTTTAGCAAAACAATTAAAATGTTAAATGGTAATTGCTTTTATACCAAAATTTCCACTTTTCAGGAAAGGTAAGAACTTTCATTGTAATATTGTTACCAATAATAAAAATTTGAAGATACCCAAACTGTCAACAATTAGAATTATTACACAAATTATGGCACTACCATGGCATAACTTAAAATGAGGGATATTTATCCTTAATAAAAAAAAGCAGCTTACATTTAATAAATCTGATATTTAATAAAATTATGTCCACTGAGTATGATTTCCTTGTATATTTTTTATACTGACTAGAAGCTATATATTGAATATATTAAAAAATAAAATTATAACAAATCAATCAGAGCTTCTGATGACATTTTCATAGTGTCTCTTAACTCCTATCCTGATGCAGAAAGGTGTTAACCTAGATTCACCAAGGCAGTGTTTGATAATTCCCAAGAACAACACAATTAAATTAGGCATTCCCAAAATCTTATTGAGGTTAAAATTCTCATATGTTTATTAACCACTGTATTTATCTTATGAAATATTATATACTTAATTTACAAGTATAATTTACAAGGGAATAGGTACTAGACTCCTCTCTCATAAAACAAAGAGAGACTGGGACAAACCTCCTCACTCTTGATATTACCATGGGAGGATACACAAAGCTCGGAGCTACACATCACTGAGCTTGTGAACTAACCATGATACCATCTGGTCTGAGACTTATGGAAATCTTGAATACTAAACACCTGTTTTTACAGCTACTTTAATTCAGGTATTGAATAACTTGAGGCTACATCACCCTAAAATATACAGTCCTCAAATAACAAAACTTCTGTAGCTTGAAGGTCCCTATTACCCAAAGTGTAGACTCATTTAATGACCAATAATAAGCAAAGGTGGCTTCTGACACAGGAAATAAAGCAAGAGACATACAAGGAATCTGCTGTATCAGTTCAGTTCAGTCGCTCAATTGTGTCTGACTCTGGGACCCCACGAACCACAGCACGCCAGGCCTCCTTGTCCATCACCAACTCCTGGAGTTTACCCAAACTCATGTCCATTGACTCAGTGATGCCATCCAACCATCTCATCCTCTGTCATCCCCTTCTTCTCCTGCCCGCAATCTTTCCCAGCATCAGGGTCTTTTCCAGTGAGTCAGCTCTTCGCATCAGGTGGCCCAAGTACTGGCGTTTCAGCATCAACATCAGTCCCTCCAATGAACACCCAGGACTGATCTCCTTTAGGATGGACTGGTTGGATCTCTTTGCAGTCCAAGGGACTCTCAAGAGTCTTCTCTAACACCACACTTCAAAAGCATCAATTCTTCGGCGCTCAGCTTTCTTCACAGTCCAACTCTCACATCCATACATGACCACTGGAAAAATGATAGCCTTGACTAGACAGTAATGTCTCTGCTTTTTAATATGTTGTCTAGGTTGGTTATAACTTTGCTTCCAAGGAGTAAGCATCTTTTAATTTCAAAGTAATGTCTCTGCTTTTTAATACACTGTCTAGGTTGGTCATAACTTTGCTTCCAAGGAGGAAGCATCTTTTAATTTCATGGCTGCAATCACCATCTGCAGTGATTTTGGAGCCCCCAAAAAATAAAGTCAGCCACTGTTTCCACTGTTTCCCCATCTATTTGCCATGAAGTGATGGGACCGGATGCCATGATTTTAGTTTTCTGAATGTTGAGCTTTAAGCCAACTTTTCACTCTCCTCTTTCACTTTCATCAAGAAGCTCTTTAGTTCTTCTTCACTTTCTGCCATAAGGGTGGTGTCATCTGCATATTTGAGGTTATTGATATTTTTCCCGGCAATCTTGATTCCAGCTTGTGCTTCATCCAGCCGAGCGTCTCTCATGATGTACTCTGCATATAAGTTAAACAAGCAGGGTGACAATATACAGCCTTGACGTATTTGGAACCAGTCTGTTGTTTCATGTCCAGTTCTAACTGTTGCTTCCTGATTTGCATACAGGTTTCTCAACAGGCAGGTCAGGTGGGCTGGTATTCCCATCTCTTTCAGAATTTTCCACATTTATGGTGATCCACACAGTCAAAGGCTTTGGCATAGTCAATAAAGCATAAATAGGTGTTTTTTCTGGAACTCTCTTCCTTTTTCCATGATCCAGCAGATGTTGGCAATTTGATCTCTGGTTCCTCTGCCTTTTCTAAAACCAGCTTGAACATCTGGAGGTTCACAGTTCACGTATTACTGAAGCCTGGCTTGGAGAATTTTGAGCATTAGTTTACTAGTGTGTGAGATGAGTGCAATTGTGCGGTATTTGAGCATTCTTTGGCATTGCCTTTCTTTGGGGTTGGAATGAAAATTGACCTTTTCCAGTCCTGTGGCCACTGCTGAGTTCTCCAAATTTGCTGATATATTGAGTGCAGCACTTTCACAGCATCATCTTTTTAGGATTTGAAATAGCTCAACTGGAATTCCATCACCTCCACTAGCTTTGTTCATAGTGATGCCTCCTAAGGCCCACTTGACTTTACATTCCAGGATGTCTGGCTCTAAAGAACCACAAATTTAAACTGAAAACTGACTTCATAAACTGATTATCCAACTGCATTTTACTATATCTCAATATTCTCTTAATTAAGAGACATGAAGCCGTATTTGTTTCAGCTTTGGGGGAACTCATGGATGCTAATTCACTTCAGTTGTGTCCAACTCTTTGCGACCCTATGGAAAGTAGCCTGCCAGGTTCCTGTTAATGGGATTCTCCAGGCAAGAATACTGGGGTGGGTTACCATGTCCTCCCCCAGGGGACCTTCCCGACCCAGGGATCGAACCTGGCGTCTCTTGGTCTCCTGCACTGGCAGGCGGGTTCTTTACCATTAGTGCCACCTGGGAAAGGCATATTTCCATATTAGAGTTGCTGCTGCTGCTGCTGCTAAGTCACTTCAGTCGTGTCCAATTCTGTGCAATCCCATAGACAGCAGCCCATCAGGCTCCCCGTCCCTGGGATTCTCCAGGCCAAGAATACTAGAGTGGGTTGCCATTTCCTTCTCCAATTCATGAAAGTGAAAAGTGAAGTTGCTCAGTCATGCCCGACTCTTAGCGACCCCATGTACTGCAGCCTACTAGGCTCCTCCGTCCATGGGATTTTCCAGGTAAGAGTACTGGAGTGGGTTGCCATTGCCTTCTCCAATATTAGAGTTAGATAAAAGGAAAAAAGAGGAGTGCAGAGAAGTGCAAATGCACAGAAGTGTGCACGCATACACACATACAAGCATGCCAGGCTATCACAGCAGCAAACAGTGAGAGACCTTTATAAGGGAAAAAAAAAAAAATCTAGAGATAAAAGTCAGTGCTGTAAACTGAATAGTTCCTTCCATCTAATATTCTTTCTCCCTTGTCAAACTTAAAAACCAAGTTTTAATCAGACTAATTAAGGGAACTGACAGGTTCTTAGTCATAAGTTCTAGTGACTTCTGGTAAGTATTCATCTATATTTTCTTTTAATTTCAAAGTGGTTTCACTTTTATTAAGTTCTTTAATTTGATTTATTTTTGATGTAAGGTGAAAAGTTAGAATCTAGTTTTATTTTTCTCTAAATCTTAGTTATCCAAGTATAACTTACTGTAATAACTTTAATATTCCCAATGATCTACAATGCTACCTTTATATAACGCAAACAGTTAAATATCAGTATTTTCACAGTGTTCAACTAATCATACACATAGATGGTTCTATGTCTAAGACACTTAGTCTATTAATGCATTACTTGTTTAATTCTAATACTAATAGTAGAAAAATGATGATTTTTGCATGTGCAACTTATAATAATATCATAGACAAATGCAACTATTTTATACATGGCTCCTGGCACAAAATTGATGTCACTGTGGCTTTTAAAATCTGCCATGGATTCTAATTAAAATAGTAGTAGTAGTACTACAATAGTACATGATTTTTTTTTAAGACTTTATTTTTTGGAACAGTTTAAGGTTCACAGAAAATTTAACAGAAAAGTATAGAGTTTCCAAATAACCTCTGCCCCTGTAGTACATACTTTTAAAATATATATATATATATATTTATTTTCAATTATTTCTTTGGCTGCCCTGGGTCTTAGTTGTAGTACATGGGCTTTTCGATCTTCATTGCAGCATTTGGGATTATTAATTGCTACATGTAAACTCTTTGTTCCAGCATGTGGGATCTAGTTCCCTGAACAGGGTCAAACCTGGGCCCCCTGCACTGGGATCACGGACTCTTAGCCACTGGATCACCAGGGGAGTCCCAGTATGTGCTTTTTTTCATTTAAACATTCTCCATACATTGTTAAGATTTAAAAATCTATACTGAGCCATATTACAAATCAGTACATATGCACCACACATGCATAGAGTTAACAGAGTCTGAAAGTGGAAGTCACTCAGTCGTGTCCAACTCTTTGCAACCCCACAAACTATACAGTCCATGGAATTCTCCAGGCCAGAATACTGGAGTGGATAGGATCAAACCCAGGTTTGCCACACTGCAGGCAGATTCTTTACAAGGGGAAATACTATTTGGGTAATCAATGAGAAAAACATATTCAGTGATTGTTACTTACAAACAATGTCCTGTTACTTTTATTAAGAAACTGTTTTCACTAGTTACTGGGAAAATTACTACACAAAAGCAAAAATAAACTTTCAGAATACTAATCTGAGCTCTTAAGTATATTATCACTCTTAAATAGAGTATAAAGTAATGTATTTTAATGAACACAGAAATTTTAATTTGTATTAAGACAAAACACCAGGAAAGCACAATGCAAACAATTATTCACATAAATACTTATTGAGTATCTATTATGAACTGGACTTTGTTCTGAGTGGTGAGAACATAGAGGTTTGAAACCACCAAAAATCCCTACCCTCAAAGAATATACTTCCTAGCATATGGAACCCAGAAATAAATAGATAAAATTAAAAGTATACTGTTACTTGAAACAAGGTTGACTTTTTAAGAAGAGAATAAAAATATGTAAATATTTACTTATTTTTAAAAAATTAAAGGGCAAGTAAACCATAAAGTCAGGGGGGTTACCTCTAAAAGAAATGGAAGGAAAAGGATATTTCACACAGAGATAGAAGCTATACTTTTTGTATAAACTTTGTTTTACAGATATTACTGTAGAATCAAATAAATGTCTTTTATAATTATTAAAAAATGAATTTTAAAATGTAAACCCTAAAATCACAAGTAAAATAAAACAAATGAATCTGTTATATCTAGTTAGTAGCATAACAACATAGGAAATATCTTCCAATGATTTTAATCATGTATCTCCAGTGGGATATACTTTATGGACAAAAACAAGAATTAAGAGAGAAAGGGTTTAAACTGCTTTTAGTAATCACATCTTGGAGTTAATATTAGTACTATTATCCTGAGACTGGTGGGTACCTACTGTGGAATAATTCTAGTGAGTAATTATGCTGGTATTAAGCACAAAAAGTTTCAATGGGATTACAGGGGTAAAATCAATAAAGTAAAATAAAAACCCTGTAGTACTAAATTTGAATCTTAAGTCTCAGGCTGAATTCACAGTATCACCTTTAGCAAAAAAAAAAAAAAGAAAAAAAAAACAATAAAATGTTTCTTACTCTGTCCACTGAAAGAACATTTAGGAACAATGACTAACAGCACTGCTAGCACCTTAACTATGGTCTGTCAGAAATTGTTTTCCAATAAAAACAATCAAGTCCCCTAAAGAAATGGCTAAAGAAAGTGGAACTCTGGAACCAGCTATGTACAAGCACAGCCTGGAACAAATTACAGCAGAAAACAAGAAGCCTATCAAAGTCTACTCGTGCACGTGTGCTAAGTCCCTTCAGTCAACCCAATTCTGTGCGACCCTACGGACTGTAGTCCCCTCTGTCCATGGGATTCTCCAGGCAAGAATACTGAAATAGGTTGTTGTGCCCTCCTCCAGGAGATCTTCCCGATCCAGGGGCAGAACCTATGCCTGTTACGTATAACCTGCATTGGCAGACAGGTTCTTTACCACCAGTGCTACCTGGGAAGCCTACTCAGGCTGGGGCAAAAAGACCCAATGCAAGCTTAAATAAGCTTCAAATATTTATAAGGTCAAACACTGGCACAGTTTAAACAATAAAACAAATGATAACAATAATAACAGCCTGAAATTCATTTACATCTATGAATTCATGATACTACACACACATACTTCTCTTTTATCTCCTTTGGAGAACTCCTGGAAAATACCTAGTTATTTTTTAAATCTATAAGTAAGAGGAAGGAATCAAGGATTTATCCAGCCTTTCCCATATAAACAGGAATTCCAATAGCTGATATACTGAAATTTTTCTCTAAAGAAGTATTCCCGCTAGCAAGAAAGGAGAATGGCATTAAAATAATCAGCATTCTGCAGCCTCTAATAGGTTAAAGGATCTCAGATATGAACAGTGATAGTGAAAAAAATCACAAAACATTAAAGATGATGCAAATTTTGGGAGGCCAGTCCATGCTTCTTATATACACTGCTTAAACAATAATTTAATTGTTAGAAATGAAGACAACTGAGAAAAGATCTGAGTCAAGCAGAAAATCAGTAATAAATTTTGAACAACTGAAGTCTAAGAAATGCTGGGCCAGATGACTCACAAGCTAGAATCAAGACTGCCGGGAGAAGCATCAACAACCTCAGATATGCAGATGATACTACTTTATTGGCAGAAAGTGAGAGGAACTAAAGAGCCTCTTGATGAAGATTAAAGGAGCGTGAAAAAGTTGGCTTAAAACTCAACATTCAAAAAACTAAGATCACGGCATCTGGCCCTATCATCTCATGGCAAATTGATGGGGAGAAAGTAGAAACAGTGTCACATTTCATTTTCTTTGGCTCCAAAATCAATGGGGACAGTGTCTGCAGCCACGAAATTAAAATAAACTTGCTCCTTGTAAGAATAGCTATGACAAACCTAGACAGTATATTAAAAAGCAGAGACATCACTTTGCTGACAAAGGTCTGTATAGTCAAAGCTATGATTTTTTCAGTAGTCACATATGGATGTGAGGGTTGGACCATAAAGAAGGCTGAGTGCTGAAGAATTGATGCTTTCAGCTGTGGTGGTAGAGAAGACTCTTGAGAGTCTCCTTGGACAGCAAGGAGATCAAACCAGTCAATCCTAAAGGAAATCAACCCTGAATATTAATGGGAAGCACTGTGGCTGAAGCTGAAGCTCCAATCCTTGGGCCACTTGGTGCCAACAACTGATTTATCAGAAAAGATCCTGATGCTGGGAAAGACTGAGGGCAAGAGGAGAAGGGGACAACAGAGGATGAGATGGTTGCATGGCATCACTGACTCAATGGACGTGAGTTTGAGCAAACTCAGGGAGATGGTGAAGGACAGGGAATTCTGGCATGCTGCAGTTCATGAGGTCACAAGAGTCAGACACGACTTAGCAACTGAACAACAACGTAAGTCTGAATGTACTATTAGACATCCAAATAAAGGTATTGATGCAGTCGGATATATAAAACCAGAACTTAGGATACCAATCAGTAGAAGGTATTTGAAAGCCTTGAAATGAGGAAGTAAGTATACTTTACCACCAAGGAGGTAAGTATGAACAGGCAAAGAGGTATAAACCCTAAGTTCAGAGCACTCCAACATTAGGCAGTCGGGGAGATGAAGAGAAAATCAGCAAAGAAGTGAAAAAAAGCAACTAATACAGAAGGAAACAAGGAAAGTGTGGCTTCATGGAAGCAAGTGAAAATTTCATGTTTAAAAAGGAAAGCATGATACCAAAAAGTGATGTAACGATTGACAACTGACCACTGCATAGCAATACAGACATCTCTGGTGAGCAAGAGGTGAAAGTTTACATGAGTTCAAGAAACAACAAGATGAGAGAAGTACTACACAAGTCCTTTCATGGGATCTTGTTGTAAACGAAGGAGAAAGTAATTGAGCAGTAACCAAAGGGAAAAGTAGAGTCAAGAGAAGTTTTTATTTTCCTGTGGTTATAAGGTGGGAAAATAACGGCAGGTTTGAGTCAGATGAGAAAAATCCAGTAGAATATGGAAAATACGGTTCTTGAAGGAGAGAGAAAAATGCTGAAGAGTGACAAAGAGTTGATGAGATTGAATGCCTAAGTACACAAATTCAATTTTTTCCAAGAGCACAAACAGTGAATCCACAGTAATAGGAGAGAGATAGAGTTTGTAGATATGAATGCCAGTGGATGAACCCTCCCCCTATGTTATGTGGTCGTTGACAACGAGAGAGGAAAAATCTTCCCTACCTGATTTCTAATATCTTTGGTTAATCACTGAATTGCTAGAATGAGATTTCAAATATACTGCAAAGTGTGGGAAATAAACTAGCAATGGGGAGTTAAAGGAAAATTACTGGCCAATTACACTTAATAGATTTAAAGCAGCACAAAGATTTCTCGTCTTCTACAAAAGAAAATGAGTTTCAAAATTTGAGAATCAAAATGTTCTGTATCTCAACTGGGGTGGTAAATACATGGGTGTATTTTTGCTGTTACTATTCAGTCGCTAAGTTGTGTCCACTCTTTGGGACCCCATGAACTGCAGCATGCCAGGCCTCTATGTCCCTCAACATCTCCCAGAGTTCACCCAAGTGCATGTCCATTGCATCAGTGATGCCATCCAACCATCTCATTATCTGCCACCCTCTTCTCTTTTTGCCTTCAATCTTTCCAGCACCAGGATCTTTTCCAATGAATCAGCTGTTTGCATCAGGTAGCCAAGGTACTGGAGTTTCAGCTTCAGCATCAGTCCTTCCAATGAGTATTCAGGGTTGATTTTCCTTGACTGGTTTGAGCTCCTTGCTGTCCAAGGGACTTGCAAGAGTCTTATCCAGCACCACAATTTGAAAGCATCAATTCTTTGGCACTCAGCCTTCTTTATGATCCAACTCACATCTGTACATGACTAGTGGAAAGACCATAGCTTTGATTATACAGACCTTTGTGGGAAAAGTGATGTCTTTGCTTTTTAATACACTGTCAAGGTTTGTCATGGGCTTCCCTGGTAGCTCAGCTGGTAAAGAATCCGCCTGCAATGAAGGAGACCCCAATTCAATTCCTGGGTCAAGAAGATCCCCTGAAGAAGGGATAGGCTACCCATTCCAGTATTCTTAAGCTTCCCTGGTGGCTCAGAGAGTAAAGAATTTACCTGTAATTCAGGAGGCCTGGGTTCAATCCCTGAGTTGGGAAGATTCCCTGGAGGAGGGCATGGCAACCCACCCCAGTATTCTTTGTCCGGAGAATCTCCATGGACAGAGGAGTCTAGTGGACTACCATCCATGGGGCTGCAGAGAGTCTGACACAACTGAGCGACTAAGCACCCACACACTAGGTTTGTCATAGCTTTCCTTCCAAGAAGCAAGCATCTTCTAATTTCACGGCTGCAGTCAACATTTGCAGTGATTTTGGAGCCCAAGAAGAGAAAATCTGTCACTGTT
Organism: Bison bison bison; assembly: GCF_000754665.1. Taxonomy (NCBI): domain Eukaryota; kingdom Metazoa; phylum Chordata; class Mammalia; order Artiodactyla; family Bovidae; genus Bison; species Bison bison. The sequence continues at coordinate 4,500,313 of NW_011494708.1, read as the reverse complement.
TCCACTTTTTCCCCTTCTGTTTGCCATGAAGTGATGGGACCAAATGCCATGATCTTAGTTTTTAGAATGCTGAGTTCTAAGCTAGCTTTTTCCCTCTCCTCCTTCACCCTCATCAAAACGCTCTTTATTTCCTCTTCACTCTCTGCTGTTAGAGCGGTATCATCTGTATACCTGAGGCTGCTGATATTTCTCCCAGCAATCTTGATTCTAGCTTGTTAACTCACCCAGCCAGGCATTTCACATCATATACTCTACATATAAGTTAAACAAACAGTGACTATATACAGTCTTGTCTTACTCCTTTCCCAATTTTGAGCCAGTCAGTAATTTCATGTAAGGTTCTAACTGTTGCTTCTTGACCCACATATAGGCTTCAGGAGACAGGCAAGATGGTCCGGTATTTTAATCTCTAAGAATTTTCCACAGTTTGTTGTGACCCACATAGTCAACGGCTTTACTGTAGTCAATGAAACAGAAGTAGATGTTTTTCTGGAATTCCCTTGCTTTCTCTATGATCTAACAAATGTTGACAATTTGATTTCTAGTTCCTCTGCCTTTTCTAAATCCAGCTTGTACATCTGGAAGTTCTTGGTTCACAGACTGATAAAGTCTGAAGGACTTTATCAACTTGAAGGATTCTGAGCATTATCTTGCTAGCATGTGAAATGAGTGCAATTGTATGATAGTTTGAACATTCTTTGGCATTGCCCTTCTTTGAAATTAGGATGAAAACTGACCTTTATCCACTCCTGTGGCCACTGCTGGGTTTTCCAAATCTGCTGACATATTGATTGCAGCACTTTAACACTATCGTCCTTTAGTATTGTAAATAGCTCAGCTGGAATTCCATCATCTCCACTAGTTTTATTGGTAGTAGTTATGCTTCCTAAGGCCCACTTGAATTCATACTCCAAGATGTCTGGCTCTAGATGAGTGACCACACCATCACGGTTATCTGGGTTATCACACAGTTGTCAAAAATCATCAAAGTGTATATTTAAAATCTCTGCATTGAACTGAATGTAAAACATACCTCAAATATTTAAACCATCAAGAATGTTAGGAAACTCTTTGTCTTATATTTATATGCACAATTTTACTCACTTAAAAGAATTAAATGTACTTCTGATATCTCAGGATCATTAAGAAAACCAACCTTTAAGAAATTTCATTAATTTGCAATATATTATAATTTTTAAACATCTTTTTCTATCATTTGTGGTTTTCAACTGTAGAAAAGAGAGTAGAGGAAGAGGTAAAAATATTTCCATCAGTGAGACTCAGGGTCGTAACTGTAATCCATTTCTTTTGATGAAGACAATCCTATACTAGTACTCAGAAAATATTGGTTTTTTTGGCATCCTTTAATCGCCTACAGAAAGAGTTCAATTTCCCTCAACGACATATGCTAAGTAACTAATATGGGACAGGCAAAACACAAAGAGTTGACTGAAAGAAGGGAATAAAATGAAAATAAAGGTCAAGCTAAACTATAAGCCAACAAATACCCCAAGGGAAAAACACAGTGCAATGAAAGGGATTATTCTGGCTTAGAAAACGGACAGGAAAAAATACACACACACACAAAAAAAGAAACAGGAGAGACTTTATATGGACTAAGTCCTATTTCAGCTAAATTATAAAATTAATCTTAAGAAACTGGATATAGTTTGACATACAAAATGGAACAAGAGGACGTCCCTGGCAGTCCAGTGGTTAAGATTCTTGTGCTGTTGATGCAGGAGGCATGGATTCGATCCCTGGTCAGAGAAATAAGATAACACGTGCCACGTGGTGCAGCCAAAAGATTAAAACAAACCAAAAAAATAGAACAAGAAAAGACTATGAGAAATCATGAGCGAAGTGCCTTGTAAGCATAAGAATACAGGATGTGTACAAGACAGCTGTCTGTCAATAGTTCACTTTGGCTAGAGTAAAGAGTGTGTAAAGAAGCTGCATGTAGACTATGAACAGACTGCAAAAGATCCTGAATGTTATTCATCATCTAGGTCATAATCTTAAGTGCTAAAGGATTCCAGCTATCTCCAAAAAGAACTAAATTACGCAAATTATTTCGTAGGCCCACAACTAAGGGAAAGATTTGTGGATTCCTAGGCCTGCCTGGCTATGCGTAGACTACAGGTTCTTAATTTTTCTCTATCAGCTTTCCCACTCTATGAACTAACTAAAATTTCAACCGTAAATTCCTCTTTTGGGAAGGTAAACATGAGTAGGCCATCATAAGACTTAAAGGAAGCCTGTAAGAACCACCTGCCCTAGGGCTACCTAACAATTCAAAGTCTTTCACCTTATTTGTACATGAACAAGACAACCAAGCCCTGGAAATGCTCGTGCAAGACCAAGGTGATAAACACAGGCCTATTGCCTATTAGAGCATAGAACTCAATTCAGTTGTTTGTGTCTCTCCCAACTGCCTTGAGGCTACAGCTGCAGCAGTAAAGTCAGTAGAAGCCTCAGATTTAATCCTAGGAAATGACATTTACTTACAAACTCCACATGCTGTCCAAAGTCTTCTTAATTCTGAACTGACTCAGCATTTCTCTGCAAGCAGTCTAACCCTTTACAAGCGCCTTCTGCTTTCATCACCTAATCTGCATCTTAAATGCTACAGTGTTATTAATTCTGCTTCATTACTACCCTTGCCTGACAAGAGTGAACCCCATGACGATGAGATAATAACATCCCATTTTGTGACAGCAATTTATGAGATGCTCCTTTGACTAATCTTGATCTAATTTTGTTTGTTGATAGATCATACTGTAAAAATGAAAGTGGGAATTTCCCAGCTGGCTATGCTATTACTACTTGATACGAACTACTTGAGAGGGGAAACCTCCCACAAGCTAAATCAGTCCAACAAGCAGAGGTCCACGCCCTTACCAGAAAAACACAAATTATCAGGAGGACAAGTTATTAATATTTATACTGACAGCTGGTGTGCCTTTAGGATCATCTATGATTTGGGGACATTACAGAAACAAAGGGGTTTCCTTATATCCACTGAGACTTCAATCAAAAATGGACAACAAGTAGATGACTTTCTTGCTACTGTTCTCTTACCTTCTAAATTGTATCAAAATTGAGGCTCACACTAAAAGGACTAAACCTGGCTATTGGGGAAATGTCCTGGCTGATTTTCATGTACAGGCAGTAGCAAGGTCTATAAAGGTCACGGTACATGTGGATCAAGTCCATTCTGTTTATGCAAAAACTGACCACGTGCTGCCGTATTTCTGTCACCCTGATGTCCTTGCAACATGGAAACAATCTGTTCCTAAATAGGAGAAACCACAATGGGCAAATAATGGTTACAAATTGAATGACTAGTTGGGGCTGTGGAAACCCAACCAAGAACCAAAGCTGCTTGGTTCTTCCTGACCCCCTGGCAAACCCCATCTTTTGGTTTTTACATCCCTTTACCAACAATGGTACAATTATGGTGACTCAAATTATGAACAAACATGCATGAGGACACTTCTACAAAACTGTGGAAACAGTTTACCACCAGTGTCGGACCTGTCAGGTCCACTCCTGGGAAAACTACTCAATTGCCGCCCTGAATGACTTACCAGTATGTTTATGTTAGTGTATGTATGTTTTTCAGATGACTTGAAGCCTTCCTTAGCCACAAAGCTAATGTCCCACTTGAGTCTACCTCCCACAACCTCCAGTGATCAAGGAACTCACTTCACTAGGCAAATTATACAACCCTGAACAAAAAACACTGCAAAACTCACTGAAACTACTGGCCTCCTTTGGCCTAAGGTACTGCTTCTTGGTCAGGGTCTGCTTCTGTACTCCTTTTAGGCAACAAACTACTCCATATAAACTATTGGTATACAACTTTTTGATCCCTTTATCACATGCAAATATGATTACCTATTATAATATCTTATGCTAAAGCCTATTATCAACAGGTTAAAAAAGCTTTCCCAGATCCCAATTTAAAGGACCCTGTAGGTCATAGTCTGGAGCCTGATGATGGGGTATTTTGGAAATAGCATCAGAGGAAAACAACCTCTGAGCCCCACTAGAAGGGACCTTACCAAGTGCTTCTGAGCACTGACACTACAGTGAAACTAGAAAGCATTAAAACTTGGGTACACGTTTCACAGCTGAAGGCTCCACCTGACATCAGGTCCTGTACAAGCACTGGAGATCTACAAATCAAACTGACCAGTTAGAGAAGTTGCCAACATCAAGGTAGACTACTTCCATCCAAGCTGCTGGGTCAAGACTTCATACTTTACTAAACATGAAACCCTTTCTTCCTCTCTTTCTTTCCTTTACTCTGGTACTGGCCTGGAAAGATAAAGCCATCATCCATATCTCCCAAGCCACTGCTAACAGAGGTAACCTTTCAGACTGCTGAATTTCATATCAAAAAATTCCAATTTGTCCATGATGCTAGAGACCCCCCTCGTCCTCCCAATTTTCTGTCTATTCCCAATGTCAACATAAACTACAAACAAGGAAAGAAGGATGGAAAGAAGGAAGGAGGGAAGAAGAGAGGGAACGAACAAACTACAATCAAACCCCCTGGAAGTTAGAGTCCAAATTTTATAGCCAGAACATCCACGGCCTTGTTCTAACCTTTCTCCAATTAAAACTGTACTTTCTCAATTAGACATAAATACCTATACAAATCACAGCACATTTGCACCTGCATGTTCTTAGGATCATTTAAACTGGACCTACTCTCAATCACAGAAAAAATCTTACCAGCAGCACCCACCTTTGCAAGGAATTTAGAACTTTTTTTTTTTAATTTCAGGCTAGGAGATTTATGTCTCAAATTCACTGGAAACCTAACTGACCCATGGCTTGCAACAGACAAATGAATCCATTAACAGTACCACTTACACAGGAGTAGTCTGTGCCTTGATAGGATTTATCTTTGTGGTGGTTATCATTCTCCTTAGACTTATGAATGCCTAGATGGCTGGCACATAACTTAGCAATGCCCCTTAGGTGATCTAACTGCAGCCCTAACCGTCCACAGTCAAAGTGAAATACCTCATTGGTCAACTCCCCTGAATTTACATCAAGTTAGAAGGAATCTAACAGGAGGCATTCATGATCCAGGATTTGCTTCCTTTGGCAGTCCCTACTTCCTTCCTTGGTTAGAAAGTGAAAGTGAAGTCGCTCAGTCGTGTCCAACTATTTGCGACCCCATGGACTGTAGTCTACCAGGTTCCTCCGTCCATGGGATTTTCCAGGCAATAGTACTGGACTGGGTTGCCATTTCCTTCCCCAGGGGACCTTCCCAACCCAGGGATCGAACACGGGTCTCCCTCATTTGACCCTTTACCATCTGAGCCACCTTGGTTAGAAGTGAATACAAATCTGACGCTCTGATCAGGAACCTCTCCTTTACTCTTGAAGATACTACAGAATCTGCTGCAAAAGCAGAATGCAGGTGTCCAACAATAATCCTTAACTCTCTGGCCAAAGTTGTTCATGGTAATGGGATAGCCCTTGGTTATCTTTTAGCTGAGCAAGAAGGTGTCTGTGCTGTGGCTAACACCACCTGCTGAACCTGGGTTAACACTCCTGGGGGAGCTGAAACTCAACAATATAAGATCACTGAACAAGCCACTTGGCTTAACAAAGTGACTCTTTCAACCAAGTCTGTCTTTGACTTACTTGAATCTGAGTGGTTTGGGTCTTGCGGACCATGGCTTCAAAATGAACTCCAGATATTAAGAATTATCCTTATAATAACCATAGTGTCTTCCTGGTATGCTGCATTCTCTCAAAAGCTTTAAGTGAATGTTCATAGCTACTAACCACTAAACAAGGAATGTATCAGAAAAGGAATGAAGAGAATGACCAACTTAAAAAATGTGAACCTGAAGTCATGACCCGTCAACACCACACAGAGGGTCAGCAAAAACAGCTAGAATTTCAGAGCAGTAGCTGGCAGGGTCACTAACACCTTAAATTTTGATTACACCTCTCAGGCCAAAGGTCTGATCAAAAGGGGAGAACTGTTAAAAACAAAGACAACAGGCCCATAATGGAGTCACTTACGCTAAGCCCCACATCACTAAACCAAGACAATATTTAACTTAATTACAGTTTCACCCTCTCCCAGGAATGGAATCTTAATTCAGTCAGGAATCACCTAGTCAGCACTACCAGGGTAAGCTGTCTGATGGACACCTACTGTCCCCTTTTAAAGGAAAGTGACCTTGACACAACCAATCCGCATTTTTGTTCTGCTCCTTTCTGCCTAGCAGGCTGAAAACTGGATAAGTCCATAGGAGAATTTAGACTGAATTCTTCACATATAAAAATGAGGGAAAGCCAAGAAAACTACTAAAAAAAATAACTAAAAAGCAATGAAAGGGTCAGCAAGTACTAAGTTAATACAGAAAATATTGTTACACTACATTATTTCTAAAGAATAGAGAGAGAGAGAGAAATCACTCAATTCTAAGAAAAAGTAATAGAAAACCACCCAAGTCTCTGCCATGTTACTAGAAAACAAATTATACCATGTAAAAAGACTTAAGATGATAAACTAAACTGAAATAGATCCAATCAAGCTTTGCTAACAGAACAAACCTTGGCACAAACTTAGATCAACTTAACAACAACTTAGTAAAGGAGCAAAACGAAGATAAAGATAAGCAGCACAACGGGAACCTGTGATAAGACACACAGTGAGGTGACTACGTTGCCCCACTTGCCAGGGGCACCCCTCGCTCACAACTGCCGTCCTCGTGTAGTTACTCATATGACCTCCTTTCATTCTGAAAAGGATTCTAGTGTGGATGATGAATCATATGGTCATATAAACAGCAGACAGAGTTAATGTTCCAGCAAAGGTACAATTTTATCTAATTCATTGGTGAAATGGGAATAAATAGGTTCTGTACCCACTGGGACTCAAGAGATCTTTTACAATAATGTGAAGGGTGCTAAACTCTCAAAAAAAAAAAAAAATTTACATAAATGCAGTGCCATGCTGTGATCCAGCAAGTGCCCAGGAAAGGAGGGGGACGAGAGAGCAGGACTGGCAGTACAGTCGGGCTGGAACTGAAGGAGCACAGATGCAGGTCCTGATGCACACTCCCACGCTGCTGCCCCCTTCCAGTCTGTAACAGTACTCAACACGAAACCCTCTGCAAGGCACTTTAACAATTAATCAACAGGAATGAGAAGTCAATTAAATTAAAATACATAATTATCATTTGGTATGATAGGATACTAAAGCAGATATTATTTGGAGGAAAAGGCTAAAATATTCACCAGTTGAAGCAGGGGTTGTGGGAACTCCAAGAAAGAGACAAAAATTTCAAAAGTTTCAACACCATAAAATAATTCAGAAGTTTTGTGTTCTTTATATACAGATCTCATGCCACAAATTATTAATTCCCAGTTGCATTTATTTGCCGTAAGAGCATTTATTTGCTGTTTGAAACCCACCTTTCCACAGAAATTGTTGTTTTATTTAAGGTCCTACAACAAAAGCCTAATGTTCAATCTATATATAACTGAACTACATAGGACCAATGGTATTCTCAAATGACCTGTGACTAAGGAATCATCAAGAGGGAACCTACTATAATAAATCAGGGATGGAAGGCGTAGAGGTGAGACAGTCTGGATGATTATAAAAGAGAAGTCTTCTGGTTTCTATGGCACTTGCTTTGAAAGAGAAGGAGGTTTGTGAACTGAAACATTCTAGGGGAGTTAGTCGGAGAAGGCAATGGCACCCCACTCCAGTACTCTTGCCTGGAAAATCCCATGGACGGAGGAGCCTGGTGGGCTGCAGTCCATGGGGTCGCTAACAGTCTGACACGACTAAGCGACTTCACTTTCACTTTTCACTTTCATGCATTGGAGAAGGAAATGGCAACCCACTCCAGTGTTCATGCCTGGAGAATCCCAGGGACAGGGGAGAGCCTGGTGGGCTGCCATCTATGGGCTCGCACAGAGTTGGACAAGACTGAAGCGACTTAGCAGCAGCAGCAGGAGAGTTAGTTCTTACCAACTATCATAAAAAGATAACAACAGCAGCTGGTAAATGAATTGCAAAAGTAAGAGACAGAAGAGGAAGTCTAGTAAATAGGTAATATTAATATAATGGTCAAGAAAAGATATAAGAGCCCAGGTACTCAAGTAAACACATGCTGCAGCAGGATAGAAAATTTAGAACCTAAGAAACATTCTAATTATATTTATATAACTATAAAATGAGACGTTTTCTTAAGATCTGCCCAAATAATTTATACAATGATTCATAACTATTCTAGTCTATAGAACCACCTTACCTTAACAAAAGCAAAGAATCTCCCCCAAAAAACACACACAGCCCTGTTTCATAGTAACCGCAGGTCTGTAACTTCTTTAAGGTGGAACGTGGCCAAAGTGAAATCACAAAGTTCAGGGACCAAGACTATCACAGCAGCCAAATATAATGCCTGATATTATAAAAACTGTTAAAAAAGCATAGTGCAAAAACTATCAAGATTTATTAAGTACAGAGTAGGCATCAGAATCATGGAAGAACATGTTAAAACAGATTTCTGGGCTCTATCCCCAAGTTTCTGATCCAGTAGGGCTGGGATGGGGCCTGTAATTTTGCATTTCTAACAAGCTCCTGCTTATCCTGGGACACCCTTCTATTTATTCCTTACAGCAACCTTTCAAAAGATAAAAAATGTTTTCAATCCACTTCTCTCCCTTGAGGCCTGCAGATTTGGCTGCAGTGATCCCTTTGTCCTAAGGGTTCACTGCCTTTATTTTCTCACTCTGTAGGCTAAATGCAAAGTAGAAGAGTGCCCCAACCTCATTTCTGCCTTGTTTCCAAAACATGTCTATAGCCTCCAAATTATTTTGAATAGCAAGCTATAGTTGGGGCTTTCCAGGTGGCACTAGTGATAAAGAACCCGCCTGCCAATGCAGGGGATGGAAGAGACATGGGTTTGATCCCTGAGTTGGAAAGATCCCCTGGAGAATCCCATGGATGGGGTGTCCGGCAAGCTACAGTCCACTGGGTCGCAAAGAATCGGACACAACTGAAGCAACTCAGCACAGCACACAAGCTATAGGAACATGAGAACAGAGAAGAGATGAGGCAAAGTAACAAACATATTTGGTACTTAACAGATTTTGATGTGTCACAAGGTATGAAAAATCATGCATAAATTGATACAGCCACTATGGAGAACACTATAGAGATTTCTTAAAAAAATTAGGAATGAAACTACCATATGATCCAGCAATCCCACTACTGTGCATGTACCCTAAGGAAACCGTAACTCAAAAAGACACATGCACCCCAATGTTCACTGCAGCACTATCTGCAATAGCTAGGACATGGAAGAAACCTAGATGTTGCCAGATGAATGGATAAAGAAGTTGTGGTTCAGTTCAGTTCAGTCACTCACTCGTGTCCGACTCTTTGCAACCCCATGAACCCCAGCATGCCAGGCCTCCCTGCCCATCACCAACTCCTGGAGCCTACCCAAACTCACGTCCATTGAGTCGGTGATGACATCCAACCATCTCATCCTCTGTCATCCCCTTCTCCTTCTGCCCTCAATCTTTCCCAGTATCAGGGTCTTTTCAAATGAGTCAATACTCTTCGCCAAAGTACTGGAGTTTCAGCTTCAACATCAGTCCTTCCAATGAATACCCAGGAGTGATCTCCTTTAGGATGGACTGGTTGGATCTCCCTGCAGTCCAAGGGACTCTCCAGAGTCTTCTCCAACACCACAGTTCAAAAGCATCAATTCTTCGGTGCTCAACTTTCTATATAGTACAACTCTCACATCCATACATGACTACTGGAAAAACCATAGCCTTGACTAGATGGACCTTTGTTGGCAAAGTAATGTCTCTGCTTTTTAATATGCTGTCTAGATTGGTCATAACTTTCCTTCCAAGGAGTAAGGGCCTTTAATTTCATGGCTGCAGTCACCATTTGCAGTGATTTTGGAGCCCAGAAGAATAGTCAGCCACTGCTTCCCCATCTATTTGCCATGAAGTGATGGGACCAGATGCCATGATCTTAGTTTTCTGAATGTTGAGCTTTAAGCCAACTTTTTCACTCTCCTCTTTCACTTTCATCAAGAGGCTCTTTAGTTCTTCTTCACTTTCTGCGGTAAGGGTGATGTCATCTGCATGAGGTTCTTGATATCTCTCCCAGCAATCTTGATTCCAGCTTGTGCTTCTTCCAGCCCAGCATTTCTCATGATGTACTCTGCATAGAAGTTAAATAAGCAGGGTGACAATATACAGCCTTGACATACTCCTTTTCCTATTCGGAACCAGTCTGTTGTTCCATGTCCAGTTCTAACTGTTGCTTCCTGACCCCCATACAGATTTCTCAAGAGGCAGGTCAGGTGGTCTGGTATTCCCATCTTTTGAAGAATTTTCCACAGTTTATTGTGATCCACACAGTCAAAAGCTTTGGCATAGTCAATAAAGCACAAATACATGTTTCTCTGAAACTCTCTTGCTTTTTCGATGATCCAGCAGATGTTGGCAATTTGATCTCTGGTTCCTCTGCCTTTTTTTAAAACCAGCTTCAACATCTTACATATACACAATGAAATAGTACTCAACTATAAAAAGGAATGCTTTGAGTAGGTTCTAATGAAGTGGATGAACCTAGAGCCTATCATTCAAAGAGAAGTCAGTCAGAAAGAGAAAGACAAATATCCTGTATTAATGTATATATATATGGAATATAGAAAGATGATACTGATGAACCTATCTATAGTGCAGCAACAGAGATGCAGACATAAAGAACAGACTTTTGGACACAGTGAAGCAGAGAGATGGTGGGATGATTTGAGAGAGTAGCACTGAAACATGTGTATCACCATATGTAAAGCAGATAGTGGGAATTTGCTGTATGACTTGGAACCCAAAGCCCATGCTCTGTGACCAGCTAGAGGGGTGGGATGGGGAGGGAGGTGGAAGGAAGGTTTAAGAGGGAGGAGACATATGTAAACCTATGGCTGATTCATGTTGGTGTATGGCAGAAATCATCACAATATTGTAATTATCTTCCAATTTAAAATAAAATTTAAAAACAATACTGTGCATAAAAACCCAAACAGTACTGTGCAAAAAAACCCAAACAGATGACTTCTTCCTGATAAGAGAAGGGTATTTCTTGCACAGACTCCTCTTCAAAGGTGTTCAAAATCATTACTTCTTTTGTGATCTCTACAGATCAATAATTAGACACATGCCAAGTAAAAATTCAATTTAAAAATTAAAAGAATTTGCATCTAAAATGAAAAATCATAAATTTACAAAAAGCATACTGTTCAAAGGAAATAAAGTATAGATTTTAGTCACTGATTCACTCATCAAAATGGTATCTAAATTTTCTGTCTCGGTCATCTCCTGCCTTTTTCTAAATTAGTATAAAGAGTGTGACCTCTCCTTCATTCTTACAATGAAGTGAAGTGAAAGTCACTCAGTCGTGTCTGACTCTTTGCAACCCCATGGACTATACAGTCCATGGAATTCTCCAGGCCAGAATACTGGAGTGGGTAGCCTATCCCTTCTCCAGGGGATCTTCCCGACCCAGGGATCAAACCCAGGTCTCCCACATTGCAGGCAGAGTCTTTACCAGCTGAGCCACAAGGGAAGCCCAGTCACAATATAATTTCTGAAAGGTATCATAGTATCAGAGCTAATTTCAATCATAAGAAACAGGGCAGTCACCATAAGAATATCAGTAACTTATATGCTATATAATAAGGAGACCTGTATACAATGAACAATGGGAAATTAGAGAAGAATATTAGCATTATTAGTGTTCAGGAACTTGCTTTTGTGAAACATTCTCACAGTTGCTGGTACTTACAAAAGTGGAGTGAAGCCTATGTGACAGATAACAGACAATGCTTTACAATTCATTACTGCAGTGGTCTCCAAATTTGGTTGCCCAGACGCCAAAGGGATGTAAAATCTAATCCACTTTAAAGGGAGAAAATATTAGAGCTTCCATTTGTATTTAATCTTATATCATTTTTAACTTATATTTTTGTAAACCTTTTAAAAACAATAACACTGATATTGTAGCATGTATGTATACGTTTCTCAGTCACTAAGTCATGTCCAACTGTTGTGATCTCATGGACTATATACAGGCCACCAGACTCCTCTGTCTATGGAATTTTATTGGCAAGAATACTAGAGTGTGTTGTCATTTCCTTCTCCAGGGGATCTTCCTGACCCAGGGATCGATTCTGCATCCCCTGCACTGGCACACGAATTCTTTACCACTGAGTCACCAGGAAAGCCCATGTATGTATATATTGTATAGTAAAAATATTTTTATACACACACTATATACAGCCATTTATTTATAAATTGTATCAGGGAGGGCTTGATGATAGAGATTAATGATATACATTTACACAGAAAGGCAACACAGACTAGAAATCAAGAATATGGGTTCAGTCTGCTTTATCACTTTTAAGCCAGTGGCCCGGGGCATTTCCCCAATCTCCCTAAATGGACTTCCTTGTCTGCAAATAGATAATTATTGTATATTCTTAGCTCCTAGGGTTGCTATGAGGAGTCCATACCAGAGTGTGTGCAAAGTGCTTACAATTGTGGAAGAAAAAGTAAATGCTAAATAAATGTTTTCTATTATTTTAGTATATAAATCCACAAATAGAAGCTTGAGAAGTCCTACAGTAACAAAAGCAAATTAGCTATTTCCCAGTTTTTCCATAGAAAAACTTTTTTCTATGGAATAACTATTAATGTTCTCTGCTACTCCAGTTGTATGCTTATTGCTATTATTTTCCAGAAAGAACTAAAGCTTGTTTTTACAGCATCAAGTCTTTAAATAACTGAACTATGAAACTATGAAAAATCTCAACATACAGGAAAATACCTCAATAATTATAATTTAACAGCAAGAACTCTTTTGCACCTACTCTCTTCAGTTTACTTTGTCCCACCTGTCCTTTTGGGTGAATGCCAAGTGATCCTTCAGTCAAATTATGTTGTACTTGTACATTTGTCCATGTAAAGCGCTACTCAATAGATCATTTTAATCAAATTTAACGTGCTCTAAAATGTTAGATGTATCCTATTATAAAGATGGGCTTCCCTTGGTGGTTCAGACGGTGAATAATCTGCCTGCAATGCAGGCCACCAGGGTTCAATCCCTGGGTCAGAAAGATCCCCTGGAGAAGGGAATGGCAACCCACTACAGTATTCTTGCCTGGAGAATCCCATGGAGAGAGGAGCCTGTCGAGTTACAGTCCATGGGGCTGCAGACAGTCAGACACAACTGTGAGCTTAGCACACGCATTACAAAGATAAACATGAAAAGTCTTACTGTGGGTCGCTTATAAAACGAAGCCTTTTGAAGGAAGTTATATAATTTTATTGTTTTTATAATCCTGTGGCTTGAGAAGTTCCTGTCAAATATCTCTAGTTAGCAGAAAATAAAAACAAACCATGGTAAGCAGCCTCTAACGTGGCTCATAATAGTCCCCACATCCTCTTATTCCTGCTCCAATGTAACCGCCTCCCCTGAGAATCAGCTAGACTTAAGGACTCATTTTAGACAAACAGAACAAAGCAAAAAAGGGATGAAACGTCACTTTCAAGATGTGGTTACAAAAAGACTTTGATTTCCATGTTGTCTGCTCTTCCCGCTTCCTCTCTCTCCCCACGCTACACTCTCCCTGCCCCTTTAGCTCCCCTCTCACTCAATGAGTGAAACGCACTGCCCCATGGAGACAGCCATGTGACAGAGAACCAACATCTCCAACCAATGACCAGTGAGGACCTGGGGGGCCAAGAGCCACATACGTCAGCCTTGAAGTGGATCCTCCCCAAATTAGCCTTGAGATGACTGCAATATCACCTGACATCTTTTTGTTTTATTTCTGTTTTATTCCTGCCACACCACTCAGCGTGCAGGATCTTAGTTCCCTGACCAGGGATCAAACTTGTGACCCCAGGATTGGGAGCATGAAGTCTTAACCACTGGACCTCCAGGAAGTACACCAGCTGACATCTTAACTGCAGCTTGTAAAAGGCTCAGAGCCAGGAAACCCAGCTAAACTGCACCTGGATTTCTGATGCACGGAAACTGTGAGATGGTAAAACCATGAGTGACTTAGTAAACCATTAAGTTGGGGAGAATTTATTATATAATAGATAATAATACATAAGTTGAAATTTTAACTTAGAAAACTTAAGAAGAATGCATGCAGTTAGTTATTCCTTCAGAAGACCTTCCCTGGTGGCTCAGTGGTAAAGAATTCGCCTGCCAGTGAAGGAGATGTGGGTTCGATCCCTGGGTCAGGAAGACCCCCTAGAGAAGGAAATGGCAACCACTCCAGTATTCCTGTCAGGGAAATCCCATGGACAGAGGCTCTGGCGGGCTATAGTCCATGGGGTCGCAAGTGTCAGAAATAACTTAGCAACTAAACAACACCAACAACATTCCTTTACAAACAGTACTCCATGAAATTCAAAACTCAGTGATCCTTTTTTAAAATGTATTATCTACTATTTTTTTCTGACCCTACTTTTGCCTATTTTCTTAGGTGACTCTCCTTGTTTCAGACAGATATATCTGTGTGGTTAAAACTAAGTCTTCTGAAAGGGGTACAGATAAATGATGACAAAGGTGTTTTTCAGGTAGAATAGCTAAGAAAAACTGAAATACAAGGTACAATCAGATTTTTCAAAGAAATTATTATGTATATATAAATTTATATATAAATTATTTATATTTATATACATATAAAACAAACTGATTAAGAACAAAAACTGAAACTATTCAAAATCACATGAATGAAAAGAAGAATAGATAAAAAGGAAGAGAAAGTAAAAAAAGGTAAAACTTTTTAAAATATAAAAGAAAAAGCAGGAAAAGTAAAAACAGAAAACAAAGTTCATATACACTAGAAATTTAATAAAATTTCCAGCCACTTAGTAGGCAATAATAATGTCAATTCTCACTGTCTGCTACTGCTGGGTTCAGGGCCACAAAATCATTCAATAATTTCATTTAAATTACCTGTTAATCAAGTACCTTCACTGTCCAAAATATCTTCAGTATTAACAGAACATGTAAACTTAACTGTAATCAACACGTCAGTCTAAGCAGGTCACAAATTCGGCATATACTGACACTTAAGTCTCCTTGATCTTGAGTCAAAAGACAATGACCTAGAGAGCAAAAGCCATACATCCTGTTCCTAATCTAAAACATCCCCAGTCCTCCAATTTCAGTTTTAGAACAGCTCTGGAAATTTTCCAGATATTTATTCTCTTGTCCAAGCACTGCATACAGTATACACTTTAAGTGCTACCTTCTTAATGAGTTCTGCCATGACATCCTATTTAAAGCTACAGCTGTGGCTATCCATTATCTACCTGTCTGATCCCCCTTTCCCTGCTTAGTTTGTTTAGTCTGCCTTCCCACAAGGCCCATTAGAATGTTAGCAAGTGCTTGAAGATTTATATAATTTTGTCTGTTTTGTTCCTGATGTATTCCAAGGTCTACTTGAGTATCTGGCATACAGCAGATACCCAATACTAGCTCAATATCAAATGAATGAATAAACTAGAAAAGAAAATGCTTTCTCATATGACCAAAAACAAAGGGCATGTGAGAAAAAAATTAAGCTTCCAATCAGCATTTTCAAATGCTAAATATTATCCTAAACTTTTTTTTTTAAAAAAAAAAGCAATATTGCTAGTTTTTTAAGGAACCTGTATACTGTTCTCCATAGTGGCTGCACCAATTTATATTCCCACTAACAGTGTAGGAGAGTTTCTTTTTCTCCTCACCTCCAGCATTTATTGTAGATTTTTTAATAACTGGCACTATGATCAGTGTGAAGTGATACCTCATTGTAGTTTTGATATGCATTTCTCTAAAAATTAAAGAATTACCTTCTCCAGGAATAATTAGTGATGTTGAGCATTTTTTCATGTGTTTGCTGGTCATCTGTATGTCTGCTTTGATGAAATGTCTGTTTAGGTCTTCTGCCCATTTTTGATTAGGTTTTTTTTTTATACTAAGCTGCATAGAGCTACCATATGACCCTGCAATCACACTCGTAGACATATATCTGGAGAAAACCATAATTTGAAAGGATACATGCACCCCGATGTTCACTGCAGCACTATTTACAATAGCCAGCATATGGAAGCAACTTAAATGCCCATCAACAGAGAAATGGATAAAGAAGATGTGGTACATAACAATGGAATATTACTTAGCCATAAAAAGGGATGAAAATATTGCCATTTGCAGAGACATGGATGGATCTAGAGATTGTCATACAGAGTGAAGTCAGAAAAACAAATACTGTATAATATTGCTTATATGTGGAATATAGAAAAACGGTACAGATGAAAAAAAGCAGAAATAGAGTCACAGATGTAGAGAACAAACTTCCAGAAGGGAAGGGGGAGATGGGACAAACTGGGAGATAGGGACTGACATATATACACTACTATGTATAAAATAGGCTTCCCAGGTAGCGCAGAGGGTAAAGAATTTGCCCACAGTGCAGGAGACCGAGGTTGAATCCCTGCGTTGGGAAGATCCCCTGGAGAAGGGAAAGGCAACCCACTCCAGTATTCTTGCCTAGAGAATTCCATGGACAGAGGAGCCTGGCAGGCTATAGTCCATGGGTTGCAGAGTCAGACACGACTGAGCAACTAACACACACGTAAAATAATAACTGATGAAGACCTACTGTATAGCACAAAGAACTCTATTCAATTATCTGTGGTGACCTAAATGGGAAGGAAATCAAAAAAAGAGTGGCTATATGTACACACATAACTGATTCACTCTGCTGTACAGCAGAACTAACACAACATTGTAAAGACTATACTGTGATAAAAAGTTTTTAATTCAAAATACTTTTAAAAGCAATACTTTGATTCAAAAAATCACAAGAAATTAAGTATTTTAACATTTCTGAGTAAGGTTCCCTAAGAAACTCAGGAAGTTTCCTAATGATGCCCACTGGAGATGTATAATAGTATTAATATTCACTTTAAAAAACAGACACTGAAGAAATACAAATCAAGACACAGCTGTAATGAACTGAAGACAGCAAACTGGTCCAAAAACTCAGAATTAAAAACCTATTCCTTAACACTTGCAATACATTATAGTCTCTAAGATCAGTCCTGTCCAATAGAAATAAATTGTGAGTTAAAATTTCCTAGGAGTCACATTAAAAAGTAAAAAGAAACAAGTAAAACAAATTTTGTATTTCATGTAACTCAGTGTGTATGTCCATAATATAACCATTTCCAACAGGTAATCAAGATTTCAAAGTTTAAATGTTTTATATTTATATAAATCTTCCAAATCTGAAGTACATTTTATACATATAACACACTTCAACTTTAAGTGCTCAATACACAAACATACTAGTAGCTACCATACTGTACAATGGATTTCTAGATTCTTTTGGGTACTATTAAAACACAGAAGCATGCTATATTTGCTTTTAAATATTAATATTAAAAGAAATACAAAGAGAAAGATATCATCTTCTGTTTTTAAACATTAAAGGTTAACTATCACACTAATAGAATTCTAGGTTCTTTAAACATAAGCTTTGTTTTATAGTTTTTATTTTCATTACAAAATATTTGGAATTCTATTAAAATTTAAAAGACTGAATAAAAATTCCACTGAAGTATAAATTATACAGCCATGCATGCTTACTTTGTTTGGCACAGTGATAATGATAACACCTCACACACTAGAGCACTTAATATCTTATGATGAGGTAAAAAGATTAAAATAACTTGTAATTCTAGAAACTATTATGCAATCAAATACATTCAAACAGGCTGTCAATTATCTGCATAAGCTTACTTAATACCTGCCTATATATAACACACTACTGGAACAGATCTTTCCCATTGAATGCACTTTTAATAATTAAATGAGTTTTTGCTGTTTTTTCATATTTAAATATTTTTATAATTGTGACAGAATAAAAAATATATTTGTTCTTCATCCCTGGTTCCTGGCATAGAGCTCTTAAAACTCGGAATTTCCTCAGTGACAGTGTTCTTTTCTCCTTTGATCACACCTGAGTTCACACTAATGAGATGAGTAAGGGTGGGGCCTCCAGGCAGCCTCAAGATGGAGCTGGTCACCAAAAGGACCAAGTGATTAGAGAATTGGAAACTTTAGTACCTCTCACCTGACCTCTGGGAAAACTGAGCTCTGTAAAAACTCCTCAACTTAAGAGATTCAGAGAGCCAGTGAACACATCACGGTGTGGGAGGTGCTGGGAGGGTGGCATGCCCAGAGAGGGCATGAAAGCTTCATGCCCCTTCTATCAAACCCTGTCCTGTACATCTCTTCCATTTGGCTGTTCCAGAGAGCCATTGAAGCAAATTTTCTTTTTTTATTGAAGTACAGATGATAAACAATATTATCTAACTTACAGGTGTACAATAGTGGCTAACAATTTTTAAAGGCCCTGGTCTACTTATAGTTATTACAAAATATTGGCTATATTCCCTGTGTTGTACAATATATCCTTGTAGCTTAACAGTTTCTACCTCTTAGTACCCTATGCCCACTATCTTGCCCCTCCCAGCACTTCCCTCTCCCCACTGGTAATCACAGTTTGCTCTCAATATTGTGACTCTGCTTCCTTTTTGTATTATTCACTAATTTGTTGTATGTTTAGATTTCACACGTCAGCAGTATCATACAGTATTTGTCTTTCTCTGTCTGACTTATTTCACTTAGCAGCATAATACCCTCAAAGTGCATCCATGTTGCTGCAAATGGCAAGATTTTACTCTTTTTATGGCTAAGTCATATTCTATTGTATACCACATCGTCTTTATCCATTCATCTATTGGTGGATGCTTAGGTTGCTTCCATATCTTGGCAACTTTAAATAATGCTTCTATGAACCTGTAGTGCGTGTATGGTTTGAATTCATGTTTTCGTTTTATTCAGATACATACCCAGCAAATTTTCAAATCTGAGGAAAGAGCCATGGGAATCTCAGATTCAAGGCCCGTCAGTTAAAGTTCATAAACATAACCAGAGATTTGTGGCTGGCATCTGAAGCAAGGGCGGTATAATGGGACTGAGTCCTTTAACTCATGGATTTGATACCATCTCCAGGTAGAGAGTGTCAGAATTGAACTCCTGGAAATGCAGTTGGGTGCTAGAAAACTGAAAAACTGCTTGGTGTCAGAAAACACCCCAGAGTAATAATATTTATAATGTGATATATCAATTAATAACAAGACTAATTTTGTTATGTAGATTTTTAATATTAAAAAATCTAACCTTTTTTAAGCTAAAAATGAACCAATCTTAATTTATAAGTTCTGAAAGGTAGCTATCTAAAACTATTCTAGTTTTTTTTTTGAATCATTTCATTTTTTTTTTTTTCCTCTTTTTTTTAAATTTTATTTTTAAACTTTACAATATTGTATTGGTTTTGCCAAATATCGAAATGAATCCACCACAGATATACATGTGTTTCTAGTTTCAAAAAGTGAAAGTGCACTAATCTTTTTTTAAACATTTTATAATACCAAAACTTTCCAAATTAACCACATATGCTCTTCCAGTCCCACCTCTAACTCTCCCTGAAATAATCCCTCTGAATTAATATATTTCTTAACCTAAAACACTGTTAAACAATTATTAGTTCCTCAGTAATACTAAAAATCAGAGGAAAACAGCACCGTTAGTATAATAACTTAAAATTATAACCTTTCAACACAGTACAGGGTTTAGTGTTACAAGTTATTTCTAATTTAATTGATGGACTGAATTATGAAACTGAACAGGGCACTCATCTACATAACACTAGACACTCTGAGCTGACACGGAGTCTGATCAAACTAATACTGTAAATGATTAAGAAAATGTACAACAATATTTTTAGGAAATCTATTCAGTCTAGAGAATATAATTTCCTTTACAAAGAGTATCAAATATATGAACATAAAATGCTATTTATTCCATAATTCATGTGCAAGTAATAAGTTATGGAGTAAATAAAACTTATGTTAGAATACTGATCTTCAAGATCCTAAGTAAATATACTGGCAACTAAATAAACCATTTAGACAATCTTGAGAGGATTAGAATGAACAATTTATCACTAATAATCTAGAGCATTACTTTTCAATGCTTTACTAAAAAACTAAAAGTAGTTTTATAGCTTAATTTTGTTGTGTATATTGTGTGTCTTTGTAGTGGAAGAGAGAAAAAATGGTGATGCTGAGAGAATGAATTACTCAGTATAATAAAGTGACCCTTAATAAATGACAACTACTTTGTTACATTCTAGTAAGTAAAACTAACAATCCATCAACTTCATTTCATTTACTCTACTAAATACTTTTTAAGTTGAGAACAATGTAAAATAGGAATACCCTGTCATCTGTAGTTCTAAAAGTGAACAAATAAATTTGACTGTTTTGAACTGAAGCCATGATTTTGGTATTACTGGAACTGAACTCAATTCAAAATGATTTAAACCGAATGAGAAGAGATTATTATCTCAGTAAGCAGAAATCAGTTGATGCAGAGACAGTCAAAAAAAAAAGACTAAAGAGTTATTATCTGGTCTAATAAGTACTAAGAAATCACTGTTAAACTTCTAAGCTAGAGAAAAACATTCTCAAAGTGATATGCATGATGAATTAGAGCATAAAAATGTAAAAGTGATAATCTACCCATAAAATAATAAATACCTAGATTAAAATGGAACAATAACTAGAACAGATAAGTGGAAGGGGGGGAGGAATTAATTCTAAAAACACAAAATTTCATTTATAGCAGGGGTTAACACACTACAGCCCGATACTTGTTTTTGTGCAAACAAAGTTTTATTGAAACACAGCCATGACCATTACTCCACATACTGTCTGTGGCTGCTTGGCACTACAACGGGAGTGATGAGTAGATACAACAGAGATTATATGGCCCACAAACATCTAAAATATTGATTAGCTAACCTATGTTAGTTTCCTAGGGCTGCTGTAATAAAGTACCATAAACTAAATGGCTTAAAATAACAGAAATTTATTCTTTCTCAGGTCTGGAGGCTATAAATCTGAAATCTAGTGTTAGGAGGGCCATGCTCTCTGAAAGGCTCTAGGGGACAATCTGTTTGATGCCTTTGTCTTGGTTTCTGGGATCATCAGCAATCCTTGTCATTCCTTGACTTCTAACTTCATAACTCCAATCTCTGCCTCCACTGTCACATGATAATCTTCCCCCACACCTGCCTTCCCACATGGTTTTCTCCTCTCTTACAAAGACACCAGTCATACTGGACTAAGGACCCATGCTACTCCATATGCTCCTCTTAAATAACTACATCTGAAACAAACTCAATTCCAGATAAGGTCACACTATGAGGTTCTGGGGGTTAGGACTCCAAAATATTTAGGGAGTGGGATACATTTCAACCCTTAACCTGGTCCTTTACATTAAAGTCTGCCAACTCCTGACTTAGAAGACTTAAAAAAAAGAAGAAATAGGTCCACACGTGCCACTGAGGATTTCAAAGCAAAGATCTGGGATTTTGTTTTAGATAAACTAAGCTGAAAACAAGAGTCCTCAAAAGACATCAGGCAGAAAGCCATACATGTAGGTCAGAATCTGCACTGACTTAGAGATGGAAGAAATAAGAGTAACCTAAAAACAGATGAGGAGTTTCAAGGTAAATGTTTTATGTAAGTATTGAAAGTGTTAGTCGCTCAGTTGTATCCAACTCTTTGCAACCCCATGGACTGTAGCCCTCCGGGCTCCTCTGTGAATTGAATTATCCTAGCAAGAACACTGGCGTGGGTTGCTATTTCCTTCTTCAGGGGATCTTCCTGACCCAGGGATCGAAACCAGGTCTCCTGCACTGGTGGCATATTCTTTACCATTTAAGCACCCAGGGATACAGCAGGTCAAAAATTGATCTTTAGAGAATGCTACTGTTACATAACAACGTGATTAGACAACAGTGTGATAAGAAGATGTCACTGTTATACAACATTAGATAATAATGTAGAAAAAAATGTAATTTAGTATTATATAAACTAAAAGAGAAGCAGTGTCAACAGTGACAAATACAACAAAAAGGCTGAACAGACCTAAAAGATTTGGTAAGAATGAGATCATAATCAAATAAAGAAAACAATTTCTACGAAGAAAACTAAAAGGGACACCAGAGCAGGGGTAAGGTGAGAATCCTTAAAAAAAAAAAAAAAAGCATTATTTATTTGTACAGTGGTTACAGTAGACTATGACGCCGGTGACCCCCAATAAACCACATATGCTGGCATTCATATTTTCATATAATCCTCTCCCACACAAACTCTGAATTCAGCCAATTAACTTTGTTTTAAACCAATTTGATATTAACAGGTATTGGCATGCAGGGGTATAATAAGCACTTTCACACGGGAACTTGTTTTCTTAGAACACTGCCACCTGGAAGGCCAGCTGTCATGTCATGAGGAAGTCTGAGCTAGACCCCTGAATGATGACACGTTAGTAACTGCCAAATGGAGAGACTGAAGGTAAAAAAGTCATTTGAGATATTTCAGCCCAAAAGAGATCACAACTGAATACAACTGCCACCATGACCCTGGGCCATAACTACGGGAACAGAAAATGTACCCAGCAAAGCCCGGTCAACCCAGAGAACCAGGACAAATAACAAATTGTTGTTGTTTTAGACGACAAAATGTGGTGGTGGTTTATAAAACAGAAATAGGTGACATAGAACAGAATATATGTTTGAGAAACGTAAGTACATGAGGCCAAGGATTCTTATAAAACTAGGAAGACATATATGTGTGAAAAAAAGAAAAAATCATGCTAAATACAAAGGGCAAAATTAAAGCATAAAGAAAAAAACTAAAGATGAGGAAAATGGAGTTGAGTCATACAAGGAATAATGGGAAAATTCAAGACTATAAACTTGGTCACGCTGTTACAAGAGAGTATCAGTGAAAAAGGGTCTCCACCTACTTCATCACTTTCATCTACTTCGATTCCACCATCTTTGTCATCATCCATTTGTTTATGTATTGTTTGAAGAGCTTCCAGACTAAATCTATCTTCTTCTGTGAAGCATGGTGGACTCAGTGACATGCATGGATCTGAAATAAAACAAAGGGAAATTACTAACCTGCCACCCCAAAACACAGGCTATAATCAAGACAGTTGAATTTCAAACAAAACCAACAAATTAAATTTCAGACTAAGTCAAACTAAGATGCTTTAAGAATTCTATCTAGTAGGATATTCTTCACATCAAAAGCATAGTATATGAACATACTGACTAAAAATAAATAATCCAACTTAATTGATATCAAACTACAACCAATACTAAATTCAAGTTGTCCACATTCTTATACATCTTCAACAATCATCTTCTTATTCAACTCATGATATTTGTAAATTAAAAAAAAAAAAAAAGAAAATCACAGAGCACAAGGGGTTTTCTTGTATAGGCCAGTCTAAAATGTAAGTCCTTAGGGCAACATCACAAAGAATACAAGAAAAAGAAATGTAGAACATTGACATGATCCTTAGAAATGTCTTTATCATTTTTCTAACAGATTCTAAGAGTCCATCATATGACTCTCTAAATGTGTAACTTCTTAGATTCAACAAGGAAAAACTGAATTTTAAAAACCTTGTTCTTCATATTTTTCTTAACATAAATTTATTGCCTAAATAATTTTGTACGGAAATGAGTGAATCCTCACATGTAGACTGTCAAAAAATAACAATTTATAGAGAATATGTAATTTTTCATGACTTAAAATGAGATTAATAAAAATTACCTCTTGCTGACCTCAAATAGTAAACAGCCTATACACCAAAATGGAAAAGTACTGTCAAAGCTTCACTCATAACCAATCTGGCTGACTGGCAGATTGACAAATTCCAAGAACTGATTTATACCAAGTCACTAAAATAGTAAAATAATATCCTTTTAAAATGTCATCAAATCCACATGTATTTCCACAAATAGTGTGGTCTTAAAGTTTTTAAAGTCAAAGCTTTGGTTTTTCCAGTAGTCATGTATGGATGTGAGAGTTGGACCATAAAGAAGGCTGAGAGCCAAAGAACTGATGCTTTTGAATTGTGGTGCTGGAGAAGATTCCTGAGAATCTCTTGGACTGCAAGGAGATCAAACCAGTCAATCCTAAAAGAAATCAACCCTGAATATTCACTGGAAGGACTCTTGCTCACCTGAATTGATTGCAGTTATAATGGCTCGCTGATGCTAAGTCACTTCAGTCGTGTCTGACTCTGTGTGACCCCATAGATGGCAGCCCAACAGGCTCCACCATCCCTGGGATTCTCCAGGCAAGAACACTGGAGTGGGTTGCCATTTCCTTCTCCAATGCATGAAAGTGAAAAGTGAAACTGAGCGACTTCACTTTCACTTCACTTTCACTATAATGGCCTAAGAGTATCTAATTCTGCACTGAGGAAAAAAAACAAGAAGTCAGTTGTGGAGATCAACTAGTAACTTCCTTTAAAAACAAAACAAAACAATTTACACCTCTATTACCTACATGTTCTACTTACAGACCATTTTGGCAATTTAACATTTTTAACAGTTTTAAATCAAAACCTAATTTTCATTCCTTTAGTCTTGAAAAGGAAGGAAACAGAAAAGCCTATAAAAATAAGAAAATGAAATTATAAGTTATGTGACATAAATGTGTAAATATTTAAAACTCTGATAACCATTTGCTAAAAATCTAAGAACTTATAAAAATAATGGTCAATTATAATCCCTAATTCACAAAACAATCCAGAACCCTGAGATGCCCCAACTTTTCCTGAATGGATGCAAAATAAAATATAAGCTCTCGGGTATCACCACCACATATGGCATAAAGAAGATTATGTGTAAAATGTGTTATTGCCTCTCAGACATATTTTTATACATATTTTATTTTGCAAATAAGCATGTGAAGTGAAAGTTTATTATAACTAGCACATAAGGAAAGGTTCAGCATCACTCACTCTGATTAAATAGGCCTTGTTGTTAAACTCTCTAAGCAAAGTCAACAGTGAGGACGGTAGAAATGTTAAAAAGTAGAGAAAAGAAGGAAGTCCTATAATCTAGAAAAAACTCATATGTAAACAAAATTGTATTTTTTTAACTTAAATTAATAAAACACTATCAGAATCTACCTCTGAATTTAACTTCTTCATGACGTATTTCATAAAAACCAACTCTGAGTACTTCTTTCTCTGAATGTCATTCAATCCATTCAACAAATATCTACTGAGCACTACCATGTGTCAGGCATTGGAAATAGCAGTGAACAACAGAGAGAAAAATTTCTCACAAAACTTACATTCTAATGCAGGAGATGAGCACAACAAGGTAAATAAGCAAAATGAATAGCATGTTGTTTTTAGTAACAAAATATTAGAAACAACCTCAACTTTTACTAGTAGCTGCTAACTGCTGCTGCTAAGTCGCTTCAGTCGTGTCCGACTCTGTGTGACCCCATAGACAGCAGCCCACCAGGCTCCCCCGTCCCTGAGATTTTCCAGGCAAGAGTACTGGAGTGGGTCGCCAGTGCTTTCTCTGGAATAGCATGTCAGGAGTGGTAAGTATTAAGGAACAACAGAACAAAGAGCAGATAATGAAATGTCAAGGAATTTGAAATTCTCAACTATAATCTTTATTCTCAAATCAGTCTTTAATGTTGTACCAGAATGGCCGAGTGGTTAAGGCATTAGACTTAAGTTCCAATGGATTTATATCCTCATGAGTTCGAACCCACTTCTGGTACAACAGGTCCTGCTTTTGGCTTCCCTGATAGCTCAATTGGTAAAGAAATCCACCTGCAATACAGGAGACCCTGGTTCGATTCCTGGGTCAGGAAGATCTGCTGGAGAAGGGATAGGTTACCTACTCCAGTATTCTTGGGCTCCCCTTGTGGCTCAGCTGGTAAAGAATCCGCCTGCAATGCGGGAGACCTGGGTTTGATCTCTGAGTTGGGAAGATCCCCTGGAGAAGGGAAAGGCTACGCACTCCAGTATTCTGGCCTGGAGAATTCCATGGACTGTACAGTCCATGGGGTCGCAAATAGTCGGACACGACTGAGCGACTTTCACTTTAACCTCTAATTGCTTAATGTGATTTTGTCCATATGACTAAGCTTATGAAAAGGGCAGGGGCCATGTTCTTCCATTTCTCACATGCTCATAATACCCACAACTTAGCTGGACACATTCTGGACCTCTGTAAATTCTGCTATTTCATACATTAACTAAATCACAAAGTTCTAGTCTTCTATACTGTGCAAACCACTGGCCAGCATTAAAGAGATAATAAGAGTATCCTGTACCTAAAAAAGCTCACAGGCTAGGGAAAGGCATGCTGTTGGCACTAAGAACATTAATTGTAGAGTGCTGTGAGAGCATGGAGGGACGGCACCTAATCCAGACTGGGAAAGAAGAGGCAGAACTTTTCTAGAGGTAAACACAGGGAGTTTTAAAGAACTGTATTGATGACCTTGGGAAGGAGAGAAATGCATGCATCATACATTCAGTGTCATGAAAAGAACACAAAACACTCACAGAAATGCAACTGGTTGATATGGCTGGCACAAATTACAATCAGAGGGGAAAAAAATCAATAAACAAGAGACCAAATAGGAGATTGGTAAGAAGGGATAAAAACTCTAAAAGTCGTTTTTCCATACTAAAGAATTTGGATTTTTTACTCTGAAAACTATAAGAAGCCCACTAGGGATTTCAAGGAGAAGACCAACAAAATCAGATTCATATAGAGAGATCAATCTGGTGACAGCGGAAGACAAATGGAGACAAGACTGGGAGGCACAATCATCAGGAAGTGCTGCAGGAATCCTGGCAGCACTCAAGAGCCCATGCTCCCAAGGAATGGGAAGGTAAAGGACGAAGACTGCACTAAGGTTTGGTGTTTTGCCATGATGGAACAGCAGAAGGAAAGGAAAGACAGGAGCTGAGGATACGGCAAGAATGATCCATTTTCCACATGAAATTCTGTTTCCATTTGGTACAGTGTCTTATGGCCTTCGAATTCTAACTTAGATGAGTTGTGAATTCTGAATTCCATTACTTGTTCTAAAAAAACATCTATTTCTGCTTAATTAACTATGCCAAAGCCTTTGACTATGTGGATCACAATAAACTGTGGAAAATTCTGAAAGAGATGGGAATACCAGACCACCTGACCTGCCTCTTGAGAAATATGTATGCAGGTCAGGAAGCAGCAGTTAGAACTGGACATGGAACAACAGACTGGTTCCAAATAGGAAAAGGAGTACGTCAAGGCTGTATATTGTCACCCTGCTTATTTAACTTATACGCAGAGCACATCATGAGAAATGCTGGGCTGGAAGAAGCACAAGCTGGAATCAAGATTGCCAGGAGAAATATCAATAACCTCAGAAATGCAGATGACACCACCCTTACGGCAGAAAGAAGAACTAAAGAGCCTCTTAGCTGACTTTATTTTTTGGGGCTCCAAAGTCACTGCAGATGGTGATTGCAGCCAAAATTAAAAGACACTTACTCCTTGGAAGGAAAGTCATGACCAACCTAGACAGCATATTAAAAAGCAGAGACATTCCTTTGTCAACAAAGGTCCATCTAGTCAAGGCTATGGTTTTTCCAGTAGTCATGTACGGATGTGAGAGTTGGACTATAAAGAAAGCTGAGCGCTGAAGAATTGATGCTTTTGAACCGTGGTGTTGGAGAAGACTCTTGAGAGTCCCTTGGACTGCAAGGAGATCCAACCAGTCCATCCTAAAGGAGATCAGTCCTGGGTGTTCATCGGAAGGACTGATGTTGAAGCTGAAACTCCAATACTTGGGCCACCTGATGCGAAGAGCTGACTAATTTTGAAAAGACCCTGATGCTGGGAAGGATTGAGGGCAGCAGGAGAAGGGGACGACAGAGGATGAGATGGTTGGATGGCATCACTGACTCAATGGACATGGGTTTGTGTGAACTCTGGGAGTTGGTGATGGACGGGGAGGCCTGCCATGCTGCGGTTCATAGGGTCGCAAAGAGTCGGACAGGACTGAGTGACTGAAATGAACTGAACTGAACCTGTTCCAACGTCTTTTTCATTTTTTTCTCAGTTGTTTTTCCTTCTAGGTTAATTCAGCACAACTGACCATTTTAACTCAAAGTAGGTGATCTAAATTTCTTTTAGAATATACAAACTGATATAAAAGAACTATGCAGTTAACGAATCGGGATTAATAGACAAATTTCAAAGACAACTGCTTAAATACCAAAATCTGTCTCCTTTGCCATCATACAGACATCTACCTTAGCTACCCAAAATGCACCATGTACTCTATAACCAGTTTCTCACTTAAACAAAAATCACCTGTTCATTTTTACACATGATAAGGAGTGCCTGTCCCTGGAAGGCCTTGTGCTTGGTGCAGACACCCACCAAAAATAAATTTCCTCCCCTTAGTGCCCTCATGTGTGTGTGTGTGCACTAAGTCGCTTCAGTCGTGTCCGACTCTTTGCAACCCTATGGACTGTAGGCTGCCAGGATTCTCTGTCCATGGGATTCTCCAGGCAAGGATACTGGAGTGGGTTGCCATTTCCTTGTCCATGGGATCTTCTCAACCCAGAAAATAAACCTGTGTCTGTCTCCAGCATTGGCAGGCAGTTTCTTTAACACCAGTGCCACCTGGGAAGCTTTCAGTGCCCTCATCTTGTGTTAAACGCAACATGAAGCAATGTATCTTTTCAGCATTATGCTGAGCATTCCTTTCTCTTCTCTGAATCAAGAGCAGCACATTCCAGTGAGAAAAAAATAAAAAAGAAATCAGCTGAAACAGAGAAAGACTTAACCAACCAAAGTCAGCAATCAACACCATTGTTAAGTTCTATCCTGCTTTCCTTTACCCAAACAAATGCTGAGTCTGATTCTGCAGAAATAACTAATGAATTAAAATGATTTTACCTAGTAAGAAGCATCTAATGTATTCTAGAAGCCAAAGCTATTTTATGTACGTAATATAATCCCTACAACGTTGTGTGAAGAACATATTCGTTTTTCAGATGAGGAAATGAGACTTATGAGTAACCTGCTAAAGATTACACCCCTAGAAATGACAGACTTGGGATTCACACCAGTCTTCAAATTCATGTTTGAGTGTCAGTACAATGAATATAAATACATCAGTGTTTCCCGTGTCAGAGAAGAATAAGGAATCGCTATCATAGATCATGCCCAAACCTGGCTGAGAAGCAGAGAAAACCAAGAAACACAATTGTATCCCATGGAAGAGGATCATTAGACACCTCATGAAAGACAGACACAATCTAAAATTCAGACCTACACTTCTTAGCTTTCTTCTCCTTTTGATAATAACGTACCTTTAACTCACACTCCCCTTGAACAAACCTTTACTATATTACCACAGTGATAGACATATATTGAAAGTTTGAAAATGAAAGTGTTAGTTGCTCAGTCATGTCTGACTCTGCTATCCCATGGACTGTGGCCCACCAGGCTCCTCTGTCCATAGAACTCTCCAGGCAAGAACACTGGAGTTGGTTGCCATTCCATTCTCCAGAGCATCTGTTTGACCCAGGGATCGAACCCGGGTCTCCCATATTGCAGGCAGATTCTTTACCGTTTGAGCCACCAGGGAAGAACTGAAAGCTTAAACATATATAAATATCAGAAGCCAAATAAACTGCTGAACATAAGTTTTTACCTGGAAAAATGTAGAATGCCAGGCTTCAGTTTAGAAGCCAGGTATATAAAGGGTAAAAACAAAGTTAAACATGGCAAATGCAATGACAGACATGTAATAAATATATAATGGCAGCAAAACTTAGAACGTAGTCCTGCACAGCAAGAAAAAGATTTGAGAAGAAAGATACATTCACACTGAATCTTGAAAGATGAGCAAGTGTTCTCTAGGAAGACATCAATAGGCAAGAACATAAGCTGCTAATAGTTATTATACTAACAAACTAATGATGACAACAGCTATCAATTATGGAGTGTCTATTACACATCACATAAATCTATGTTACATATTATACATTTCACTTTGCCTATAAAATAGGCACTATTATTACCATTTGACAAGGTAATTAAGAGATAAGACTGACAGTATCAATGAAGGCCAGATTATGGAGGGATCTACAGATTACTATAAAGTGCCAAAAAGGGGAAAAAATATTAATAGATTACTCACTGAAACCCCCTATTTGCAGTTTCCCCAACCTGCAAAGCTCTTTTTCCCAAGTACACCCATTGTTGGTAACTCTTTTCATTCCAGCACAAATGTTTCTCCTCAGAGGTTATCTTCTTTCCTCACCTAAAATATTCCCCGCCTTTTCTATTTGCTATGTTTTTCTTCACAGCACTTAATCACAGCGCATATATTATGTATTTATTTCCTTACTTTCCACTCCTCCACTATAATGCAGTCATGAGATTATAGGCACTGCTCTTCCTTGAGTGCCTAGAACAGGGCCTGGCACATAGTCCGCACTCAAAAAATGCGTTCACTGAATTACTTACATAACTGGTTTCCAATATAAATTTTTGGAAGAGAAAAACTTTTCACGAAATTACTTGGCTGATTAGAAAACTAAGATGTAGAAAATGACAAAAAAAATCCCTTACCTCTTTACGACACTGACGTTAGTCTAAGCAGTTAGTTGAAATCTATTAATATTACTCCTCCTTTCATGAAAACTATTCAGTAGTCTTCAAGAGCCTGAAGTATGAAATCTTATCTATCCACTGTCAAAGACAGCTGTATAAATACTTAATGAACAAAATATATAACACATTATAAAAAAATGGAAGGAGAACTTTAAAATATTTAAGATTCAAGGCTCTAAAACTTGAGCAGTAAAGATAAAATTTCATGAAGGCAAGGCCTAAGCTTGTTTTTACTGATTGTTGTTTTAGTCATTCAGTCATGTCCAACTCTTTGCAACCCCATGGATTGTAGCCCACCAGGCTCCTCTGTCCATGGGATCTCCCAGGCAAGAATACTGGATAGGGTTGCCATTTCCTTCTCCAGGGGATATTCCCAACTTAGGGATCAAACCCACGCCCCCTTGCACTGGCAGGCAGACTCCTTAGCACTGAGCCACCAGAGAAGCCCCATTTTATTGATTACTATACATCACTATTATTATATATGTTATGATATATGTATATTATTATTATACAGTGTGTACATGATCAGATGCTTCAGTCGTGTCTGACTCTTTGCGATCCTATGGACTGTAGCCCACCAGGCTGCTCTGTCCACGGAATTCTTCAAGCAAGAATACTGGAGTAGGTTGCCATGCCTTCCTCCAGGGGATCAGCACTCCTAATAAATAATTATGCCTGACTGATTTTTACATGCAAGCAATTGCATTTTTGGTGGTATTATGAAAAAGAAATTGGATTTTAATAAGCAGGGTTTTGAAAAAAGAGAAAACAACAAACCCAAAGAGGAAGTAAGATAAGATCTGGGACCCACAAAGAGCAGTCTGCTGGCAGACTGGCTCTCAGCAGAGAGTGCTACTCAGTGCTCCTCCCTGTTCACCTCTCCCAGATGCTGCCTCTGGCCTTCACAAGAGTGGGGCGGGGAGGTCAGTCCCACAGTGCAAGGAACTGTCCTCTGCTAGACAACACTCCTCCCTAGAAGGAGGAAGGAAAACACTAGCAAGTGGAGAAGCAGTAGGATGTGAATCTGGTGGCCTGGGGCTATTAGTCAGTGAATGACAAGGAACCAAGAATTAAAATCAATTTTTAAAAAAATAGAATATTCAAGGAACTACTGATAAAGTTTTAAGTGGCTGGGAAAGATGAAGGTGGGAGGAGAAGGGGACGACAGAGGATGAGGTAGTTGGATGACATCACCAACTCAATGGACATGAGTTTGAGTAAACTTGGGTGATGCACAGGGAGGCCTGGCGTACTGCAGTCCACGGGGTCACAAAGAGTCACACGACTGAGCAACTGAACTGAACTGTGACTTGTTGGTAACTATAACAGAGATAAGTCACAATTTATATTTTGTATAGTGCTTTCAAGTTTAAAAAAATGCTTTCCTATATACTCAGTTTCATTTTAATCTACAGAGGAAAACTACAGTCTCAGTTAACATGCTTGTCACCACTGAATGCCTATTCCAACTGCAGGCAGGAAGTAACAGAACATAAACCACAATCACAGCAGTTGGTCAGATGGAAAAGGTCAGACTGAAGTGACAACTGAAATGTAGTCAGAGAAAGGAGGCAACCATGACTGACATTTCTGAACTACAAGTCTGAACTACAAGTGTACAAAGGTACACTTCTATTTGGCTGAGTGTAACCAAACAACATCGTTACAAATGCATCAAAAGTGATTGCATTAAGCTTTTACTAGAGACCAATATTTATGCCATATTCTTCATTTTTTTGTCCCAGTCAATTGATACAGGTAGGGGTACAGTTCAGAAATGTAAGAAAAATAAGAACTTAAGAAACAAATGAACCTGAAAAAGCAAATCCAGTCTTTAAAGCTAGTTTCCCTCCTACAAAACCTTGAAGGTCAGCAGTTTCATAACAACTAAGAAGGAGAGCCAGCTGACTTTTAATCACAAACCAATGACTGAAGCCCGTTAACAATGTGTAACATCATATATTGCCAAGAACTTGACTTACCGCACTGGCGACTGTTTATGAGTCTCATGATTAGGCTTTTCTTAATTACTACCACTGAGAGAAAAATTTTAAACAACTATTGTTCATACTTAGTACTTTCATTAATGGCTCCCAAGCCACTTATCAAATTAAATACTTCAATCAGAGTATTTTGAGATATTTTCTCTAAAATCTTCAGAGATTACCATTCGGTGTCATTTTCCAATAAACCAACAATCTGATTCAAATTCAAAAAGAAAGTGAATAATGCCTTCTTTCTTTTTTGATATCCTCTTTAAGGCAGAGTCTATTGTCCCTTATTTTCCCAGTGTCAAGCATATCACCAAAATCTGCCATATAGGAGGATTAATTTATTTTTTTGAGAAACATCCATTGATATTATCAAATTATGGCTTAATTGTTATACTCAACAGAAAATAAAGGGCCTGTTCTTTGAAATCTCTTCTGACTGATGACTGGAGCTCTGAATGACTGACTTTGTTGACAAAGAAGTAGTCTGACTCTTGTAAAGAGAAAAAAACTTTCCCCAATCTGTTAGCTAAAAATTTCCCTTAAAAACTGCTAAGTCCAAAAATACCTTCCAAATGTTTTAAACAGACTATTGGATACAAACTCAGTTACTTAGGTCCCTTTTCCCTTTCCAGGGACATCTTTCAACTTACCATCTCTGATTATTTTACTCCCACTTATTCCCCAGCCCACACAAAACATGTTGTCCTTGTCACCTCAAGAAGTTCCTGCTAATCTTCTCAAAGGTAGGAGACAGAAGGTAATCCCCTCTGCCTCAAAACTCTTAATATGCAATTCATTTACCAAACATTCCTCAATCCAAAAATATCTACACTTCTATTCATGGTTAACCAATATGTTCCTTTGATTTTAATAATCAACTTATTAATATTAATAAATATTAATAAATGAGCAGGAGTATTTATGCAGCTGTATTCATCTCTAGATTCACTGACAGATGCCTAATTTTTCCAATTTTATTTTATACTATAACCTCCTAGAAAGCAATACTATATCTGTGCATGACATTGTTGTATCTGTCATATGCAGGAAAATACTGCTGACTAGGTGGAAAAAACAGAAGTAAACAGGTGCATGTATACACTTATTTACTGACTCCTGGTTTCCCAGGATGCTATGAACACTAATGACGATTAGCAATATTATGTGCACAGAGCAATGGAATAGCTTTGCTTATTTTCGTTTGTTTTGAAGGGAAGAAAATGGTAATTCAAAATTACAACCAGAACATTGTGCATGTACTTTATGCCACTAATTCATATTCTTAAAGTGGTTAAAATTATAAATTTGATGTTACATATATTTTATAATTTTTTAAAAAGCTATGAGCAAAACAAGTAGAAAAAAAAGACTATTAAAACCATTCTACTTATATCAACACTTTGGGAAATAAAGAACATTACTGGTACTGCCAGGCACTGATCTAAGAGCATGACACTGTTTCACTTCTTTCTCAGCACAAGAAACCAACAACAATAAGAAAATAAAAACGGTATCCCAATTTTGCTGATGAGAAAGGTTGAGCACTCTATAGGGGAAAAAAGAACTTTCAATTCATTCTCATTCTGCCACTTATTATACAACCTCAGGAAAGTTATTTAACTTCTTTGCCTTAACTACTTCATCTATAAAATGGGAGTAACAGTGTATTTACAAGGTTGTTATTAGGATTAAATGAGATATCTATGTATAAAACATCTAGCACAGTGTTGGCACATACTTAGAACTCCACAAACAACACTCAAGAGATACCTTTTATTATTATCCAGAAAGGTAAAGTGCCCGTTGAAAGTAAACAGCACAGCAGGAATTCAATGCCAAGTCTCTTGCAATCTAAGTGTACTCTTCCTATTATACTGCTATTACCTTAACAGACAGCAAAAACATTAGTTTTTAATTAGACTTAACTCTGAATATCTTTTGCCTGATCTCAAAACCAAATACACCCTAAAATATAAAAAGAGAAGTTAAAGAAGGAATAGAGAGTTTGTTGGATAACTTACATGCCAGTTGCTTTGCTTGGCTAATTCTACTTCTCTCAACAGCCCTACCAAGTTGGAAACACACTAGAGCTTCTCACGATGAATTAGCCAAGACTCTCATATGTAAAATAATTTACTCCCAGGTCAAAAGTTTTAATCATTTTGCTGAAATTCAACCTAGATCTGTCCAAATCCAAAGAACTTAATTTTTCCCTATATCCCACAATCTGTCAAAAGAAAGACTTCTCAGTTTTAAAAATAACCAAAAAGAATATTTTGTGCAATATTCTTATCACCTGAAACATAACAAGCACTCATTAAGTAAGTATATACTGAATGAGTGCATCAATACAGAAAGTTAATGAGTGGTCATGGGGTAGGCTGGCTTATATTATATTTGCCTAACTTTTAATTACACTAGAAAACTTTCTCTTTTATATGGAACAATCATATCAACAAAGTATGACCAAACCACCAACTGTGATAACAAACTGAGCACTTGAGCTGACAGCAACTTCACTCTTAACAAGTGCTAAGGGTCAAAAACTCTAAAGTCATTCTTGATGACACTCATACACATCACATCTGACCTCAAGAAACCTGCTGGTTCTCCCTCTGAAACATTATGTAGACTCTGCCCTATTCAGGGTCACCATCTGTTGCGTGGATTACTGTCCTTCATCTTTAATGTCTTCTGTCTCCTCCTGTTATAGCTAAATCCATGGCCACCCACAATAACCACCCCTCTGTAAACACCCTCACCTCCTCTATTATCTCACTTGGTTAGCCAGGCCACAACCTTGATAAAAATCTAATTCTCCACCTACTGTACCTCTATACCCATGCATCTAAACAAGGCTGATCATGATGCCTGAAATTCATGACCACAGACTTCAATGGCACCCTAATGTTGCCAGGTAATCATACTGTAACTATCTGGTCTATTCACTCTCCCAGTCTATTTCACACCTTCCTGATCCTCAACCCTTAATGTCTTATCCTCATCCTTATTCATGGCAATGACTCTGCTTCTCATGCTTCACTGAAAAAAAAATTTTTAATGAAGCAATTAAAAGAGATTTTCCATAAACTCTCATGACCAATCAACCTCCCAGTGTCTGCACCTCATACTGTGCCTCTGACCTACTGACACAGATGAATTATCCAACTTCCTATATAATGTTAATCTCCTTGTGAACTAAATCTCACCTCAATGAACTCCTCAACAGCACTACTCCAAGTATTCATCCTTAACATTTTAACATTTTGTTCTCAGCAGATCACTAGCATCAGAATATAAACATCCTTTTCTCTCATTCTTAAAAAAAAAAAGGCAAAATACTTTTTAATTTCACTTCACTACTCCTCTTTCAGAAAATCTCCTTGAAAACACTGTTAATTTACCATCTCTAATTTCTCTCCTCCCTTTCTGTTAAAATACACTCCAACCAAAACAATCTTGAGAAAGAACAAAACTGGAAGAGTCAAGTTTCATGACTTCAGACTATACTACAAAGCTACAGTAATCAAAACAGTATATGGTACTAGCACAAAAACACATACAGATCAACGAAACAAAACAGAGTCCAGAAATAAACCCACACACTTAGGGTCAATTGATCTCCAACAAAGGAAGCAAGAATATACAATGGAGAAGACAGTCTCTCAAACAAGTGATACTAGCAAAATTGGACAGCTATATCTAAAAGAAAGGAATCAGAACATTCACCAATCCATATACAAAAGTACACTCAAATGGATTAAAGACCGAAACATAAGACCAGATACAGATACTATAAAACTCTTAGAGGAAAACATAGGTGGAACACTCTTTGACATATTTCACAGCAACATTTTTTTGGATCTGTCTCCATAAAGCAAAGGAAATAAATGCAAAAATAAACAAATGAGACCTAATTAAACTTAAAAGCCTTTGCATAGCAAAGGAAACCCTCAACAAAAAGACAATCTACCAAATGGGACAAAGTATTTGCGAATGATATGACCAATAAGGGATTAATACCCAACATATATCAAAAGCTCATATCACCTAACATCAAAAACAAACAATTTAAAAATGTACAAAAGAAAACAAACATCTTTTCCAAAGAGGAAATGTAGACAGCCAACAGGTAGGCACATGAAAAAATGGTCACCATCGGTAATCACCAGAGAAATGCAAATCAAATACACAATGAGATTATCACCTCATACCTATCAGAATGGCTATCATCAATAAGAACACAAATAACAAACATTGGAGAATATGTGGAGAAAAAAGAACCCTCATACACTGTTGGTGGGAATGTAAACCGGTGTAGCCAGTATGGAAAACAGTAGGGAGGTTTCTAAAAAAATTAAAAAACAGAACTATCATCTGACCCAGCAATTTTTCTCCTGGGTATATATCTCCCTCAAAAAGAAAAAAAAAAAAAAATCAGAATACTAATTCAAAAAGATATACGCACCTCAATGTTCAAAGCAGCATTACTTATAATTGCCAATATATGGAAGCAACCCGAGGGTCCACCAACAAAAGATATGGTATATAAATACAATGGAATACTACTTAGCTACAAAAAAGAATGAAGTTTTGCAGCAATTTGGATACACTTGAAGGGTATTATAGTGAGTGAAATAAGTCAGAAAGAAAAAGACAAACACTGTAAGATACTACTTATGTGGAGAATCTAAAAAATACAACTAGTGAATATAATGAAAAATAAAAAGGAAGAGACTCACAGATATAGAAAGCAAACTGTGCTTGGGGGAAAGAGGCAATATATGGGTGGAGAAATGGGAGGTTCAAACTACTGGGTATAAGACAGGATCAAGCATGTATTGAGTTGGCCAATAAGTTCATTCAGGTTTTTCCGTAAGATGTAATGAAAACCCCAAACTTTTTAGCCAACCCAATACTGTGCAACAGAGGAAACATAGCCAACATTTTGTAATAACTGAAAATGGAAAGTAACCTTTAAAAAATTGAATTTATAAAATGTTTTAAAATACATTCCAGTCAGGTTTGTGCTCTTACCACTTCAGCTAAACAGTCCTGGTCAAAATCACCAGTGATCTCCACATTATTAAATTCAGTAGTCAATTCTCAGTTCTCATATTACTTGGCCTATCAGTAAGTATCTGCCACAGCTGATCAGTCTCTTCTTTTTCCAGATTTCAGGACAACATGGTATTGTCATTCTCCTCCTCATGGACTGCTTTTTCTGTCTTCTCTTCCATAGGGCAAAGGAAATGTGGGGGGCTGATGGCTACGTACATTATCTTGACTGTGGCAAAGATTTATATACATATTCTAACTGTGGCAAAATATATATATACATATACTAACACTTTGCCAACTGTACACTTTTAATAGAAACCATTTATTATACGTCAATTATACCTCAAAAAAAACCCGTCAGCCTTCACATACTATTCCTGGTCTCTCAGACTGCTCAGAGATCATGACAACAGGATTATTAAAGTTGTTTTTAAACCCTAGAATGAAAATATCCCGGCCACTGAGAACAGTTAGTTCCTTTCTCATCCTATTCTCTCAAAATAACTTGGATCTACCGTTTTCAATCAAATTACTTTACTAACAAAAGAGAGAGTCAAACGGGTGGTGAAGAGTTTGACTCTCTATTGTCATCCATTATGATTACAAGGTCAGAAATAATCTGCTGCTGCCGCTGCTGCTGCTGCTAAGTCGCTTCAGTCATGTCTGACTCTGTGTGACCCCATACACGGCAGCCCACCAGGCTCCCTCATCCCTTAGATTCTCCAGGCAAGAACACTGGAGTGGGATTTTTCTCCAAACATTCAAAATGTCTCTTATTATTCTTAGCAGGGTCGGCAATCCTCAGCTAAATTTGGCCTTTAAGAACTATGAAAATGGTTGCCAGAGATCTGTGCCACTTTCTTATTTACTATCAGCTATGTGTCCTATTTTCTATCTTTTCATAATTTTATACCCCTGTCTCAACTAACATTAACCTGTATCAAGTATTTTAATAAATACTACCAATAAGTGATTAAGTAAATAAGTAAATAGTACTTAAAACATGAAAAGAAACATATACATTAAAATATTTAACAAAAATTCAAATATGTGGGGGGGGACATGTAAAACCATCAGAGACAGCAAGACTTCATGGAAATTAAATATTCAAGAAACCACTCTAGTTACACCACAACTTCAAAAGTTTAGAGAACTCAACAGCAATGAGAAACTCATGGAGACACCGGTGGGATGGTGTCAGATTTGTTTGGAATAGAATATTCAGGTAGCTCCAGTATGTGGATGTAAGGACAACCAGTTAGAGGCAGAGAGACAAGTTATTTTATTATCCCAAGCGACAAGGTCTAAACTAAGGTTATGCTTATAAGGTGAGACAGAATGAGGCAGATTACAAAAGTGTTTAAAAGATAAATTGTATTAATTCCTAGAACTTTCATTTAATTCCACTATGGTATGCAGTTAAATAAAAGACTCCATTAAATAAAAGACTTTCTTGATTATCAAGCATAAAGACAACGATGAATCGTTTTCCTCTGTACTTCATAATTTTACAGAAAGACACTCTAGAGGAATAACCTAAATTTCTGAATGATTAGAGACTAAAAACTAAGCTCATATAAACCTTTTTTTTTTTTTTTTTTTGGCACAGTTAACAACAGGAAGACTGTTCAGACAGAAAACCTAAGAAAACTCCACCACATGACAGGCTGGAACACTGCAACAGGTCCCTTGCACTTCAGGATATGAAGAAAGGACAAGATGCAGGGTGGCATCAATTAAGTAGAATCTGGCTTAGAAGG
>NW_011494708.1:4452656-4460655 GCF_000754665.1 Bison bison bison | reverse complement strand
TTAGAAGGATATGATGTCAAAAAGATGGACAATTACTGCATTCTTCCTGCCTACAGAACTCAATCAGATATTTCTAAGAAATGATCTAGAAGGGAATAAAGAAGCCATTCATAAAATAATACTGATCACTTTAAGTAATATGAGCTTTGCTTCCTGAAATGACTGCGTATATCCTATATTGAAAAGTCTTATTTACACTATTACCATAATCCAGGCATAAATTTAGCTTTCATCCAAAGAACAGCTTTGTCACTAAGATGATTTCTATCCTAAATGTAGCTATACTCTTAACAATTTACAGCAAGGCTCTTTGCAAATTAGCAATCTGAAGATTGCAGAACTGGGTCAGTTTTCTAAACACAAACTTTTAGCTCTATTTTTGACACTGGTGGTGAGGAGGGGAGTAGAATAAGTGTGAACAACAATTGTATGTCGTCAGTCTATCAAAAGCTCAAATCCATCTGTAAAGCAATTATCTTTTAATAAAAAATAATTTTTTTAAAAAAAGCACAAATCCAGTTCCAGCCTCTCTACCTGGACCATTACAGGAAGGCTGTGGGCGAAGCATTGAGGTTCTCAATCAGAGAGAACCTCAATGCTTCGCCCACAGCCTTCCTGTAATGGTCCCTATCTCCAGGACCACCGTGCTACAAACGTATCTTCCTTTATGGTCACCACATCTTTAGGATACGATGATGGTCACATCTTCCCCTCCTGTTGAAATCCTTCAGTACTTCCTAGTCTCCCATAGAGACTCCCCAGACTCCCCAATCTCCACAATACGAAATACAAGACACATTCTGACCCCTGAAGGATCTCTTCACTAGTGATTACCTTCCTCTATAAAGACTCCCTGATTTCGTAACAGGTACTTCCTATTCTTCACTCTTTTAGCATTTTTATACATAACTATTATAATTACAAGTAGTCTACCTATCAACGCCAAAATTTCCTAAATAATCACAATACCTTCAACTTCGGCATGAGACGTAAATCGTAATTTCAATTTTATCACAATAACCATGTAACCTTCAGCAAACCTCAACATCTCTGGTTCTTAGTTTCCCTAGCTACAAAATTAGCATAAAATACTCATCCTCATGACTTCTTATGAGTAGCATTGAAAAATACAAGTAAAAAGCAATACTTCACTTTAGTAAACTTGAAGAACCACAGTGCAGCTAATAACACTCATACAACCTAAAAAGAAACTCACATTTATTACATAAAGGAACTAAACATTCTCTATGGAGGTATAAGCACAACCTTTGTGACAGGATGTATGTAATGAGTTTTATTTGAATAAAATGTCTTGTTTTTCAGAACAAAGAAGTCATAAGCCGTGTTAAATGTCACCATCAACTTTAAATCAAAGTTACTTTAAACAAAATTACCATTAATTTTATATAAATCCTTATTAACTCCTCAGGGGCTTTCCTGGTGGTTCAGACAGTAAAGAACCTGCCTGCAATGTGGGAGACTTGGGTTCAATCCCTGGGTCAGAAAGATCCCCTGGAGAAGAAAATGGCAAACCACTCCACTATTCTCGCCTGGTGAATTCCACGGTCACAGGAGACTGGCAGGCTACTATCCACAGGGTTGCAAAGAGTCGGACACAACTAAGCAACTATATCTAACTCCTCAGAGAAATTTCTATTCATACAAAATCAACACAGCCTCAGTTTCTAGAAAATTTTTACTCAAAATAACTATTAACAACTCTAGCATGTAATTGATTTAAAATATGGGTCACATACTTTCTACAAGACATTTGGGATTTTAAAGTTGCCTTAGCAAACCTGGGCTCCTCCCATTAACAAGTCCCCGTGTGCCTCATCATTTCACAAGTAATAAACTTCCTGGGAAAGGAGGGGTGAAAAAGGAAGGAAAGAGGAAATTCTCAAACAAGAACAGATAGCAGGAACTGGAGATAATAATTAGCAACTGAAATATGTGCTGTACTAATGATGGAGAGGGGTTTCCCAAGTGGCGCTAGTGTAAAGACCTTGCCTGAGAATGCAGGAGACATAAGAGACATGAGTTCGATCCCTGGGTCGGGAAGATGCCCTGGAGGAGAGCATGGCAACCCACTCCAGTATTCTTGCCTGGAGAACCCCCATGGACAGAGGAGCCTGGCTACAGGGCTACAGTTCATAGGGTTGCAAATAGTCCGACACGACTGAAGCAACTTAGCATGCACGCACAATGGGGCAAGAGGAGGTTAAGCTGGAGGAATGGAGAAGAGAGTGGTCTGGGGTCTTCAGTTACTGCAGCAGTGACAGGGAGGAAAAAGCCCCCACAAACAGGATGCTCTTGTTGTTGTTTAGTTGGTAAGTCGTGTCTAACTCTTTTGTGACCCTGTGGACTATAGCCCATCAGGCTCCTCTGTCCGTGGAATTTCCCCACCAAGAATACTGGAATGGGTTACCATTACATCCTCCAGGGGATCTTCCTGACCCAGAGATGGAATCCATGTCTCCTGCATTGGCAGCTCTATATATCCTCCAGTAGCTTCTATTATCTAAAAAATGGAGGGATTCAACCAGATCTCAAAGGTTACTTTTTTAACCAAAGGATTCTTTAACCAAAATGGATTCTTTACCATTAAGCCACAAGGGAAGCCCACAAACAGGATACAATATACGGCATCTTCAAAGCTCAAACCCTTCCCACTATCAGTTTCAACTTAAATTTGAAGGAAACAATTTTCTTCAAGACTATATTTAGTGAGGGGATTTCCAGGTGGAGCTACTGGTAAAGAACCCACCTCCCAATGCAGGAGATGTAAGAGACACAGGTTCGATCCCTGGGTTGGGAAGATCCCCTGGAGGAGGGCACGGCAACCCACGCCAGTATTTTTACCTAGAGAATCCCATGGACAGGAGAGCTTGGTGGGCTACAGTCCGTGGGGTTGCAAAGAGTTGGACATGACTAAAGCAACTTAGCACAAGCACGTTTAGTGAGAATAAAGAATCAAGTAGACAAATTAGATTTCAAGAAACTATCTCATAGACACAGTTGATTTGAAAGTCATGTTAAACATAAGGTAAAATTTTACTAAAATTAT
The DNA here is from genome assembly GCF_000754665.1 of Bison bison bison. Lineage (NCBI taxonomy): Eukaryota > Metazoa > Chordata > Mammalia > Artiodactyla > Bovidae > Bison > Bison bison. The sequence continues at coordinate 4,457,588 of NW_011494708.1, read as the reverse complement.
TCTGAACTAATGGTTTTTTAAGTAAAATTTCAACTGAATTTCAAGTACAAAGTTATGCAGCAACCACAAAGAGCTTTACTTCTTACTGAATTACATCAATTTTAATCCCTGAAAAGTATAACAAGGTTCTCTTTGTCTAAACTGTGGTGGAAAAAAAAAAAGATCAATAACTTCTCTGAAGCAGTTTTAATTACTTGTAACTTAAGAAACTAAAGTCTTAACATTCCTTTTTCTCCCTAATATCAAGTGTACTTTTCTACCTGACCTCTTAGGAATGATACAGTCATCTATGTGCCTAAAGAAGTCAGTCTCTCTCAAGTACCCAGTATTTAATTTGAAGGAAGACAAAATAGGAAAAGCCAATAATTTGGGAAACAAGAAGCCCAGACCGTGCAGAGAGCTCTATATATCCTCCAGTAGCTTCTATTATCTAAAAAATGGAGGGATTCAACCAGATCTCAAAGGTTACTTTTTTAACCAAAATCACACAAAGACAGTGCACACAAAAATGAAAAGTACACATCAATATCTCTAATGAACAAAGATACAAAAATCCTCAACAAAATACTAGCAAACTGAAACCAACAATACATTAAAAGGATCATACCATTGTCAAGTGGGATTTATCCCAGAGATGCAAGGATTTTTCAATAACTGAAGATTATCAATGTGATACACATTAACAAACTTAAGAATAAAAACCACACGATCATCTCAATAGACACAGAAAGTTTCTGACAAAGTTCAACATCCATTTATGATTTAAAAAAAAAAAAACTTTTCAAAGAGCAGGCATGGAAGGAACATGTCTCAATATATAATCAAGACTATATATGACAAACACGCAGCTAACAACATACTCATGGTGAAAAGCTGAAAGCATTTCCTCTAAGATCTAGAATAAGACAGGGATGCCCACTTTCACCACTTTTATTCAACATAATATTGGACTTTTATTCAACATAATACTGGACCACAGTGGTCAGAAAAGAAAAAGAAATAAAAGGAATCCAAATTGGAAGGAAAGAAGTAAAACTATCACTGTTTGCAGATGACATGATACTGTAAGTAGAAAATCCTAAAAACACCACGAAAAAACTACTAGAGCTCATCAATGAATTTAGCAAAGTTGCAAGGTACAAAATTAATATACAGAAATCTTACATTTCTTAACCCTAACAAAATACCATCAGAAGAGAAATTAAGGAAACAAACACATCAAAAAGAATAAACTATCTAGGAATAAAGCTACCTAAGGAGGTAAAGGACTTCCCAGGTGGCTCAGACCAATGCAGGAGACCCAGGTTCAATCCCTGGGTGGGGAAGATCTCCTGGAGAAAGAATTGGCAACCCACTCCAGTATTCTTGCCTGGAAAATCCCATGGATGGAGGAGCCTGGTAGGCTACAGTCCATGGGGTCACAAAGGGTCAGACATGGCTGAGCAACTTCACTTTCACTTTCAAGGAGGTAAAAGACTTATAGTCAGAGAACTGTAAGACGCTGATGAAAGAAAATGAAGACAACACAAACAGGAGGAAAAATATACCATGTTCATGGACTGAAAGAAATAATGTTAAAATGATGATATTATCCAAAGCAATCTACAGATTCAATGCCATCTCTACTAAAACATCAAGGGCATTTTTCACAGAACTAGAACAAATACTTTTAAAATCTATACGGACAGACAAAAGACGTCAAATAGCCAAAACAATCCTGAGAAAGAAGAACAGAGCTGGAAGAACCATGCTCCCTGACTTCAGATTATACTACAAAGCCACAGTAATCAAAACAGTATGGTACCAATACAAAAACAGACACACAGAAGATAACTGAAACAAAAGAGAGAGCCCAGAAACAAACTCACAGAGACAAGAATACACAACATATACAAGACAGTCTCTCCAACAAACAGTGCTGGGAAAACTGGACTGCTGCTGCTAAGTCTCTTCAGTCGTGTACGACTCTGTGTGACCCCATAGACGTCAGCCCACCAGGCTCTCCTGCCCCTGGGATTCTCCAGGCAAGAACACTGGAGTGGGTTGCCATTTCCTTCTCCAATGCATGAAAGTGAAAAGTGAAAGTGAAGTTGCTCAGTCGTTTCCAACTCTTAGGGACCCCATGGACTGCAGCCTACCAGGCTCATCCATCCATGGGATTTTCCAGGCAAGAGTACTGGAGTGGGTTGCCATTGCCTTCTCCGGGGAAAACTGGACAGCTACATGTAAAAGAATGAAATTAGAACATTTTCTAACACTACACACAAAAATAAACTCAAAATGGATTAAAGACCGACTTATAAGACAAAACTATAAAAATGCTAGACGAAAACATAGATGGAATACTCTATGACATAAATCACAGCAATAATTTCTGGTTCTGTCTCCTAAAGGAAAGAAATAAAACCAAAATAATCAAACGAGACCTAATTAAACTTAAAAGCTTTTGCCCAGCAAGGGAAACCATTGACAAAACAAAAAGATAACCAGCTGAAAGAGAGAAAATATTTGCGAGTGATATTACCAATAAGGGAGTTAATATTAAAAATGTATAAACAGCTCACACAACTCAATACAAAAAAATAAAACAACCCAAATGAAAAATGAGCAGAATCTAATAGACATTTTTCTAAAGAGGAAATGCAAATGGCCAAAAGGCACATGAATAGATGATCACCACCAGTAAAACTCAGAGAATGCAAATTAAAATCAAAATGAGGTATCACCACACACCTGTCAGAATACCTGTCATCAAAAAGAACACAAATAACAAATGTTGGTGAAGATGTGGAGAAAAAGAAACCCTCCCACACTGTTGTTGGAAACGTAAATTGAAGTAGCCACTGTGGAAAACAGTATGGAAGTTTCTCTAAAAACTAAATAAAGAACTACCATTTGACCCAGCAATTTCATTACTGTGTATATATATGCAAAAAAAAAACAAACAAACAAACAAAAAATCAGAACACTAATTCAAACAAATACATGCACCCCAATCTTCACAGTAGCATTTATACAATTTTCAAGATATGTAAGTAACTTAAGCATTCATCAACATATGAAAGGACAATGAAGATATGGTATGTGTGTATACACACACCAATATATATACATACAAAATGGAATAATACTCAGCTATAAAAAAGAGTGAAATGGATGGACTTGGAGGGTATTATGCTGAGTTAAATAAGTCATACAGAGAAAGACAAATACTATATGATACCACTTCTGTGTGGAATTTTAAAACACAAAAAACTAGTGAATATAGCAAAAAGAAACACACTCACAGTTATGAAGAACAAACAGTAGTTACCAGTGGGAAGAAGTAGGTGGTAAGGCCAAGACAGGGGTAGGGGATTAAGCCGTACAAACTATTATGCATTAAATAAATAAGCTACAAGGATATATTGCACAACACAGGGGAAAGAGCCAGGATTTCATAATAACTGCAAGTGGAGTGTAACCTTTAAGAACTGTGAATTACGTGGCACACCTGTAACATACAATACTGTAAATCAACTATACCTCAGTAAAAAGTTTCCTTCTCATGTCTCTCTTCAAACATATTATCTATATCCATGATCTTTTAAACTTTTCATATATACATATATATATATATATATATAAAATAGTGTACGGTTATAAAGCACTTCTCAGTTTTTCCTCATAAGTAGATATTTTTACAAATGAGAAATCTGAAACCCCAAAAGTAAAAGATATACTCAATGATTTTAAGTAGCAGAGCAAGAAGCTGAAGTTAGATACCTAGCTCAAAGTCCTCTAAAGATTCCTTGAAGATTCATTATTTGGAAAGCTTACAAATTTAAGAAGCTTAAAACACAAATCTAAACTGTTCAATATCACAGTAATCCAAGTCTATGCCCCAACAAGTAACACTGAAGAAGCTGAACAATTCTATGAAGACCTACAAGACCTTTTAGAACTAACACCCAAAAAAGATGTCCTTTTCATTATAGGGGACTGGAATGCAAAAGTAGGAAGTCAAGAAACACCTGGGGTAACAGGCAAATTTGGCCTTGGAATACGGAATGAAGCAGGGCAAAGACTAATAAGAGTTTTGCCAAGAAAATGCACTGGTCATAACAAACACCCTCTTCCAACAACACAAGAGAAGACTCTACACATGGACATTGCCAGACAGTCAATACCAAAATCAGATTGATTATACTCTTTGCAGCCAAAGATGGAGAAGCTCTATACAGTCAGCAAAAACAAGACCAGGAGCTGACTGTGGCTCAGATCATGAACTCCTTATTGCCAAATTCAGACTTAAATTGAAGAAAGTAGGGAAAACCACTAGACCATTCAGGTATGACCTAAATCTAATCCCTTATGATTATACAATGGAAGTGAGAAATAGATTTAAGGGCCTAGATCTTATAGAGTGCCTGATGAACTATGGAATGAGGTTCGTGACACTGCACACAAGACAGGGATCAAGACCATCCCCATGGAAAAGAAATGCAAAAAAGCAAAATGGTTGTCTGGGGAGGCCTTACAAATAGCTGTGAAAAGAAGAGAAGCAAAAAGCAAAGGAGAAAAGGAAAGATAAAAGCATCTGAATGGAGAGTTTCAAAGAATAGCAAGAAGAGATAAGAAAGCTTTCTTCAGCAATCAGTGCAAAGAAATAGAGGAAAACAACAGAATGGGAAAGACTAGAGATCTCTTCAAGAAAATTAGAGATACCAAGGAAACATTTCATGCAAAGATGGGTTCAATAAAGGACAGAAATGGTATGGACCTAACAGAAGCAGAAGATATTAAGAAGAGACGGCAAGAACACACAGAACTGTACAAAAAAGATCTTCACGACCCAGATAATCACGATGGTGTGATCACTGACCTAGAGCCAGACATCCTGAAATGTGAAGTCAAGTGGGCCTTAGGACTCATCACTACGAACAAAACTAG
>NW_011494708.1:4451681-4452213 GCF_000754665.1 Bison bison bison | reverse complement strand
TCTGGTCCCACCACTTCATGGGAAATAGATGGGGAAACAGTGGAAACAATGTCAGACTTTATTTTGGGGGGCTCCAAAATCACTGCAGATGATGAATGCAGCCATGAAATTAAAAGATGCTTACTCCTTGGAAGGAAAGTTATGACCAACCTAGATAGCATATTCAAAAGCAGAGACATTACTTTGCCAACAAAGGTCTGTCTAGTCAAGGCTATGGTTTTTCCTGTGGTCATGTATGGATGTGAGAGCTGGACTATAAAGAAAGGTGAGTGTCGAAGAGTTGATGCTTTTGAACTGTGGTGTTGGAGAAGACTCTTGAGAGTCCCTTGGACTGCAAGGAGATCCAGCTGGTCCATTCTAAAGGAGATCAGCCCTGGGATTTCTTTGGAAGAAATGATGCTAAAGCTGAAACTCCAGTACTTTGGCCACCTCATGCAAAGAGCTGACTCATTGGAAAACACTGATGCTGGGAGGGATTGGGGGCAGGAGGAGAAGGGGACGACAGAGGACGAGATGGCTGGATGGCATCACT
>NW_011494708.1:4451150-4451581 GCF_000754665.1 Bison bison bison | reverse complement strand
TTTAATATGCTGTCTACGTTGGTCATAACTTTCCTTCCAAGGAGTAAGCATCTTTTAATTTAATGGCTGTGGTCACCATCTGCAGTGATTTTGGAGCCCATAAAAATAAAGCCTGCCACTGTTTCCACTGTTTCCCCATCTATTTCCCAAGAAGTGATGGGACCAGATGTCATGATCTTAGTCGTCTACATGTTAAGTTTTAAACCAACTTTTTCTCTCTCCTCTTCCACTTTCATCAAGAGGCTCTTTAGTTCTTCTTCACTTTCTGCCATTAGGGTGATGTCATCTACATATCTGAGGTTATTGATATTTCTCCCGGCAGTCTTGATTCCAGCTTGTGCTTCATCCAGTCCAGCGTTTCTCATGATGTACTCTGCATTTAAGTTAAACAAGCAGGGTGACAATATATAGCCTTAACATACTCCTTTTCC
>NW_011494708.1:4449146-4451050 GCF_000754665.1 Bison bison bison | reverse complement strand
CACTGATGCTGGGAGGGATTGGGGGCAGGAGGAGAAGGGGACGACAGAGGACGAGATGGCTGGATGGCATCACTGACTCAATGGACATGAGTCTGAGTGAACTCCGGGAGTTGGTGATGGACAGGGAGGCCTGGCGTGCTGCGATTCATGGGGTCGCAAAGAGTCGGACACGAGTGAGCTACTGAACTGAACTGAACTGAAACTATATTAAAGCACAATATACTAGATAATCAATTTTAATGTAATTTTATTTAAAATAACTGTTACTTACAGACAAAAAGCATGCAAGCAATACCTCAAAAAATGGAGACAAAATAGCTCATCTCAAACCATTAATTAAAGAATGTTGAAGCTAAAAAAAGAATCTTTAAAAATGAAAAAAACTTATCAGAACTAGACCCAGAGACAAAGTAAACAAACATGTTTATCAAAGGTGAAGGAGGGAACAGATAAAGCAGGGGTTTGGCATTAACACATACACTCTACTACATATAAAATAGATAACCATTAAAGACCTACTCTGTGTGTGTGTGTGTGTGTGTGTGTGTGTGTGTGTTTAACTGAATCACTTTGCTATACATCTGGTGGGCTTAGATGGGGTCTGTCCATGGGGTGGCAAAGAGATGGACACAACTGAGCAACTAACACTTTCACTTTCAAACATCTGAAACTAATACACTGTAGATCATCTATGCCACAATTTAAATAAATATATAACTGGAGTGTAAATCACCAGGCTTCTCTGTCCACGAGATATCCCAGGCAAGAATACTGGAGCGGGTTGCCATTTCCTTCTCCAGGGGATATTTCCAATCCAGGGATCAAACCCACATCTCCTGCACTGCAGGCAGACTCTACGGAGGCTAAATAAATACATATATACATAAAAAAGGGAAAGTGAAAAACGCTCAGTTGAATCCGACTCTTTGTGACCCCATGGACTATACAGTCCGTGGAATTCTCCAGGCCAGAATACTGGAGTGGGTAGCCTTTCCCTTCTCCAGGGGATCTTCCCAACCCAGGGATCAAACCCCGGTTTCCCACACTGCAGGCAGATTCTTTGCCAGCTGAGCCACAAGGGAAGCCAAGGATACAGGAGTGGGTAGTCTATCCCTTCTCCAGCAGGTCTTCCCGACTCGAAAATTGAACCAGGGTCTCCAGCAATGAAGGCAGATTCTTTGCCAACTGAGCTATCAGGGAAGCCTAATAACTCCTAAAATAAAAATACGGAATTTTTCACTTTTAACTACTAGCTTATCACTACAGAAAGACACTACTTTAACCTTACAGTCTTCAAAGAATCAAAAACTAAACTACCTAGGAACTTTTCCCACAAAGAAAATCCAAGCCCAGTTGTTTTCATTTTTGAGTTTTAACAATAATCAAGGAAAAAGGAATCCTACTTTTAACACAAGAAGAAAACAGAAACTTCCTTAACTCATTTTATGAGGATAGCTTAACACCAGTACCAAAGCCAAGAAAACAGTACTAAAACTGAAAATTACAATCCAGCCTCACTTAAAACATAAAAATCTAAAAATATTAGCAAATTAAGCAAACTACAGAAAAGGGATAATAATACATCATGACAAACCAGCGTTTATACCAGGGATGGAAGACTGGTTGAACATTCAGTTCAGTTCAGTCGCTCAGTAGTGTCTGACTCTTTGTGACCCCATGGACCCCAGGCCTCCCTGTCCATCACCAACTCCTGGAGTCCACCCAAACCCATGTCCATTGAGTCGGTGATGCCATCCAACCATCTCATCCTCTGTTGTCCCCTTCTCCTCCTGCCCTCAATCTTTCCCAGCATCAGGGTCTTTTCAAATAAGTCAGTTCTTCGCATCAGGTGGCGAAAGTATTGGAGTTTCAGTTTCAACATCAGTCCTTCCAATGAACACCCA
>NW_011494708.1:4448694-4448947 GCF_000754665.1 Bison bison bison | reverse complement strand
ATTGTGATCCACACAGTCAAAGGCTTTGGCATAGTCAATAAAGCAGAAATAGATGTTTTTCTGGAACTCTCTTGCTTTTTTGATGATCCAGTGGATGTTGGCAATTTGATCTCCAGTTCCCCTGCCTTTTTAAATCCAGCTTGAACATCTGGAAGTTCACGGTTTACATACTATTGAAGTCTGGCTTGGAGAATTTTGAGCATTACTTTACTAGTGTGTGAGATGAGTGCAATTGTGTGGTAGTTTGAGCATT
>NW_011494708.1:4440788-4448525 GCF_000754665.1 Bison bison bison | reverse complement strand
ATGCTTACTAAGGCCTACTTGACTTCACCTTCCAGGATACCAGGCTCTAGGTGAGTGATCACACCACTGTGATTATCTGGGTCATGAAGATCTTTTTTGTACAGTTCTTCTGTGTATTCTTGCCACCTCTTCTTAATATCTTCCTCTTCTGTTAGATACTCCAGGTCCAAGGTCAGTAGCAGCCCTAAGGAGATAACCTACATCCAACGAAAGGAGCAGCGGCTGAGCTTTGCTGGAGCATTGTGAAGAGATACCCCACATCCAAGGTAAGAGAATCCCCAGTAACACAGTAGGCACTTAAAGAGGGTATCAGAGGGCAGACAGACTGAAACCACAGTCACAGAAAACTAACCAAGCTAATCACATGGACCACAGCCTTGTCTAACTCAAGGAAACAGCCATGCCGTGTAGGGACACCCAAGATGGATGGGTCACGGTGGAGAGTTCTGACAAAATGTGGTCCACTGGAGAAGGCTGAACATTAATGAAAATCAATTAATATATTAACATTAACAGATTAAAGGCAGAAAACTCGTAGAATCACAAATACAGTAAAACATTTCACAAAATTAGACACTAGTACATGATAAAATGAATAGGTATATAAGGGAACATCCTTAATCAGATAAAGAATCTATAGCAAAACACATTCTTAATAATAAAATATTTAAAATGTTGCCCCTGATGTAAGGAATAACAGAAGGGTTATATTTTCCATTTCTATTCAAACAATAATAGAGTATTATACTACCACAGTAAAGAACAAAAAATGGTATAAAGATGTGAAAAGCAGAATAAAAAACTTGTAATTATAAATCTAAAAATAAATTTAAATGAACAAGAACTTAGCAAGGTTCCTGGATTAAAAGGATCAGTGTACAAAAATCAATTGCACTTCTAAACATCTATGGTTAGAAAGTAAAATTTTAAAGAAAATGTCATTGAAAAGTATAAAATACTTTTTTAAAAAACTACAAATTCAAAATGACACACAAAGAAAATGACAGGAAGGGAAACACCTCATTGGTGTCTTCTGTAGATGACTTGGACAACAAGTCATTACTCTGAGAACTGATAATTAAAGAGGAGTGGGGGGAATTGAGCATTTTTTTTTACTACCTTTCCTGTATGAATGTATTTCATGAAAATCAAAAAGTTGATAAAAGTTCTCAACAATCCAGCAAACAAATGCAAAAACAACTGAATTGGAAAATCATCACTTTGTAACCCCACATGAAATACTGACAAGAGTCCTCAATGGAAGCCATAACCGTTAAGTAAAAGATAAACGAGAAGTGCTTAAATGGAGGCATGAGGCTGACAATGCCTGAAATGATTGAACTTAGCAGTCTGAAAAGCGGAACAATCAAACGTTATGTGTCTTGTGATGTGATACAATGGGGAGTATGCCATAGCCCTGTGAAGTACTCTTGTCTAAAAATCTGAACCAGTATCTAACGAATACACTAAATTTTACTGTCAATTTAGAGGAAACTGGGGATAAGACAAGTTAATTAACACAAAGAGAAAGAAATCAGCCAAATCCAAATTGGTCTAGAAGACAAATGACCCATCTTTTCCAACAAATCTAACGCTTGAGGGAAAAAAAGCAAGGAGAGTGATCAAAAAAGAATATATAATTAAATGATCTTACTTGAATTCTGATTCAGACTCACCATTTTTAAAAATACATCTTTGAAACAGAAAAATGTAAACATGGACTAAATATTAGGTATTAGATACATATATTACTGACATATCCTAAGTATATACTAACTACTAATATATACTATTACTAATATATAATTGGAGAAGGCAATGGCACCCCACTCCAGTACTCTTGCCTGAAAAATCCCAGGGACGGAGGAGCCTTGTGGGCTGAAGTCCATGGGGTCTCGAGGAGTCGGACAGGACTGAGCGACGTCACTTTCACTTTTCACTTTCCTGCACTGGAGAAGGAAATGGCAACCCACTCCAGTGTTTTTGCCTGGAGAATCCCAGGGACGGCGGAGCCTGGTGGGCTGCCGTCTATGGGGTCGCACAGAGTCAGACACAACTGAAACAACTTAGCAGCAACAATATATAATAGGTATACACTAATACAATTAGGCATTAGTATTAGATACTAAGACAAGTGAAATGACATGAAACTTACATACCTGATTTGCTTTGACATATTCAAAAGAACAAAATGCAATAACTGCTGAAACTCGATAATAGGGATTCATTATACTACTGTCTCCACTTTATTTGAAAAGATCCACAGTGAAAAACAACCAAAATCCAGTTAGAAAGTGAGCAAAGACAAGAACATAGAGATGGCAGATAAACACATGAAAAGGTGTTGAACCCTGTTAGCAATCAGAAAAAGGCAAATTAAAATCACAATGGAATACCACCATACATCTATTAGGACACTCAAAATAAAAAATACCAATAGAACTAAATACTGGCAAGGATGCAGAGAAACTGTATCACTTATTCTTTGCTGCTGAGAATGTAAAATTGAACTCTGGAAATCAGTACAGAAATTACTCTGAAAATCAGTCTGGCAGTTTCTTAAAAAGTTAAACACATACTTGTCATATAGTCCATCAACTGCATTGCTGCTAAGTCGCTTGACGGCAGCCCATCAAGCACCCCATCCCTGAGATTCTCCAGGCAAGAACATTGGAGTGGGCTGCCATTTCCTTCTCCAATGCACGAAAGTGAAAATGAAGTTGCTCAGTCATGTCTGACTCTTCGCAACCCCATGGACTGCAGCCTACCAGGTTCCTCTGCCCATGGGATTTTCCAGGCAAGAGTACTGGAGTGGGTTGCCATTGCCTTCTCTGGTCAACTGCATCCCTAGACACTTATTCTGGAGAAACAGAAACATGTTTCTACAAAATCCTGAACAGAAATATTTGTAGGAACTTTATTTGTTAACAGGGCCAAACTGGAAACCCGTATTTCCTTTAATGGGTATGAATGGCTAAACAAGCTGTGGTATATCCATACAGTGGAATACTACTCAGCCATAAAAAAGAAATCAACTATTGATACATTCGGCAATTTGAATGACCTTTAAGGGTATTATGCTGAGTGAAGAGCATCAATCTCAGGAAATTACATAATCTAAATTTTCATTTATATAACATTCTTGTAATGACAAAAGTATCAAAGTGGAGAACAGAACAGCTGCCAGGGATTCAGAAGTAATGTGTTACTATATGCCTAGAGCACAAGGAAATTCCTTTCTGATGACAGAGCACTTCTGTCCTGAATGAGATTGTTATTAAGAATCTATACATATATTTTTGCACAAAGACATACCAAAATTTAAAAATTCATGACATAAAAACTGTTGAAACTGGAGTAAAGTCTGTAGTCTACTTATTCATACTATGCCAGTATCAGTTTCCTGAGTTTGATAATGTACTGTATTTATGTAAGGTATCACCACTGGGGAAATTTTTTCAATTTTTAGATTGGAAGATTCAGTTTATCAGAATGGATACAGAGAACCTCTTTGTAAAAATTTTGCAACTTGAGTCTATAGTTAGTTCAAAATAAAAGCACATTTTAAAAAAAGCTTTATGTGTGAACATAAATCATGTATGAACAACAATCAAGGTATCATTAGATATGAGAAACTGGAAACTTCTTGTATGAGTCAGACTGTGACAGGGATAATTCTAAGCTGTGTCGCTGGTGTATACAACCTACATAATCCATTTCTCTCAAATGTGAGGAATTATGAATATGATGAGATATCCCTAGTGTGATTTGTTATATTACCTGGCAGAAAAGATTTGGTAGATGTCTTTAAGGTTAAGTCAATCAGTTGACTTTTACTTCACTTTAAAAGAGATTTTATCCAGGGTGGGAATAACCTCATCACATTAAAAAGGCCCATTAAAAAAAAAAAAGGTCAAAAAGACACAACATGTAAAAAAGATTGACCTAGAAGGAGCAAACCATCATGCTGTGGAGAGAATAACAAAGGGCCAAAAGACATCAGGAGATCAAGGTCCTTGGTACTATAACCACAAGGACCTGAATTCTGCCAACACTGAATGAGCCTGGAAGAGGACTCCAAGCTCCAGGTGAGAATGTGGCCCAACAAACACCTTGATTTCAACCTTGGGAGACTGAGCAGAGACTCCAGTTAACCTACGCCAAGATACCTGACCAAGAGAAACTCTAAGATAATGAATTCACATGTTTTAAGTAGATGAGTTTGTAGTAATGTACGATGCAGCAATACAGATAATACACTGAGTTTGACAATTATTCCTCAAAAGTGCTTAAAAAGACTATTACTTTGAGGAGTGGATAAAGCCTAAAATAGACTCACTTACTTTTTCAAACTAATTCAAAATTTGTCTGAACCTTAGGCCCTCATGTCCTAGCTGAAAGTTTCATAAGAAGAAATTATCCAAGGAGTTACTTAGTTGGGATTACAACTTCAGTTGACCCTCTGAACAACAGAGCAAGATGAAGACTTTAAACTGATGAAATTTGGTTAGAGTCAAATTTCTGTTTTTTCACATTTCTCACACACAAAGGGTTTCCAAAACCCAATTTAAGGCCTAACTCTTGCCTTTTCCTACCCATGCTAAAAAATTTCAGGAAAAGAGAAAATTTACAAGTTCATGCTTCTTGAAATAAAAAAACAACCAACTCAAGACAACCACGAATCCATAATATTTGCTATCCTACAGCAGGAGAACTGACAATTACATTTTTTTTTGACAATTACATTTTTAAAATAGATACTAGAATATTTTTTTGAAAGAGGGAGAATGAAACAAACTACCTAGGAATAATTAAAACAACATGTAAGACCTCTAAGGCAAAAAACTATAAAGCTTTATGAGAGCCATTAAAATAGAGATATATACCAAAATTTCAGATTGGAAGACTCAATGTTATAAAGATGTCAACTATCCCCAAATCAATTTGCAATTCCAGTCAAAAGCCAACAGTTTTTTCTCCCCCGCTAGAGCTGAACAAGCTGATTATAAAATGAATATGAATATGCAAAATGACAATGAATAGCCAGTTTGGGGAAAAAAATGAGGAAACCTGCTATACTTAAGATGACAGTAACTTAAAAAACTGTATTGTCAAAGTAACAGACAAACAAATCAGTGGAAGAAATAAAGAGCTCAGAAACAGATCCACACACGTATATAGACACTTGATAAATGGCAGAATGAGCAATACAAATTGGTGAGGAAAACTGAAACTTGTAAAATAAATGGTTCTGGAATTAGCTGAGGATCTACATACAGAAAAAAAAGAAAAGAAAATCAGACTGGATTCTCACAAAATACACAAAAGTCAATTCTTGGCAAATTAAAATCCTCAACTGAAATACAAATTACACAGCTTTGAGAAGATAATGTAAGATTATATATCAGAGCGAGCAAGAATTTCTTAACTAAGACACAAAAAGCATTTAACAATAAAAGAAAAGCCCAGTTAATTTGACAATACTAACTATAAGAACTAATATTAAGCCCACCATAAGTAAATAAATAGACAAGCCATAAACTGAAAAGAAATACTGCAGTTGTAACCAAAGGATAGAAATACAAAGAATTACAAAATAGTTTGTAAAAAAGGATAGAAATATAAAGAATTCCAAAAACATTATTAAAAAAAAAAACAACAACAACCCAATAGAAAAAAATAAAGAAGGCCTGAATAGACAATCTCCAAAAGAAGAAATTGAAATAACCGGCAATATGAAATAATGCTTAATTTTTCTGGTGTCTCAGACAGTAAAGAATCTACCTGTAATGCAAGAGACCTAGGTTACACCCCTGGGTCAAGAAGTTCCCCTGGAGAAGGAAATGACAACCCACTCCAGTATTCTTGCCTAGAGAATTCCATGGTCAGAGGAGCCTGGCGAGCAACCATCCATGGGGTCACAAAGAGTCAGATAGGACTGAGCAACTAACATTCAACAGTAATGAACAAATTAAATACACAAAGAGATACCATTTTTCACATCCCCCCCAGAAACTTTTTTTAAGTGTATATAATATCAATATTGGTGATGCTGGGAAAATAAACTAACATTTCCTCTTTTGGCAAATAATTAGGTATAAACAAGTAAAGATGATACTATCTGACCCAGCAAACTCCTTGATTACATCACCCTGAAAAATTCACATAGATGTAAATAAAAGGATATTCACAGAAGCACTGCTCACAAAAGGGCAGAAACTGGAAAGAAAAAATGTTCATTTAAAAAGTTAAACTGTGGAGTATTCACACCTGGAATACAATACAGAAATAAAATGAAGTTACACACAATAAATGAACAAAATATACTTCTCAGCACTGGCAAGAGAGACAAAAGGTACATGATTCTATACATACTTCAAGACAAAACTAAGTAATATTGCTTAACAAAAGGAAGAAAATTATTACCATGGAAGTCATCTGTACACGTGTGTGCACATATACACTTGTTCTGCTTCTCTAAAGAACCCTACCTGATACTGACTTGGGTATCAAAAGTAGTTCTATAAGAACAGATGCTTAAACATGAGTTTTCTGAATTTGTTCTGGGGTTTATGAAATTGGTTCTCTACTCTGATTAAATTTAAAGGCACTGACTCCATTTCCAGTGGACAGGCAAAGAAGGCACTGCCAATCCATAGAGTGACACAGCAAAAGAGATGTACAGAAAAAGATATATAACCACTGGATACTCTTAGTCAAATACTTACAGAAATCAAGGTTCTAGGTGAACATGCAATTGATACCTTACAACATGTGTCAAACTAAAAATTACAATGAGATTAGCGGTGACTCCTGTGCTGGGTAAAGTGGGGAAGTAAAAGGATAAGCTCAGCACTTCACATGCCTAGCTCAAATGCTATATAAATGACCTGAAAGTTTCTTGTCTTCCCTGAAAGAAATCCTTATCTACTGAAGCCTCAGAGCTGAGATTTCTGTAAACCAAACCCAGAGTCATCCGGTGAGTGGCTGAATTCCAACACAAATTGAATTCTCGACCTCACAAGATACTGTCTTTTAAAGGGCACTGGCTAGGAAGAAATGGGGCCTTGCAAACTGGAGTGACAACATGTATACAAATCTCAATGAAGCTGGGGACACTGAACCTCTAAATTTTGCTGGGTCTTCTTTGCTATAAGACACAGACCCTTGACAGAGGTGAACTCTGGTTTGCATGAACACTCTGTAATAACTTCCCCTTAGGTAGGTGCCTTGCCAGACACAGCTAATTCTCTTCAGGATCTACACAGACCCTTTCCTTCTAGACCCAAAAGTCCCAACTGGCCCTTGGCCCTGAAAGGTGTGATGCAAGGAGTGACCTCTAGGTCTACGCCCCTAGTACTACAATTCAAAAGAACAGTATGATTTTTCCAATATACACAGATAAAAACCTGAGTAATACATGTGGGATTTAATATTATGGTTGTGGGCTAATATGGACAAGACAAACTTGTATGAGGAGAATTTGTTGTTATGAGACTAACCAAATGGCTATTCTAGATTCAATATTGTACCTCAAGGGGCTGGTTAGAAAAGGCTCTGGTTCAATGGGATAAAATATGTACTAAAAAGAAGTATACACTAACAGAACTTGAAATGCCAGGACTGCCTCAATATAATACGGTTCAGTTCAGTTCAGTCACTCAGTCGTGTCTGACTCTTTGCAACCCCATGGACTGCAGCATGCCAGGCCTCCCTGTCCATCACCAACTCCCAGAG
>NW_011494708.1:4432636-4440688 GCF_000754665.1 Bison bison bison | reverse complement strand
CAGTCCAAGGGACTCTCAAGAGTCTTCTCCAACACCACAGTTCAAAAGCATCAATTTTTTGGTACTCAGCTTTCTTTATAGTCCAACTCTCACATCCATACATGACTACTAGAAAAATCACAGCCTGGACTAGACGGACCTTTGCTGGCAAAGTAATGTCTCTGCTTTTTAATATGCTGTCTACGTTGGTCATAACTTTCCTTCCAAGGAGTAAGCGTCTTTTAATTACATGGCTGCAGTCACCATCTGCAGTGATTTTGGAGCCCCAAAAAATAAAGTTAGCCACTGTTTTCCCATCTATTTGCCATGAAGTGATGGGACTGGATGCCATGATCTTAGTTTTCTGAATGTTGAGCTTTAAGCCAACTTTTTCACTCTCCACTTTCACTTTCATCAAGAGGCTTTTTAGTTCTTCACTTTCTGCCGTAAGGGTGGTATCATCTGCATATCTGAGGTTATTGATATTTCTCCCGGCAATCTTGATTCCAGCTTGTGCTTCATCCAGTCCAGCGTTTCTCATGATGTACTCTGCATATAAGTTAAACAAGCAGGGTGACAATATATAGCCTTAATGTACTCCTTTTCCTATTTGGAACCAGTCTGTTGTTCCATGTCCAGTTCTAACTGTTGCTTCCTGACCTGCATACAGGTTTCTCAAGAGGCAGATCAGGTGGTCTGGTACTCCCATCTCTTTCAGAATTTTCCACAGTTTATTGTGATCCACAGAGTCAAAGGCTTTGGCATAGTCAATAAAGCAGAAATAGATGTTTTTCTTGAACTCTTGCTTTTTCCATGATCCAATGGATGTTGGCAATTTGATCTCTGGTTCCTCTGCCTTTTCTAAAACAAGCTTGAACATCTGGAAGCTCACAGTTCACATGTTGCTGAAGCCTAGCTTGGAGAATTTTGAGCATCACTTTATTAGTGTGTGAGATGAGTACAACTGTGCGGTAGTTTGAGCATTCTTTGGCATTGCCTTTCTTTGGGATTGGAATGAAAACTGACCTTTTCCAGTCCTGTGGCCACTGCTGAGTTTTCCAAATTTGCTGGCATATTGAGTGCAGCACTTTCACAGCATCATCTTTCAGGATTTGAAATAGCTCAACTGGTAGAATAATAATAATATGGTAGAATACCAGTATAATGTAGAAGGTGGTATTCAAAGGCTGTGAGAACCTGAAACATTTAAAATGGTTTATCATGTAAAACATACTGAACCACCCCAGGATAGTCCAGAAGACATACCTTTCTGGACAACTGTCAGAAATAAACGTGTGAGGTGAGCCTTAGCATCACTGAAGAACTCCATGGTTGCTCTTCTCTGTAGGTCAGAAATTACAGTGGGAACTACTACCACTGAACTGGGCTCCCCAAATGCAATGGACAAAAGTGGATCCTGGGAGGCAGGGGCCTAGACAGTATTTAATCACCAAAGACAAAGTGGACTTGGTTACCACAATGCACAGCAGGGTGAAAACAGAAATCACAACAGTCTGACTCAGAAAACTGTATATGGCCTTTGCCAGTTGATCATGGTACCTGTAAAAGAGAAACATATCAGCTGTCTACTAAATTCTTATTTGATCCATATGCACTAAAGAGCTCTAGGTCAAGTGAACACAAGACTAACTTGAATTACCAAAATAGAGTCAAGGCCCTCCCAGCTTACAGACTTAGAACCTCTTGGCTGAAGGGGAGAATAGGTCCCCTTGAGGAAAAACCTTCCTACACAGCAAAAATTTCATTCTATTTATCTTTGTCCCAGCCATTCCCAAAAGGATCCACAGCCTTTTAGCAAGATGACTATGCACTGGGGTAAGAACAAAGAAAAGGAAAGAAGAAAGAAGGCAAAGGGAATTCCAGCTTAAAGAAAATTAAAAAAAAACAAAAACAAAAACAAAAAACACTTCATATTTATCACTTGTTAACTCTTTAAAAATTACCCCAGTGGTTTATAAGGGCTTCCTCAGTGGCTCAGTGGTAAAGAATCCGCCTGACAATGCAGGAGACGCTGGTTCAATCCCTGATCCAGGAAGATTTCCCGGAGAAAGAAATGGCAACCTCCAGTTCTCCTGCCTGGGAAATCCCATGGAGCCTGGCAGGCAATAGTCCATTCTATCACAAGAGTCAAATACAACTTAGAGACTAAGCAACAGCAATGGCTTATAAAGAAAAAAGAGGCAATAACCACTTGAAGGACTATTATTAGTACTGCCAGACACAGTTATGCATTTCATATTCTTGGAAGAAGACACTGTGTTCCCCATTCACAGCTAAGTATAAGAAGGGCCTAGCATACCCTGCAAGTCTAATAAGCAGCAGAACCGAGATTCTAACTCATACTGGCCTGACTGCAAAGCCTGGATACTTACCATGGACTATAATTACTGAAATAGGCATATGTATAAATTTTTAAGTGTGTTCATGACATAATGAATACAGTTTGCAACAGATAAGTAGACCATGAACCAAATAACAAGCAACTAACAGAGTGAACAAGCAAAATAATATTGAGCATTTACTTCGTACATTTATCTCTCTACCGCCTTTTCAGAATTCAAAAAACTCCAATTATATGATCAAGCAAAATAACTTCAGGTTAGGTAACAGAGACAATGATGTAAGTTCAAGAGAATTTAAAAGATCATCCAAATCAAGAAAGAAAAATCAAAAATCTAATAAACTACCACAGGAATACTGGTTAAAGTATGGATAAATAAAAGAGATGAGGTATTTGTAATTACACCACCACAGAAGAGGAAAGCTAAAAATCAGAAACAACAGAAATGAAAGCAATATCAACATAAAAAGTAATGGGAAAAACTACAATAGACTATGTTTTAAAGGAATCAAGGACATAGAGAGCAGTAAAAAAAAAAAAGTTTATTTGGCTTGGTATTAATGCTAATATACAACATTTGAAAAACTACAAAGTTTGTTGCAATCTCTTAATTCCTTCAGTTATGTATTTTCACTTCACTTTCACTTTTCACTTTCATGCATTGGAGAAGGAAATGGCAACCCACTTCAGTGTTCTTGCCTGGAGAATCCCAGGGATGGGGAAGCCTGGTGGGCTGCCATCCATGTGGTCGCACAGAGTTGGACAAGACTGAAGCGACTTAGCAGCAGCAGCAGCAGCAGCAGCAGAAGCTTTCATGTTTTTACATCACAATATTATGTTACATGAACTTGATTTTGAGGGCCAGAGAACACAAAGGCTTTCACTGCATTTAGTATCTGCATATAGAACCACCTATAGCAATCCCTGGAGAAGGTAATGGCAACCCACTCCAGTAGTCTTGCCTGGAAAATCCCAGGGACGGAGGAGCCTGGTAGGCTGCAGTCCATGGGGTCGCTAAGAGTTGGACACGACTCAGCGACTTCACTTTCACTTTCATGCATTGGAGAAGGAAATGGCAACCCACTCCAGTGTTTTGCCTGGAGAATCCCAGGGATGGTGGAGCCTGGTGGGCTGCCGTCTATGGGGTCACAAAGAGTCGGACACGACTGAAGCGACTTAGCAGCAGCAGCAGCAACATAGCAAACCCCCACCAACTCCACAGCTAGCACTAGAGCGACACCACTCCCTCCCACAAGGACAAAAGCCTCCTAACTGGTCTCGCTGCTCCCTGAGACTAGGATCTTCTAGAGTCTAATCTCAATGAAGTAACTAAAGGGATGCTTTTAATACACAAATTAGACCATGTCACAACTTTCCTCAAATCCTGCGGTGGTCCCCATCTCAGAGAAAAACCAACACCCCTTCATCAATCTATAAGACTCTAAACATTCTAGATTCTCTACCTCTCCAACTTAATCTCTTACTCCTCTCTCTATATCTTACTCCACCCACCAGTCCAGAGATCTCCTTGGAAGTTTCTGCAACATCCAAACACACTCCATCCACTTCAGGGCCCATGGTACCTGCTTGTTCCCTCCACCTAAGTAGGACTCACATCACTCTGTCCCTCTCTTCCCTCTTTTCAAATGTCACCCAAGCTTTCTCTGACCACTGTATACAAAACAGCAAATACACTTAGACTTTGCCCTGGCATTCTTCATTCCCTGTACTTAATTTTCCTCCAAAGAATTTAATACTGCTTGACTTAATATTTAGTTTTCAACATTCAGAAAACTAAAATCATGGCATCTGGTCCCATCACTTCACGGCAAATAGATGGGGAAATAACAGAAACAGTAAGAGATTTTATTCTGGGGGGCCCCAAAATCTCTGCAGATGGTGAATGCAGCCATGAAATTAAAAGATGCTTGCTCCTTGGAAGAAAAGCTATGACCAATCTAGACAGCTAATTAAAATAAGCAGAGACATTATTTTGCCAACAAAAGTCTGTCTAGTCAAAGCTATGGTTTTTCCAGTAGTCATGTATGGATGTGAGAGTTGAACTATAAAGAAAGCTGAGTGCCAAAGAACAGATGCTTTTGAACTGTGGTGTTGGAGAAGACTCTTGAGAGTCCCTTGGACTGCAAGGATATCCAACCAGTCCATCCTAAAGGAAATCAGTCCTGAATATTCACTGGAAGGACTGATGCTGAAGCTGAAACTCCAATACTTTGGCCACCTGATGCGAAGAACTGACTCATTGGAAAAGACCCTGATGCTGGGAAAGATTGAAGGCAGAAGGAGAAGTGGACGACAGAGGATGAGATGGTTGGATGGCATCACTGACTCAATGGACTTGAGTTTGAGTAAGCTCCGGGAATTGGTAATAGACAGGGAAGCCTGGCATGCTGCAGTCCATGGGGTCACAAAGAGTCGGACACAACTGAGCAACTGAACTGAGCTGAACTGACTTAATACACACTTGTTTGTCTACTTCTTTACTATGTCTTACCCACTTAAAGGTAAGCTCATTGTTTTATTCTCTTTTATTAATTGCTCTAGAGCCTAGAACAATGTCTATAAATGCTCAATAAATATATGTTGATTTAATACATTAGCCTTAAATTAAAATTTAAAACAATCTTCTCAATTATGTGAATATGCTGTTAGATAATAAAAGTTTTAAGCAGGAAAATCTGATATACTCTCCTTCCATTCTTCTTACCGATTTGCTTTCACAATGAACATAAAAAGATAGCGAAATGTTCCACCTGTCATATTTCTCTTCTTTTCCACTTAACCACAAATTATGGGCTTTCAGTGTCCCAACTTCCTTATTTGTCAAATAAGAGGAACTGGCCCACGGTAATCAGTTTCTAAAAATCTAGCATCTAAATATCAGGTATGAAGCAAAGTTCAAATGAATTTTTCAATAAATTATCATGAAATCTCTCAGTACTTAGGATAAGTCAACACTGTAATATATATATATTACATATATGTACACCTTATCTATAATCTGAGGTGATAATTTTAGCTACATTCTCATAATGCAAGTAACAGTGAACCTTACAGATTTTGCATTTCTCTGCTCCTAAACTCCTTAGTCTTATAAGCAGAATTATATGAAAGCTTCCTTCTGACTTCACCTAGGCAAAACACAGATAAACCTGAAAAACTACAAATATATCCTCAGAAATGAAAAAGATATCACAAATATCACACGTTAAAAACTACAGCCTTTACTCAAAGGAGGATCCCTTACACTACCAATAGTTATGACCACTCAAGCTTTTAGACACCCATCTTCCGGCCGTTGTTGTTGTTGTTCAGTCGGTAAGTCACCTTCGACTCTTTGCAACCTCATGGACTCTAACTCCTCTGTCCTCTACTCCCAGAGTTTGCTCAGATTCAGGTTTGTCCTAACTCCCAGAATTTGCTCAGATTCATGTCCACTGAGTCAGTGAACCATCTCACCTTCTGCCACTCCTTTCTCCTTTTGCATTCCAGCCTAAGCAGCTAACAAACAACAAAAAAAAATTTAAATACAGCTGTACAATTAATAAACCGTGATTATAATCATATTTTGACAGGTCTACCTTTATTTTACATTCAAAAGCAGGAAGGCTACCCTACAGTACTGAATTAATGACAGGAGCAGTTAACCACGGGCAGAGGCAGACAGTGACTATAAGGGGCGTGAGGGGCATGAGTGAAGGCAATACTGTGTTTTCTTGTTCTAGGTATTGGTAATATGGGAGCATTCACTTTGTGAAAAATAATTGCACTAATGATTTTGTGCCATTTTCTGTACTGTTCTACTTTAGTAAAAAGCTTATGAAGAAATAAATACCACAGCAGTTCAAAGCCATGAAAGATAAAGTTGAACAAATCTATACAGATCAACAGTCCTGAAAAATACCTGTGCTTCTGCGTGAGCACTAACAATGTACCTGTTAATTTACATTCAGTACAAGGCAGAGAAGTAACAAATTTGAGAAATAATCTGCTTCCAAAACACTTGAAATAAAGGAAGTTTATAATTCAAAAGAGTTAAAGTACAATTAATTATTCAAGAATCAAAAGAGGATTGATTAAGGATAGGAGTGCTGTTGGTAGAATCCTGTCTCTACCATTTAGCAGCCCTGTGAATGTTTTCTTTTTCACTTATTTATTTATGTCTGTGCTGGATCTTCACTGCTGTTTGGGCTTTTCTCCAGTTGCAGTGAGTGGGGCTACTCTCTAACTGTGGTGCGCAGGCTTCTCTTGCTGCGGAGCACACACTCTAGAGTGCGCAGCTTCGGCAGGTGCGGCTCCCAGGCTCCAAAGCACAGGCTAGCAGTTGTGGCCCACGGGCTTAGTTGCTCCGTTGCATGTGGGATTTTCCCTGACCAGGGATCGAACCTGTGGCTTCTACATTTGCCGGCAAATTCTTTGCCACTGAGCCACCAGGGAAGCCCTATGAATGTTTTTCTAACCTCTCTGGGTCTCCATTACGTCACCTGTGAAATGGAGCTCTACTTCGCAATCCTGCAGTGAAGACTAAATGAAGTACCCTATGTAGAGCATTCAGAACTACACCCGACACACAGTGCATACTCAATAAATCCTGGCTTTTCACTCGAGTGGCATACTTAATCTTCCAATGATGCTAAATAAACAGGGTGTTTCCACCACAGTCAAATGACAGATGGGGGCTAGAATACAACAAAAAGCCCGTTCTTAAAATAGCATGCACTGTACTCTTTCTAAAAAGCTGTGATTAGTCGTGTCCAACTCTTTGTGACCCCATGGACTATAGCCTACCAGGCTCCTCTTGTCCATGCAGATTCTCCAGGCAAGAATACTGGAGTGGGTTACCATTTCCTTCTCCAGGGGATCTTCCCAACCCAGGGATTGAACCCAGGTCTCCTGCATTGCAGGCAGATTCTTTACCACCTGAGCCACCAGGGAAGCCCAAGAATACTGGAGTGGGTAACCTATGTCTTCTGCAGGGGATCTTTGACCTAGGAATTGAACCGGGGTCTCCTGCATCGCAAGCAGATTCTTTACCAGCTGAACTACCAGTGAAGCCCTTCTAAAACACAGGATTATTAACTGTTAGCTTTCCTTGTATTTGAATTTCCTAAAGAAGCTGGGATAGTAGCAACAAATCACACTCCGGTCCCATTCCAGTACTTTTTTAATTCTCTACTCCAAACAGCTTTAAGATGCATCATCACAGAAAGAAACAACAGGAATTACACACGGAGGAAACCAGAACTGAAAGAGACACGTGTACCCCAATGTTCATCGAAGCACCGTTTATAATAGCCAGGACATGGAAGCAACCTAGATGCCCATCAGCAGACTTCCCTGGTGGCTCAGACGGTAAAGTATCTGTCTACAATGCAGGAGACCGGGGTTCAACCCCTGGGTCGGGAAGATCCCCTGGAGAAGGAAATGGCAATCCACTCCAGTACTACCGCCTGGAAAAATGGAAAAGAAAGCTGTGGTACATATACACAATGGAGTATTACTCAGCCATTAAAAAGAATACATTTGAATCAGTTCTAATGAAGTGGATGAAACTGGAGCCTATTATACAGAGTGAAGTAAGCCAGAAAGAAAAAACCAATACAGTATAATAATGCATATATATGGAATTTAGAAAAATGGTAACAATAACCCTGTATGCGAGACAGCAAAAGAGACAAAGATGTATAGAAAAG
>NW_011494708.1:4429764-4432458 GCF_000754665.1 Bison bison bison | reverse complement strand
GTCCAGGTTTGATGCATGATACAGGATGCTCGGGGCTGGTGCACTGGGATGACCCAGAGGGATGGGATGGGGAGGAAGATGAGAGGGGGGTTCTGGATGGGAAACACACGTACACCCATGGCAGATTCATGTCAATGTATGGCAAAACCAATACAATATTATAAAGTAATTAGCCTCCAATTAAAATAAATAAATTTATATTATTTTTAAAAAATGAATTTAAAGTAATACTAACAGCTAACACTTTATAAAAGTCACTATATGGCAAACACTATGTCAAACATTTTTCCTATACTGCTCTCATTTATTCAAAACAATTCCATTAAATAAAATGGCACAAGACCATTTTATTTTTATTCATCCTAGTTAAAACAGCCTGCTGCTGCCGCTAAGTCGCTTCAGTCGTGTCCGACTCTGTGTGACCCCATAGACGGCAGCCCACCAGGCTCCCCTGTCCCTGGGATTCTCAAGGCAAGAACACTGGAGTGGGTTGCCATTTCCTTCTCCAATGCATGAGAGTGAAAAGTGAAAGTGAAGTCACTCAGTCGTGTCCAACTCTTAGCAACCCCGTGGACTGTAGCCCACCAGGCTCCCCCATCCATGGGATTTTCCAGGCAAGAGTACTGGAGTGGAGTGCCATTGCCTTCTCCTAAGTCCATTTTATTTCAGAGCCCATGTTATTACATTTATCTCCTTCACTTTACTCTCACAATTTTTTTTTTCTCAAAAATCTTTTTATATATACCTCTGTTAATCAATCACAGTGTCTCATAGTTATATCCACTCTTCCTCACTAGGTTATAAATACCTCAACAACTCATTCCCAGGGCTCTCCTGGTAGCTCACCTGTAAATAATACACCTGAAATGCAGGAGACATGGATTCAATTCCTGGGTCAGGATGATCCCCTGGAGAAGGGATAGCCTACCAACTCCTGTACTTTTGGGCTCCCCTGGTAGCTCAGCTGGTAAAGAATCCACCTGGGTTCAATTCCTGGGTTGGGAAGATCCCCTGGAGAAGGGAAAGGCTACCCACTCCAGTATTCTGGCCTGCAGAATTCCATAGACTGTGTAGTCCATGGGGTCACAAAGAGTCAGACATGACTGAGTGACTTTCACTTTCCCCATTCCCAGAGCTGGTACAGAAAATAGCACAAAGAAGGGACTGGGGGGTACTCTCCAGGAACTGGCTCATTACAAGGTGAGAAGCTGTAACTCTTAAGCCCAACTGCATGTAAGTGAACTCCACAGCAGCACCTTTTCTTCCAGAGGAATATAAAGAACTCAGGTATCTCATCCCATTATCCCAATTCCACTGGAGATACAGTAAGGCTTTTGGCTCACTGAGAAGGCAATCCATTTGCCAATTGCTAATTCAGGTGACAATCTGATAATCCTATTTTAACAACTACTTTTCAGAGAATAAGATAAATCCTGAGGATCCATCTGATGGGCATCCACTATCAAATTACCAACATCCTATCAAAAGACACAATCTTGCAGATTTATATGACTCACCATAAGGCAACAGTATTCCAGTATCCCACATGCTGCTTGCTTTCTTCAATTATAAAAAGAGCATTATTTGATAAAACATTAAGTCTTCTTCCAAAAAAATTAACAAATGTAGCAGGAAGTTTTCATTTTAAATTGAAGTTTAAAATTTTTTTCATACCCTATTTTAAGTATACAATTCTATTTCCACTACAGCTTGGTTACAGAGAACAAACCTGCTCAAGAGTTTTGCTCACCACAATGTAACTTACTGCATATGTTCGGAATCTGAGACAATGTCTTAACATATGCTCATACAACTCACACCTGTGTTTGAACAATATGGTCTTCCCAGACATCATGACACTCCCTCTATTTCCCAAGGGGAAAAAACAGCTATTTACTGAATGCCATAACATACTATACAGCACAGGAATATACATGCTGTGTGTGTGTAAAATTTAATCCTTAATGTGACCTTAAGATAGAAATCATCATCTCCTTTTCTCCCCAAGAAAGAAACTGAGGCACAGAAGCTTCAAATCAGTAAATGGGACACAATTAAAATGCAGGTTTACATTACTGTAAACGGTAGCTATTCCTTTATTCCAAGCCTGTCTTCACTTCCTACCCTCCCTGTTTCTCACTCTGCAATTTTCTCTCATCACCAGTTCCCATGGTGAAAGAGACACACAGTTCCCAGACTTACATATTATATTTCAAGCCATAAAAAGAGATGAATAACACAAACTTCAGACTATGCAGTTAGGTACTATGGACATAACCACCTGGAGAAAAGTCAACAATCAAGGGGAATTTCCAACAGAAAATAAAGGCAATCAACATTTATAATATTCATGGTAACTTACTGGTAAGAGTCTTCTCTTGTGTTGTTGGAAGAGGGTGTTTGTTATGACCAGTGCATTCCAAATCCTAAAAGATGATGCTATGAAAGTGCTGCACTCAATATGCCAGCAAATTTGGAAAACTCAGCAGTGGCCACAGGACTGGAAAAGGTCAGTTTTCATTCCAATCCCAAAGAAAGGCAATGCCAAAGAATGCTCAAACTACCGCACAATTGCACTCATCTCACACGCTAGGAAAACAATGCTCAAAATTCTCCAAGCCAGGCTTCAGCAATATGTGAACCGTGAACTTCCTGATGTTCAAGCTGGTTTTAGAAAAGGCAGAGGAATCAGAG
>NW_011494708.1:4429039-4429664 GCF_000754665.1 Bison bison bison | reverse complement strand
CAGGTCAGGAAGCAACAGTTAGAACTGGACGTGGAACAACAGACTGGTTCCAAATAGGAAAAGGAGTTCGTCAAGGCTGTATATTGTCACCCTGCTTATTTAACTTATATGCAGAGTACATCATGAGAAACGCTGGAACTGGAAGAAACACAAGCTGGAATCAAGATTGCAGGGAGAAATCTCAATCACCTCAGATATGCAGATGACACCACCCTTATGGCAGAAAGTGAAGAGGAACTCAAAGCCTCTTGATGAAAGTGAAAGTGGAGAGTGAAAAAGTTGGCTTAAAGCTCAACATTCAGAAAACGAAGATCATGGCATCCAGTCCCACCACTTCATGGGAAATAGATGGGGAAACAGTGGAAACAGTGTCAGACTTTATTTTTCTGGGCTCCAAAATCACTACAGATGGTGACTGCAGCCATGAAATTAAAAGACGCTTACTCCTTGGAAGGAAAGTTATGACCAACCTAGATAGCATATTCAAAAGCAGAGACACTACTTTGCCAACAAAGGTTCGTCTACTCAAGGCTATGGTTTTTCCTGTGGTCATGTATGGATGTGAGAGTTGGACTGTGAAGAAGGCTGAGCGCTGAAGAACTGATGCTTTTGAACTGTGGTGTTG
>NW_011494708.1:4416645-4428555 GCF_000754665.1 Bison bison bison | reverse complement strand
CAGGGAGGCCTGGCGTGCTGCGATTCATGGGGTCGCAAAGAGTCGGACATAACTGAGTGACTGATCTGATCTTACTGGTAAGAAATTTAAGTTGTTAAATTCAATAAATTCAAGAAACTAAATTGCTGGATTAAATATGAATTAAGAGGGGAAAAAAACTACCAACAGCTCAAACGTCAACAAAATTGGAGAAAAGAAGCATAAATAATCTATGGGAAAGCTCAGCCTTTTTAACATCACACTGTTACAAAAATCACAATAATGGAATGTCAGGAAAGAATCAAGCTTCATCCTCTCATTAGTTTAAGATAAGAGATCTGCTGTCAGGACCACTCTAATCCACCCCCCAGCCCTCACAAGGGACAAAGTGTTAAACTATAATACATCATGGGGGAACATTCAAACTCTAGTAATTATAGAAACGAAACATGATATTTCACCCCAAATAGCAAAGATTCTTTTTCACTGCAAACACCAATCAGTTCAATTCAGTTCAGTCCCTCAGTCGTGTCCGACTCTTTGGGACCTGATGGACTGCAGCACGCCAGGCTTCCCTGTCCATCACCAACTCCCGGAACTTAAACTCATGTCTATCAAGTCAGTGATGCCATCCAACCACCTCATCCTCTGT
Organism: Bison bison bison; assembly: GCF_000754665.1. Lineage (NCBI taxonomy): Eukaryota > Metazoa > Chordata > Mammalia > Artiodactyla > Bovidae > Bison > Bison bison. The sequence goes on along the minus strand of NW_011494708.1, from coordinate 4,427,924 downwards.
CGACCCCTCCTCCTGCCTTCAATCTTTCCCAGCATCAGCGTCTTTTCCAATGAGTCAGTTCTTCGGATCTGGTAGCCAAAGTATTGGAGTTTCAGAAAACACCAATGGGCACTCAAAAACACAATCCTTCCAAAATGCAATTTGGCAGTAATATATGCATTAGGCAAAAATATGCCAGTAATTACTGCCAGTAATATATATTTTTTAAATCTTAAAACATTCATACCTTTTAATCTAATAGTATGCCTTTGGGAACTCACCCTTAATACCCAAAATGCCAAAATGCTTTATGCACATAAATGTTTGTAACAATATATTTAATGGAAAAACTGAAGAGAGTCTACTTAAAAATGGGAAACTATCCGACAATAAGAACAAGCAAATATATCTTCTATTTCATTTAACAGTTAGGAAAAGCTCAGAATATGTTAGACTTTTAAAAGCAAGATGCAAAATTGCATCTAAAAGAATTGCAACTATATATATATAAATGTAACTGCGTACATTTAAAAAGAACAGTAACAAAGTGGTTCTGAGCGTGAAATTTATTTTCTTTGCTACACTTGTCTCAAGTTCATAATAAAAAAACTGTATAAAAGAAGAATGAAAACTGAGATAATACAGCACCCATTTTAAGTATCATAAGATCTAAACAGAAAGGAAATTATTACTGAATGTTTAAATTAGCATATACAGTTACAAAAATACATTAAACATTTCCCTTAGCTTAATTCTACTTTGGCTTTCTAGCGTCAGAAAGGGAAAAGATCAAAATACAGAAAAAGACTTATGCACAAAAGGCATGAATCATGACATTCATCATCCAGAAAGTTGTATAGATTACCGACAACATACTAGACATTACTTAGGATACAAATAAGACAGACAAGGGTCCAATTCTTTAGAAACTTACATTTCTATCGGCAAGTACAGACTGCAAATAATAAATATATTAAGATATAATTTCTAGTTATAAGTGTATCAAACTATTAAGTGATTTGTGTATATACTGAAGAGAGGAAGGAAACAGGCTGATCCTACAGGTGGTCACCGAAAAAGAAACAAAACAAAACACTAAAGTCAGCCATGCAAAAAGCTGATGATCCAGGTTGGATGCCTGAGACAGGGTGCTCAGGGCTGGTGCACTGATGACCCTGGGGGATGGGATGGGGAGGAGGGGTTCTGGATGGGGAACACATGTGCGCCCGTGGCTGACTGTCAATGTATGGCAAAAACCACTACAATATTGTAATTAGCCTCCAATTAAAATAAAACTTAAAAAAAAAAAGCTGATGAGCAACAGGCAGAAAACCTCAAGTACTAAGACTCAGAAACAGGGCAAGAGTTTGGCATATTTAGCAGCAGAAAGGAAATCAGAACAAGCAGGGATTTACAGGCCAGGGTAAAAAGTTGCTATTTTATTGTAATTGCAAAGGAAAGCCACTGAAATGGGAAGGAAATGATCTTATGTGCATTTTTACAGGCTTCAGAGAGGAGAGACTGTCGAAGGTTAAGAGCAATAACCAGAAGTTAGGAAGCTACTGCAGGAACCCCAGCGAGGGGTAATGATGGCCTGGACTAGAGTGACGGCAACGGGAACAGAGAAAAGTGGAGAAACTCAAAACTTATGTGGGTAGTCAGAACCCATAGTATTACTGACAGATGGTCAGGATGTGGGAAATGAGAAATCAGAACAATCAAGTACAGCTCCTAGAAGTCTGGCTGAATCATTATTTACAAAACTAAAACTTAACAGCGTGTTTCTAATAGAGGAAGAGTTAAGTATATTATGAAAGACTCCATCAGATAAACATTACTAATGTTTGTGGAAGGTTTGCTTTCTCTTACTATCCAGAGGCAGTAGGCATGATTCTTAACTATTTGAGCCTTGAGTTTCCTAAAATTAATTACTCAATATTTCCTCAAATAATTACTACTACTACTACAAAAAAAATCCTCAAATAATTACTACTACTACAAAAAAAAAAAAACTACTGCTGTTATAGAGCTGTTGGAAAATTAAATGTGAACCTATAAAAAGCACTTAACATAATGACTATGCTCAATAAGTTAAAGTTGCCAGAAGTCACAGTAATGACTCTGCACCCAGAATAAAGAAGGTAGTCAATAAATATTTTATAGATAGACAGACAGGCAGATAAAAGAAATGGTGAAACAGGAATTTAAACCCAGGTCATCTGACTCAAACTCTACAAAACCATACACTCTATACCACAGGTGAGCAATGAAGAATAAAACCTGTAACAACTGTTAGATTGTGAAATCAACTAAGGAGAATGGATGGAATCCTCATTAGAGACTTTTTGGTACAAATTACACAAAAGTCCAAGGTCCAGAGGGCTAAGTATAATACACAGTCAAGTGGATTAACTATAGAATAACTGGCAATTTCTGAATCACAAAATTAACTGAAACATTTCCTGGCTTTTCAGTAAGTACTTCAGTAATGTTGATGACTCAACCTGAAGACACTGCAGAGGAAGCACAAGACTAGGAATTTAGTTAGACCATGAGGGTCTGGACAGCAAAAAATTATCAATAGGAAGTCAGGACATAGAGAGGGAAGACAAGTGAGTACCAGGATAAGAGAACAGAATCCAAAACCTGGAAGCAAAGAATTAGCACAGATGCACAGATACATATACCAAAAACCACTATTGGTCAGAGTCTGAGAGATAAGCATAGACTGGGAGAAGTAGGTATCTACCAGCAGGATAGTTGAGAAATCCTCCCATCCCCAGGGCCCAGGCAGATTCACTGCTCCTAAGACAGAGCAGTAGTAAAATCCCACTACCTTAGGAGAAAGACAAGAAACCCACTTGGCCCAGGATCCCATGCTGCAACCAAGCAGTAAGCTACCACTGGGCAAAAGACAGGAAGCTCTCTCTAGCCTAAGTACTCCCTCAGACACAAGGCAGAGTTTAGCTTCCACTAGGAGAAAGGGGAGAAGACTTAGAAAGACCCACTACCAAGGCCCAGGCTCACAAGCCCTACCTAAAGCTGAAGGGCCCTCAGGAGAATCAAGAATTCCTCCATTCCTACCGCAAACCCAGCACACACAGAGGGCCCCCTCTACAGCACAGTCGTGCTGCAGACAGTTGCCAGTGAAGCAGGAACATTATTCAGGCCACACAGAACACCAAGTAACAGCAATACTCCACTGGGGAAATTTCAGGTCTGTGGTGCACTGAAGGTGACATTGAAAGCCACACCCAGCTCAACTAGTGACACAAACTACCAGATAGTCTACTATAACTTAAAATGAGTTTTCAAGCACCTCACAAGCTACAGAAGGAAATTCTGAACCCTTCCTCATAATGAAAAGATGATAAATGGAAATTCAAGGTGTTCAAGACAATTGCTCAGTCGTGTCTGACTCTGCGACCCCATGGACTGTAGCGTACCAGGCTCCTCCGTCCATGCGATTTTCCAAGCAAGAGTACTAGAGTGGGTTGCCATTTCCTTCTCCAGGAGATCTTCCCGACCCAGGGATCGAACCTGCATCTCCCGCATTGTAGGCAGAGGCTTTACCATCTGAGCCTCCAAGGAAGACACTTTCCTGAATTACCAAGTCAGAACATGCAATGACTCTTCACTATGGTATTTTCTTTCAGCAAACATAAATACTAATAGACTTTGACGTGTCTATTGATCCTCACTTCAAAGCCCACTTTTCCTATAAGATTTTAGTTCTTCAATTTCAAATTGTGCTAGGGTTAAGACTTCTCAGGACCATCTTCAGCATCATTAGAAAAGAATTATCTATAAACATACCATGTCTTGCTTTGGAATTTGTATTTAACCAAAAGCAGCTGCTATTTATCTGGAAATCTTGAAACACTGACTAAAGACAAAAAATGACTTATCTTTTATTTCCTAAGCAGAGTCTATTCCCATGTCATTTCATTATAAATTAGAGGTCCTAGAATATAACAATTTTTTATCCCTTTACTAATCTAGAATATGAAGAAAAAAGTCCTAATTACTAACAGTTCAATATTCAAGGCTTATGATGAATATATCATAATCACCAGCCACCTACCTAAAAACAAAATTTTTAGACTTCAAAATGTAAAACTAAATTTTAATACACTATAAAAGCCAGTTGATAATTTTATAAACAAGTTTAAAAAACTTCAGAGATGTTCATATGTGTTTCGACTAAATTCAAAGGGCCAACTATCTACATGTTTCTAAGGGTTAAAAGTTTTAAAACGTAAAATTTTTAAAATACACGTTAAGAATTTTTGTTTTGGTTATTTTTAAGATTTTACAAATGGTGACAAACATACAAATACAAAAAAAAGCTTAATGCAAGCTTTAAAAAAAAAAAAAAAGATCTATAAGTAAACTCCAAGAGCTGCAAATAAAAACACAAAAATTGACAAAGATAGGCTCAGAAAAGTGGATGCCCTGAGGCTTACACACAGTTGGCACTACCCAGAAAAAGGCTCCCAAGGAGGCATCAAGAGTGAAGTTAGTACACACCTTTAAACAAGGCAGAAGCATGAGCTGAGGGCAGGAGCAGGCACGAAGAGAGCAACTGGGGGCAAGTCAGGCAGAGGAGGCAGCATCAAGCAAGGGGTGCACTGTAGCAGGAGGGAGCAGAGGGATGGAGGGTGGGGAGAGCCAAGGACAATGAGAAAAAATAGGTCCCATAAAGAAATATGATATGGCATATGGCAAAAAAAAACACAGAACCAGGAATTAATAGATTTTTAATTCCAGTTCTAGATCTATTATATTATATTAGACTTCAGAAAACATATATTTATACATGCTTTGCATAAAACTCAAAGAGATTTATTATGACTTGTATAACTGATATTATAAATGAGCACAAATAAAATCAATGTGCCACCCAGCTTCGATTACAAAGGAGTGTGGAAACCAGTGAACACTGGGATCAGTGGCAATCACAAAATGAGGAAAATGTCAATCTGTTCAAGGATCAGATACTGTACACAGCGAAACTACAGCTTCATGACAAGTGAAATCATGAGACCAGAGACTTCATTTGTTTATTTTCTATACTCCTCTGGCATGTAAAACATGTCTAGTAGTTTGAAGTAGGCATTCAAACATCTGCTGAATATGCTCCCCAATTAAGTAACACACTGTAAGTCCCTGCCGAATACTTACTGACTTTACTACTCTTAATTTCATACTAATCAGCACTTTTTAAAAGTTTTTAAAGTCTGTAAGATTATAAACTGAATAAATTCCATTCCTTTTAATAACCACATCATTTTAATTCCCCTAAACACTTTCAAAAAGATGTGAAATTATCAATTAAAGAGTTCAAGTGTTAAGACAACTGAGTAACATATTAATTATAACTGCTCAGTTTTTTAAAGTGAAAAGCAAAGTTAATCCTGTTAACGTTTTTCCACTAGAAATTACAGGCATAAATAAAGATGTGCTATAATTCTGCCCAAAAATACCTGATACACAAAACTTTCAATATCAACAAATACATGTTAGATCAGGTGTCAATGATTAAATCATACAGTATTCCAAACTATGCATATATTTTAAAGTGTTAGACCACAATGTAGCAAAGTGATATTTATAAACCATAAATCACTATACAGATGTAAAGAATCAACTATAACAGATTACAAAGACAAAGCTTCAAGTCAAAAAGCATTTACAAGACTATGATACAACTTTTAAGAGAAAGATACCAGAACAGATGCCTCTCAACTGAGTAAAAAAGAAAGAAAAACCACTCTAACACAATGTAAGCAGACAGATATTGCCTGCAAGAATTGCAATAAGAAGGGTATAAAGAATGCTAACAAAGTTTGAAGGTAGAAGTCATGTCTTCAAATTGACGATGACTCTGAAAATACTTTATGACTAAATAAACGCAGAAGAGCAGGAACCACGTCAATTTTTGCCTACCACTGTATCTCCAACTCTTAAAACAGTGCACTGAACACAGAATATTGTAATATTTACTGACTGAATACACAACATTTAAAATGGACCTTGAGAGACTGAGAGGACACTCTAGCATGAGGGAAATGTGTAAGGAAAAGAATAAAGGAGGAAATAACGATGTGTTTCAAAGAACAAGAATTAGCCTAATTTTGGTGGCGTATATTTATAACGTGCAGAAGATCAGGAGGAGTTTGTGTCCACTATGAATTTCAAAACGTTTAAACTTAATTTGGTATAACCAAAAATAATAATAAGTTTTATGAATGAAACTAGAATATAAGAGAATACAAGATGAGTTATAAGATTATTCCCTCCTCTAACACAAACGATTTAGTTCAGAACCACTGTGGTAGCAATAAGAACGAAAGGAGTGGGGGAAAGGTGAAATGTAATTCTAAGAATTTGAGTTTGGCTGATCAAAAAACAGTAGGATAATTTAAGGAAATACAAAGTCCAAAACAAGATGGTGGGGGTGGGAGGAAGAATCACATAAAGAAAATGATGTTTGTTGAGAATTTACTCCGTGTTAAACATTTCAAATACACCATTTATTTAGTCTTCAAAACATCTCTGTGAGATAGTTATACTCCCATTTTACAAATGGAGCAAAGAGGTCAAGAGGCTTCCCCAAAACTCACAAAGCTAATTACTTATGTGTCACTCCCTCTCTTCTTCCTTCCTAAGACAACCTCCATTTTGTTCAAATATGGGCCAGCAATGTGCTCAGGAAGGTGGGCCACTCGCCTAGCCCAGGGACAATGAATCCTGATTGTTCTAAACAAAGGAAATCCTATTTCCATTGTCCAATAACCCAGGCCTGACCTATGAGGCATGAGAAGAAATACGTTGAGGGCTCTGGGGAACTTTTCTACCTGCATTAGCATTTCGGATATTGAAGCTACCAATCTAACAGTTATCCCTGCTTTCCAATCCATCACCAAGTCAAATCAATTCTAGTTCCAAAATATCTCATGAACCCTTTTCTCCTATCATCCTATTCCAGGCCTTTATTAACTCTCAAATGGACTCTAATAATTACTCTCCTAGTCAATCTCCCTGTGGACACTCCTGCTCCCAACAATTCATTCCCCGAAGAGCAGCCAAAGAAATCTTTAAATATAAATCATGGAGCAACTGAACACACGCTCTGCTGCTAGGATTGTAAAATGGTCCAACCACCATAGAAAAGAGTACAAACAAAAAGAAACCACCATAGAAACGAAAAAAAGTTTAGTTTCCTCAAAACACTAATATATACATATATATATATTTATGTATATATATACACACATCCAAAAAAATTGAAACCAGAGTCTCAAAGAGCTATTTGCATACCAACATTCAGAACAGCACTATTCATAATAGCCAAGAGGTAAAACCAACAGATGAAAGGACATTAAAAAAAAAAAACACGCAGTAGAGGGCTTCTCTGGATAAGAATTCACCTTGCAATGCAAGGGACACCAGTTCGATCCCTAACCCAGGAAGATCCTACATGCCACAGAGCACTAAGCCCACAAGCCGCCAACTACTGATCCCACACACTGTAGCTACTGAAGCCAGGCACATACAGCCCATGCTCCCCAACAAGAGAAGCACGCACACCCCAGTGAAGAGTAGCCCCCGCGGGCCGCATCTAGAGAAAGCCCATGTGCAGCAATGACGACCCACCCACAGCCAAAAAATAAAATAAATCTCTTTTTACAAAGTGCAGTATAAAAAAAAAAGAAAGTGCAGTATAAACATACACTGGAATATTATTCAGCCTTCAGATGAAAGAAAATTCTGTATTATATACAAAAAGGACGAACCGTGAGGACCCTATTTTAAGTGACATAAGCTAGTCACAGTAAGACAAATACTACATAATTTCACTTACAGGGCCTATCAAAAGTAGTCAAATTCACAGAAATAGGTAGAATGGTAGTAAATGTATTTAACACTTCTCAACTGTACACTTAAAAATGGTTAAGATGACAAATTTTATGTGAAGCATTCTTTTCACAGTATAAAATACACACACATCAGGTCAAACAAAAATAAATCCTATCACTTAACTCTTCTTAAAATCCTTCAGCTGCTTCCTATCACCCACTGATAAACTTCAAACAAGGTCTATGAGGCTCTGTACCATCTGGTCCTTCTTGCTTATACAGCCAGATCACACGCTACTCTCCTCCTCCCTTCAAGATGCTCAGTCAAAATAATACTCTCTCACTTCAGACAATTCAGATCCTTTCTTGCCTCAAGGTCTTTGTCCATTCTATTGCCCTTGTGCGGAATGCTCATCCCTAATCCTTCACAGTCTTGGCTCTCCATCATCCTTCAGATGTCACCTTAAATGTGACCTTCTCAGAAGCCTTCCCTAACCAGCTTACCTAAATTAATAGGTGTCCCCACACCATCCACATTATTTTCTGTCTTCTGTCTCTTTCATTCCTTGATGGCATTTCTAATTAACTATTTTTTCCCCCTATCTTCCCAAACAAAATGCAGGCTCCATCAGGACAAGGACCTCATCAGTCCTGTTCATCATTATGTCCCTAATATTTATCATATGCCTGTTGTATACTTAACATTTAAATACTTATTAATTCCACATTAAGGAAAAAATCATTCTATGAGCCTGTTATTAAACATACATACAGATCTTTAAAAGGGTGTAACTGATGCTACAATTATTATTTCTAGTTATTGAGGTAGATACATTAACTATAATTTTCAACATGCTCTGAATTTCCTGTAATAAATCTTTATACTCGGAAATTTAAGATTTTTAAGACTAATATTTCAGCTGTTACATGCATCTTTTAATTATATAAAATAAAGGTAAAGAACAACTCAAGTTAACAATACAACCAACTTCTTAAAAATACCATAGTACTCCTCAATCTCTGTCTATACTTAGTTTTCTATTTAGACAAAGTTTTAACTAATCTCAGGCCATGAAGGACAAGAAGCCCGGCATGCTGCAGTTCACGGGGTTGCAGAGTTGGACATGACTTAGCGATGGAACAACAACAGGCCGTTAATGGTTGTTGAGATTACAGAAGTGACTCAAATTATGTCTTCTTACTTTTCTAAATGTATGTAAAACATCTTAACAATATGTAATATATCACTGCACATTTCTACAACTTTCCTACATCTCTATTGATTAAAAAAAAAATCAACAATAACTGAACACTTACACTTGCCATACTCTAAGCACTCTTCTACATAGATTAACTCATTTGTACTTGAAAACCCATTTTAGAGATAAGGAAATTTAGGTACTAATAGGTTAAACCATCTACCCTAAATTACAATACCACTGTCAGTCTGGGACTCAAGCCCAGGAAATCATGCTGTAGTCTAGAGACTATGCTCTTAATTACTCTTCACAAAAGCTGGAACTGACTTATGGCCCAAATAAAAATTCAAGATATAAAATGCTATGTTTCTTAAAAATTACATTTCATCCTTAAATAGCCATGAAAACAAAGCACAAACAGGAATTACCCACTTATTGAGAATACCAATTTTTTTTAAAGTTGTTTGTCTTAAGCCCCAGAAATGTACATTTTAAATGAGCATTTTTAAGAGCTCAGAATATTTAATAGCAAAACTTTAAGGAAGGAAAAATTGGTTATTTACCAAAGATAACGCCAAAGCCTTTGACTGTGTGGATCACAATAAACTGGAAAACTTTTCAAGAGATGGGAATACCAGACCTCCTGACCTGCCTCCTGAGAAATCTGTATGCAGGTCAAGAAGCAAGTTAGAACTGGACATGGAACAACAGACTGATTCCAAATCAGAAAAGGAGTACGTCAAGGCTGTATATTGTCACTCTGCTTATTTAACTTATATGCAAAGTACATCATGCAAAATGCTGGGCTGGATGAAGCACAAGCTGGAATCAAGATTGCCAGGAGAAATATCAATAACCTCAGATATACAGGTGACACGACCCTTATGGAAGAAAGCGAAGAAGAACTAAAGAGCCTCTTGATGAAAGTGAAACAGGAGAATGAAAAAATTGGCTTAAAGCTCAACATTCAGAAAACTAAGATCATGGCATCCAGTCCCATCACTTCATGGCAAATAGATGGGGAAACAATGGAAACAGTGACAGACTATTTTGGGGGGCTCCAGAATCACTGCAGATGGTGACTGCAACCATGAAATTAAAAGATGCTTGCTCCTTGGAAGAAAAGCTATCACCGACTTAGACAGCATATTAAAAAGCAGAGACATTACTTTACCAACAAAGGTCCATCTAGTCAAAGTTATGGTTTTTCCAGTAGTCATGTATAGAAGAGAGTTGGACTATAAAGAAAGCTGAGCGCCAAAGAATGGATGCTTTTTAACTGTGGTGTTGGAGAAGACTCTTGAGAGTTCCTTGGACTACAAGGAGATCCAACCAGTCTATCCTAAAGGAAAGTGTGAGTGAAGTCACTCAGTCGTGTCCGACTCTTTGCAACCCCATGGACTGTAGCCTACCAGGCTCCTCTGTCCATGGGATTTTCCAGTCAATAGTCCTGGAGTGGATTGCCATTTCATTCTCCAGGGGATCTTCCCAACCCAGGGATCAAACCCGGGTCTCCCGCATTGTAGACAGACGCTTTACCGTCTGAGCCACCAGGGAAGCTATCCTAACAGAAATCAGTCCCAAATGTTCTTTGGAAGGAATGATGCTGAAGCTCAAACTCCAATACTTTGGCCACCTGATGAGAAGAACCAACTCATTGGAAAAGACCCTGATGCTGAGAAAGACTGAAGGCAGGAAGAGAAGGGAGAAGGGGGGCAACAGAGGAAGAGATGGTTGGATGGCATCACCAACGCAATGGACATGAGTTTGAGTAGGCTCTGGGAGTTGGTGATGGACAAGGAAGCCTGGCGTGCTGCAGTTCATGGGGTTGCAAAGAGTTGGACATGACTCAGTGACTGAACCAAACCGAACAAAACATAAATGAAGAAGGAATTTATAAAATTCCTCAAACAATAAAGATCTAGAATTTAACATTAATCAAAAAGTTTAATTCTACTACTTCTCCAGCCTCATTTTCTAATTCACTTCTAATCACACCCTGGGCTTTATCATAAAAATCCTTCACACTGGAGGATTTTTAATGTATAAACTATTGGACAGCAATCCTAAATCTCTCCATTATGTGGAATAATTATCATAGAGAAGACCATAATTTCACAAGGCTTCTGTAAAGTTTAAGTGAGATAAAATACACAAATGCCAGGTATAAATTTAAATCTCACATTCAAATACAAATGTTGATACACTACAAGCTGGCTCACAACTGACTCTGCCATCT